>NC_053495.1:192803783-193173783 GCF_905171775.1 Rana temporaria
CGTAAACACGATCGGAATTTCCGATGGAAAAAGTCCGGCCATGTGTATGCCCATCAGATATTCTGAGGAATTCTGATATAGAGAACATGTCCTCTGTTACTCCATCGGAATTTCGATGTGAGTTTGGCATGTGTACGGGGCATCAGTGTTCTAATATTGTCAGCAGCTGCAGTATGTGTAGCTGCTGACTTTGACTTTTTGGAGGGGGAGGCCGGAACACCACTTTAACCACTTCAGCCCCGGATCATTTGGCTGGCCAAAGACCAGAGCACTTTTTTGCGATTCGGCACTGCGTCGCTTTAACTGACAATTGCGTGGTCGTGCGACGTGGCTCCCAAACAAAATTTACGTCCTTTTTTTACTACAAATAGAGCTTTCTTTTGGTGGTATTTGATCACCTCTGAGGCCCCGTACACACGTCCGAGGAACTTGAAGTGCCAAACACATCGAGTTCCTCGTCGAGTTCAGTGTTGAAGCCGCCGAGGATCTCGGCGGGGCAACTTTCCTCATTGAACAACGAGGAAATAGAGAACATGTTCTCTATTTGGCCCAACGAGTTCCTCGTCGGCTTCCTCTGTGAAAAGTGTACACACGACCGGGTTTCTCGGCAGAATCCAGCTCCGACCGAGTTTCTGGCTGAATTCTGCCGAGAAACTCGGTCGTGTGTACGGGGCCTCAGGTTTTTATTTTTTGCGCTATAAACAAAAAAAGAGCGACCATTTTGAAAAAAAAGCAATATTTTTTACTTTTTGCTATAATAAATATCCCCAAAAAAGATATAAAAATATATTTTTTCCTCAGTTTAGGCCGATACGAATTTTTCTACATATTTATGGTAAACAAAATCGCAATAAGTGTTTATTGATTGGTTTGCGCAAAAGTTATAACGTCTACAAAATAGGGGATAGTTTTATGGCATTTTTATTAATAATTTTTTATTTATTAGTAATGGCGGTGATCAGCGATTTTTATCTTGACTGCGACATTATAGCGGACACATCGGACACTTTTGGCGCTATTTTGGGACCATTCACATTTACACAGTGATCTGTGCTATAAATATGCACTTATTACTGTGTAAATGTGACTGGCTGTGAAGGGGTTAACCAGGAGGGGGCGCTGAGTGTGTTCTAGGAAGTGATTCTAACTGTAGAGGGGCTGGGCTACATGTGTCAAGACACTGATCACTGCTCCTGATTACAGGAAGCTGTGATCAGTGTCCTGTCACTAGGCAGAACAGGGAAATGCTTTTGTACATTAGCATTTCCCCGTTCTTCCTCTCCGTGAGACGATCGCGGGTATCCCAGCGGACATCGAGTCCGCGGGACCCGCGGTCACACTCAAGGAGCTCGCGGGGGGGGGCGCGGGCGCCCACAATGCCGTGTCTTAAAGGCGACGTACATGTACGTTGATATGCCTGTACACACCATTCTGCCAACGTATATTGGCGTGAGCCGGTCGGCAATCGGTTAATGTATAGAATGCCTAAGATAAAAAACCTTCTCCCTTTACAACCAAGAGTTATTAGGGATTTAATAGACACATTTTATAAAAAGTATATATATAAATATATATATATATATATATATTTTTTTTTTCTTTCTTCATTTCTCAGACTGCTTTGACTGATATAATTTTCAGATCCAAACACTATAATTTGATCTATGAGTTGAATAAACCAGCGGGTGCAAAAGGAGCAATGTTACTTTGTATCTCTCTGTCTGAATAATGTGGAGAAATAGGAAGTCAGACTGTTCTTTTTCTTTTGTTTTTTGACAGCTGCAGCTTTTAGCGCAGGAGGAGGAGGAGGCAACCTTTCAAAGAAATGAAGAGTACCAGCTACATAAAAAAAGGGACAGAAGCACTATAAAATCACTCTAAGGAGATATAAATATATGATTTGCACACAACCTCCGGAGTTCCCATAACTTGGTTGGAGTTCTGAGATATCATTTCAGCAGCCGCACCACATTCACTTTTATCTCATCCAATATTAACTCTTTCCACAGGTAGTGGGTGAGCGGAGGCAGCAGCTTTTGTTCTTTCTCCATAGCGCAGGTCCACTTCTTTAATACACACTTCACACTCTCAGCCTAGGTTCACACCGATCGCCCCAGTTCCTGCACTATCAATCTCAAATCACCCCAATTCCTACACCTTCACACCTCAGATCACCCCAATTCCTGAACCTTCACCCCTCAGATCAGCCCAATTCCTGCACCTTCACACCTCAGATCAGCCCAATTCCTGAACCTTCACCCCTCAGATCACCCCAATTCCTGCACCTTCACCTCTCAGATCACCCCAATTCCTGAACCTTCACACCTCAGATCACCCCAATTCCTGAACCTTCACCCCTCAGATCACCCCAATTCCTGAACCTTCACCCCTCAGATCACCCCAATTCCTGCACCTTCACCTCTCAGATCACCCCAATTCCTGAACCTTCACACCTCAGATCACCCCAATTCCTGAACCTTCACCCCTCAGATCAGCCCAATTCCTGAACCTTCACCCCTCAGATCACCCCAATTCCTGCACCTTCACCTCTCAGATCACCCCAATTCCTGCACCTTCACACCTCAGATCACCCCAATTCCTGCACCTTCACCCCTCAGATCAGCCCAATTCCTGAACCTTCACACCTCAGATCAGCCCAATTCCTGCACCTTCACACCTCAGATCACCCCAATTCCTGCACCTTCACACCTCAGATCACCCCAATTCCTGCACCTTCACACTTCAGATCACCCAAATTCCTGCACCTTCACACCTCAGATCACCCCAATTCCTGCACCTTCACACCTCAGATAACCCCAATCATGCACCTTCACACCTCAGATCACCCCAATTCCTGCACCTTCACACCTCAGATTAATCCCAATTACTCCACAATAAGACCTCAGATCACCCCAGTTCCTGCACCTTCACACCTCAGATCACCCCAATTCCTGCACCTTCACACCTCAGATCACCCCAATTCCTGCACCTTCACCCCTCAGATCACCCCAATTCCTGCACCTTCACCCCTCAGGTCACCCCAATTCCTGCACCTTCACACCTCAGATCACCCCAATTCCTGCACCTTCACACCTCAGATCACCCCAATTCCTGCACCTTCACACCTCAGGTCAGCCCCAATTCCTGCACCTTCACACCTCAGATCACCCCAATTCCTGCACATTCACACCTCAGATCACCCAAATTCCTGCACCTTCACACCTCAGATCACCCAAATTCCTGCACCTTCACACCTCAGATCACCCCAATTCCTGCACCTTCACACCTCAGATTACCCCCAATTCCTGCACCTTCACACCTCAGATCACCCCAATTCCTGCACCTTCACACCTCAGATCAGCCCAATTCCTGAACCTTCACACCTCAGATCACCCCAATTCCTGCACCTTCACACCTCAGATCGCCCCAATTCCTGCACCTTCACACCTCAGATCAGCCCCAATTCCTGCACCTTCACACCTCAGATCACCCCAATTCCTGCACCTTCACACCTCAGATCACCCAAATTCCTGCACCTTCACACCTCAGATCACCCAAATTCCTGCACCTTCACACCTCAGATCACCCCAATTCCTGCACCTTCACACCTCAGATCACCCCAATTCCTGCACCTTCACACCTCAGGTCAGCCCCAATTCCTGCACCTTCACACCTCAGATCACCCCAATTCCTGCACATTCACACCTCAGATCACCCCAATTCCTGCACCTTCACACCTCAGATTACCCCCAATTCCTGCACCTTCACACCTCAGATCACCCCAATTCCTGCACCTTCACACCTCAGATCAGCCCAATTCCTGAACCTTCACACCTCAGATCACCCCAATTCCTGCACCTTCACACCTCAGATCACCCCAATTCCTGAACCTTCACACCTCAGATCACCCCAATTCCTGAACCTTCACCCCTCAGATCAGCCCAATTCCTGAACCTTCACCCCTCAGATCACCCCAATTCCTGCACCTTCACCTCTCAGATCACCCCAATTCCTGAACCTTCACACCTCAGATCACCCCAATTCCTGAACCTTCACCCCTCAGATCAGCCCAATTCCTGAACCTTCACCCCTCAGATCACCCCAATTCCTGCACCTTCACCTCTCAGATCACCCCAATTCCTGCACCTTCACACCTCAGATCACCCCAATTCCTGCACCTTCACCCCTCAGATCAGCCCAATTCCTGAACCTTCACACCTCAGATCAGCCCAATTCCTGCACCTTCACACCTCAGATCACCCCAATTCCTGCACCTTCACACCTCAGATCACCCCAATTCCTGCACCTTCACACTTCAGATCACCCAAATTCCTGCACCTTCACACCTCAGATCACCCCAATTCCTGCACCTTCACACCTCAGATAACCCCAATCATGCACCTTCACACCTCAGATCACCCCAATTCCTGCACCTTCACACCTCAGATTAATCCCAATTACTCCACAATAAGACCTCAGATCACCCCAGTTCCTGCACCTTCACACCTCAGATCACCCCAATTCCTGCACCTTCACACCTCAGATCACCCCAATTCCTGCACCTTCACCCCTCAGATCACCCCAATTCCTGCACCTTCACCCCTCAGGTCACCCCAGTTCCTGCACCTTCACACCTCAGATCACCCCAATTCCTGCACCTTCACACCTCAGATCACCCCAATTCCTGCACCTTCACACCTCAGGTCAGCCCCAATTCCTGCACCTTCACACCTCAGATCACCCCAATTCCTGCACATTCACACCTCAGATCACCCAAATTCCTGCACCTTCACACCTCAGATCACCCAAATTCCTGCACCTTCACACCTCAGATCACCCCAATTCCTGCACCTTCACACCTCAGATTACCCCCAATTCCTGCACCTTCACACCTCAGATCACCCCAATTCCTGCACCTTCACACCTCAGATCAGCCCAATTCCTGAACCTTCACACCTCAGATCACCCCAATTCCTGCACCTTCACACCTCAGATCGCCCCAATTCCTGCACCTTCACACCTCAGATCAGCCCCAATTCCTGCACCTTCACACCTCAGATCACCCCAATTCCTGCACCTTCACACCTCAGATCACCCAAATTCCTGCACCTTCACACCTCAGATCACCCAAATTCCTGCACCTTCACACCTCAGATCACCCCAATTCCTGCACCTTCACACCTCAGATCACCCCAATTCCTGCACCTTCACACCTCAGGTCAGCCCCAATTCCTGCACCTTCACACCTCAGATCACCCCAATTCCTGCACATTCACACCTCAGATCACCCCAATTCCTGCACCTTCACACCTCAGATTACCCCCAATTCCTGCACCTTCACACCTCAGATCACCCCAATTCCTGCACCTTCACACCTCAGATCAGCCCAATTCCTGAACCTTCACACCTCAGATCACCCCAATTCCTGCACCTTCACACCTCAGATCACCCCAATCCTGCACCTTCACACCTCAGATCAGCCCCAATTCCTGCACCTTCACACCTCAGATCAGCCCCAATTCCTGCACCTTCACACCTCAGATCACCCCAATTCCTGCACCGTCACACCTCAGATTACCCCCAATTCCTGCACCTTCACACCTCAGATCACCCCAATTCCTGCACCTTCACACCTCAGATCAGCCCAATTCCTGAACCTTCACACCTCAGATCACCCCAATTCCTGCACCTTCACACCTCAGATCACCCCAATTCCTGCACCTTCACACCTCAGATCACCCCAATTCCTGAACCTTCACACCTCAGATCACCCCAATTCCTGCACCTTCACACCTCAGATCACCCCAATTCCTGAACCTTCACACCTCAGATCACCCCAATTCCTGCACCTTCACACCTCAGATCACCCCAATCCTGCACCTTCACACCTCAGATCAGCCCCAATTCCTGCACCTTCACACCTCAGATCAGCCCCAATTCCTGCACCTTCACACCTCAGATCACCCCAATTCCTGCACCTTCACACCTCAGATCACCCCAATTCCTGCACCTTCACACCTCAGATCACCCCAATTCCTGCACCTTCACACCTCAGATCACCCCAATTCCTGCACCTTCACCCCTCAGATCACCCCAATTCCTGCACCTTCACACCTCAGATCACCCCAATTCCTGCACCTTCACACCTCAGATCACCCCAATTCCTGCACCTTCACACCTCAGATCTCCCCAATTCCTGCACCTTCACCCCTCAGATTAGCCCAATTCATGCACCTTCACACCTCAGATCACCCCAATTCCTGCACCTTCACACCTCAGATCACCCCAATTCCTGCACCTTCACACCTCAGATCACCCAATTCCTGCACCTTCACACCTCAGATCAGCCCAATACCTGCACCTTCACACCTCAGATCACCCCAATTCCTGCACCTTCACACCTCAGATCAGCCCAATTCCTGCACCTTCACACCTCAGATCACCCCAATTCCTGCACATTCACACCTCAGATCACCCCAATTCCTGCACCTTCACACCTCAGATCACCCCAATTCCTGCACCTTCACACCTCAGATCACCCCAATTCCTGCACCTTCACACCTCAGATTACCCCCAATTCCTGCACCTTCACACCTCAGATCACCCCAATTCCTGCACCTTCACACCTCAGATCAGCCCAATTCCTGAACCTTCACACCTCAGATCACCCCAATTCCTGCATCTTCACACCTCAGATCACCCCAATTCCTGCACCTTCACACCTCAGATCACCCCAATTCCTGAACCTTCACACCTCAGATCACCCCAATTCCTGCACCTTCACACCTCAGATCACCCCAATTCCTGAACCTTCACACCTCAGATCACCCCAATTCCTGCACCTTCACACCTCAGATCACCCCAATCCTGCACCTTCACACCTCAGATCAGCCCCAATTCCTGCACCTTCACACCTCAGATCAGCCCCAATTCCTGCACCTTCACACCTCAGATCACCCCAATTCCTGCACCTTCACACCTCAGATCACCCCAATTCCTGCACCTTCACACCTCAGATCACCCCAATTCCTGCACCTTCACACCTCAGATCACCCCAATTCCTGCACCTTCACCCCTCAGATCACCCCAATTCCTGCACCTTCACACCTCAGATCACCCCAATTCCTGCACCTTCACACCTCAGATCACCCCAATTCCTGCACCTTCACACCTCAGATCTCCCCAATTCCTGCACCTTCACCCCTCAGATTAGCCCAATTCATGCACCTTCACACCTCAGATCACCCCAATTCCTGCACCTTCACACCTCAGATCACCCCAATTCCTGCACCTTCACACCTCAGATCACCCAATTCCTGCACCTTCACACCTCAGATCAGCCCAATACCTGCACCTTCACACCTCAGATCAGCCCAATTCCTGCACCTTCACACCTCAGATAACCCCAATCATGCACCTTCACCCCTCAGATCACCCCAATTCCTGCACCCTTCCTATAGTATTTTCTGCAGGCAGCCTGTAGTGGGTGGAGCCTGCTGGGTCCCTCCCATCAGTCTCTCTCCTTGTGCACCCTGCACCCTGGGTGACTGTTCTTGTCTCCGCCCCCTCATGTTTTCTGCAGGCATTCTGTTGTGGGTGGAGCCTGCTGGTTCCCTCCCACAGCTCTGCACAGGTGATGATGTCACTGCTACTTTTACAAGGTAATTTCCACATTCGTAAAAAAACATTTAGTGGTCACGAAGTGAATTTACATTCTTTGTGACTATTGGGGAATTTACTTAAAGCGGTTGTAAACCGCATATATAATTTTTTTTTTTTTTTTTTAAACCTGCAAGGCAAAAGGCATAATCCGCTAGTATGCACCGCATACTAGCTGATTATGAAATACTTACCTCGGAACGAGGTGAAGAACACTTACCTGGTCCACGCCGAGCGAGATGTCATCTTGCTCCGGCGTGTCTTCCGGGTATCGCCGCTCCAGCGCTGTGATTGGCTGGAGCGGCGATGACGTCACTCCCGCGCGTGCACGCGGGAGATTTAAAATCGGCAAGGTCCGGTGGCTGCCGGTCCTTTCGCCGTGGATTCCCCCTGCGCATGCGCCGCTGCAGCGGCGCATTGCGAGGGGAATATCTCCTAAACCGTACAGGTTTAGGAGATATTCTTTATACCTACAGGTAAGCCTTATTATAGGCTTACCTGTAGGTAAAAGTGAAAAATAAGGGTTTACAACCACTTTAAAGGAGTTGTAAAGTAAAAAAATGTTTTTACCTTAATGCAATCTATGCATTAAGGTGAAAAAACATCTCATAATGCCGCCCCGAGCCCCCGTTATACTTACCTGACCCCTCGAAAGTCCCGCGCGGTCCCGAGATCCTCTTCACCGCTCAGCCTGGCCGCTGATTGGCTGGAGCAGATGGATTGAGAGCAGCGCAGCCATTGGCTGGCGCTGCTGTCAATCACATCCAGTGACGTGGCGCACCGAGGGGCGGGGCCGAGTGATACAGTGAGCGGCTATGGCCGCTCGCTGTATCACGGGAGGGTGCCTGCAATTACTCACCACCATGCACGCTCTCACATGACTGTGGTGAGTTCTTGCGGCGAGGACCAGAGACAGCCGCCGAGGGACCCCAGAAGACAAGGATCGGGGCCACTCTGTGCAAAACTAACTGCACAGTGGAGGTAGGTATAACATGTTTATTATTTTAAAGGGAACAAAAAAATTCATTTACTAACCCTTTAACCACTTCCCCACCGTAGGACTTCATATGATATGATTGGATTTACCTTTGTCTTTCATTAGAACTCAGGAGGTTGGCATAGTACTGAGTGCTACTAATATCCCCTGAATCCCCCGTCTTCATCACTTCATCCTGTACAGAACATCTACAGCATCTCCGGGATAAAGGTGGATTTATATATACGAGGCAAAAGAGCAGAGGCTTTTCTTTCTCTAATCTGGTCTAGACCAGTTAACTTTATCATCATAAATATTAATGCATCCAGAAATAGATGATTTTTTGCCCGATATTCCTTGTTGGCAGCTTGAACAATTAACCACTTAAGCCCCGGACCATTATGCAGCTAAAGGACCAGGCCCCTTTTTGCGATTCGGCACTGCGTCGCTTTAACTGACAATTGCGCGGTCGTGCGACATTGCTCCACCAATAAAATTGGCGTTCTTTTTTCCCCCCGCAAATAGAGCTTTATTTTGGTGGTATTTTTTGCGCTATAAACAAAAATAGAGCGACAATTTTGGAAAAAAAATGCAATATTTTTTACTTTTTTCTATAATAAATATCCCCCAAAAATATCTAAAAAAAACATATTTTTTCCGTATGCCGATACGTATTCTTCTACATATTTTTTGGTAAAAAAAAATCACAATAAGCGTTTATTGATTGGTTTGCGCAAAATTTATAGGGCCAGATTCTCGTACCTGCGGCGCAGCGTAACGTAACCCGTTTACGTTACACCGCCGCAAGTTTTCATTCTAAGTGCCCGATCCACAAAGCACTTACCTGTAAACTTGCGGTGGTGTATCGTAAACACGTCCGGCGCAAGGCGGCCCAATTCAAATGGAGCGGGTACCATTTAAATTAGGCGCGCTCCCGCGCCGGATGTACTGCGCATGCTCCGTTCGCAAATTTCCCGACGTGCTTTGCGCGAAATTACGACGCGTCGATGTGTTGAGAATCGCAACGTGCGTAACGTACTTACGCCGGGAAAACAAAAAAATTCAAAAGCGACGCGGGAAAGACGCGCATACTTTAACATGGTGGAGTAATTTTACACCATGTTAAAGTACCCCTAACTTTGCGACGGGAAACTAAGACTTGCGCCGACGTAACGACGGGAAAAACCTTAGTGGATCGCCGTAACTGCTAATTTGCATACCCGACGCTGGTTTACGACGCAAACTCCCCCCAGCGGCGGCCGAAGTATTGCATCCTAGGATCCGACGGTGTAATTCAATTACACCTGTCGGATCTTAGGGCTAGCTATGCGTAACTGATTCTATGAATCAGTCGCATAGTTAGAACGGCCCTAAAACAGAGATATGACGGCGTATCTCTTTTGTGAATCTGGCCCATAGCGTCTAACAAATAGGGGATAGTTTTATTGCATTTTTATTAATAATTATTTTTTTCTAGTAATGGCGGCGATCAGCGATTTTTATCGTGACTGCAACATTATGGGGGACACATTGGACACTTTTGACACTCTTTTGGGACCATTGTCATTTTATAGCTAACAGTGCTATAAAAATGCACTGGTTACTGTAAAAATTACACTGGCAGTAAAGGGGTGGTTAACCAGGAGGGGGCACTGTAGGGGTTAAGTTTGCCCTAAGGGAGTGACTCCTTCTGTGGGGGGGGCGTGGCTGTGGGTGTGACGTCACTGATCATCGTTCCTTATGACTGGGAACAGACGATCAGTAACAGCCACACTAGGAAGCATGGGGAGAGGTTTGTTTACACTTACCGCTCCCCGTTCTTCCTCTCTGTGGCCCGATCGCGGTTTTAAAAAAAATATATACCGTATTTATCGGCGTATAACACGCACCCTAACTTTAAGAGGGAAGTTTCAGGAAAAAAATGTTCCACTGCTCCCTGCGTATAACACGCGGGCACAGTTTATACTCTATTTTCAGGGTAAAAAAAGTGAGTGTTATACGCCAATAAATACAGTATATATTTTTATATATAATGGTATTATATTTGACTTTTTAATTAATATCATCAATTTAAATCTATATGAATTTATTGTTGCCCATTATTGGCAACTTTAGTTCAAGAAAAGCTCAAGAAAAATGCAGTCTGCAGTATCTCACCATCTCTTGTATCATGTCCTTAGTCTCTAGTCATCTCTTGTATCATGTCCTCAGTCTCTCACCATCTCTTGTATCATGTACTCAGTCTCTAACCATCTCTTATATCATGTCCTCAGTCTCTCACCATCTCTTGTATCATGTCCTCAGTCTCTCACCATCTCTTGTATCATGTCCTCAGTCTCTAACCATCTCTTGTATCATGTCCTCAGTCTCTCACCATCTCTTGTATCATGTCCTCAGTCTCTCACCATCTCTTGTATCATGTCCTCAGTCTCTCACCATCTCTTGTATCATGTCCTCAGTCTCTCACCATCTCTTGTATCATGTCGTCAGCCTCACCAGATGGGCGTCAGATGCAGCCTCACCAGTGCCCGTCAGATGCAGCCTCACCAGTGCCCAAATCAGAGTAGTGATCTCCTGCTGTGTAACAGAGCTGGATTTGACTTTCCTGGGACGGGTGGCCACAGTAACAATGTCCCACCTCCTGTGATACGTCACACTGATTAAATGTCCTGCCCCTGGTACTGGCCAATACGATTGCTTCTCCTCTCGGCCTGTCGTGCTCTTCCCGCTTCCTGATTGGCTGGGAGGAGAAGTAGGAAGACAATAGCGAATATTAATTCACTATTGTCATACAACTAGGAGGGGCTTGGGACGCAGTGCTCTGCGCCCCGAGCCCACCCTTTTTTTAAGTCAATTAGAGCCTCAGGCTCTAATCAAGTGCTTAAAGTGGAGGTTCACCCGAAAAGTTAATTTTTAACCTTAGATTTCTGCTCATTTTGTCAAGGGGAATCGGGTAGTGTTTTTAAAATCGAAGCAGTACTTACCGTTTTAGAGAGCGATCTTCTCCGCCGCTTCCAGGTATGGGCTGCGGGACTGGGCTTTCCTATTTGATTGACAGGCTTCCGACGGTCGCATACATTGCGTCACGATTTTCCAAAAGTAGCCGAACGTCGGTGCGCAGGCGCCGTATAGAGCCGCACCGACGTTCGGCTACTCGTGAGGCAATGTATGCGACCGTCGGAAGCCTGTCGGAAGCCTGTCAATCAAATAGGAATGCCCAGTCCCGAAGACCCATACCCGGAAGCGGCGGAGAAGATCGCTCTCTAAAACGGTAAGTACAGCGTAGATTTTAAAAACACTACCCGATTCTTTTTTTTTTCGGGTGAACTCCCGCTTTAAAAAAAAATGCATTGGAATCCATGTGTCCGGTACCCCACATGCAAATTAGGCTTGCCCTGCTCCCATCCCGTAGACCCGCACACAAAACTCTGGCTGCTGCGCTCAGCTCCCTTGCCCCGTAACATCACACAACATGCTCAGGCACAACCTGCACCCCATCGGCGCTGCCCAAAAACACCGTAGCGGGCACTTGGATGGCCTCGGCCAGGTTCAGACTGGAACTGCTCAGCACAGTTCCGTGCCAAGCATCCCAGCCGTATTTTTTACTGTCAACTTTTTCCTGTCACTGGCATTTACTGTCAGGTTCTCGGAGACATTTTCATGTACCAGGTCTGTTATTTTCTGTTCCAGAAAAAGAAATGTCTTTCCCTGTGCGCAGCGCGGCTTTTATTAATGAGCAGGCTTCCTTGCAGAAGGTGCAGCTCTGGAAATGTCAGATGGACTTTGTGAGAGATGATTTTTTTCTTATGATATAATGAGTTCAAAAAGTGAACGACCTTTTTGTCTAACAGGTAGAACTGCATACAAAAAAATAGCCGTCTCACACTGCATTCACACTATATTGTTTCATGGGCAATGCGCAAAAACGTGTTTTGCGCACATTTATGAAAGTGTCACACTCGTGGTGCCATTTATTGTTATTGGCACCCAGGGGCGGACTAACCATTGAGTCACTCAAGCACTGCCCGAGGGCCCCATGCCACTAGGGGGCCCCATCAGGGTTGCCAGGCTCAGTAAAACCAGGGACAGTATGTAAAAATCTGTGTTTTTTTTACATCTGTCCCTGATATGTCCGAAACTGACATGCTTTTGATGTGAAAATCCCGAGATTTTAGCTGCCCCGCCTCTGCACTGCCTCCTGGCGTGGTGGCCATCTGTAAGCCCAGGGGCCCCATACTCTTCTATTGCCCGGGGGCCCCATGAGTTGTCAGTCCGCCCCTGTTGGCACCCCAAATATGGCAAAACAGATGTGTGTTTTCTGCACAAAAAATATGCAATAGACACAGCAAAACATGCGGTTGAAAAATGCTTGAGGCTCAAAAGGTGCATGAGCTACTTTACCGCGTTTGTTGCATGCAGGGAAGCCGAAATTAACCACTTCAGCCCCGGACCATTTTGCTGGTCAATGACCGGGCCCCTTTTTGTGATTCGGCGCTGCGCCGCTTTAAAGTGGAGTTCCACCCATGAATATAACATTACATCAGTAGTTTTAAAAAAAATGTAATTAGTCCTTTAAGAACATTTTTTTTTTTAGATGCCTTCAAAGTGTTGTTGCTAGGCAGAATAGTTAATCTTCCCACTTCCTGCACCTAGGTGCTTAAGCTTCCTAACCTACACCGCACAGACTCCTGGGAATGTAGTGGGTGTAACTTTCCAGGAGTCTGTGCACTCCCCAGTCTCGAAGAATCATGTGACTTGGACAGTACAGGTGCTGAAACCTGATCTGAAACCTATTACACTGCTTGTGCAGCACTGAGCATGTGCGAGATCTGCAAGGCTGAAATCCAGGAAGTCATACAGTCTGGCTTCATGATGCCCACACTTAAGATGGCCCCAGTCAATTTCTATTTTATAAAGTGTCTAAATGCTGTAACAACCTAACAAAACGCACCTTAGTTTACAGACTAACTTTACTAGAATACATTAAGCTTGTGTATTACAGGGGTATTTATATTTAAAAAGTGAAATTGTGGCCGGAACTCCGCTTTAACAGACAATTGCGCGGTCGTGCGACGTGGCTCCCAAAGAAAATTGGCGTCCTTTTTTTCCCCCACAAATAGAGCTTTCTTTTGGTGGTATTTGATCACCTTTGCGGTTTTTATTTAAAAAAAATAAAGCGAAATTTTGAAATATTTTTTACTTTTTGCTATAATAAATATCCCCCCAAAAATATATAAAAAAAAACGTTTTTTTTTCCTCAGTTTAGGCCGATACGTATTCTTCTACATATTTTTGGTAAAAAAAATTTCAATAAGCGTTTATTTATTGGTTTGCGCAAAAGTTATAGCGTCTACAAAATAGGGGGTAGTTTTATGGAATTTTTATTAATATTTTTTTTTTTACTAGTAATGGCGGCGATCAGCGATTTTTTTTCGGTACTGCGACATTATGGCGGACACTTCGGACACTTTTGACACATTTTTGGGACCATTGGCATTTTTATAGCGATCAGTGCTATAAAAATGCATTGATTACTGTGAAAATTTGGCTGGCAGGGAAGGGGTTAACACTAGGGGGCGGGGAAGGGGTTAATTATGTTCCCTGGGTGTGTTCTAACTGAAGGGGGGGTGGGACTGACATGGGGAAATGGCAGATCACTGTTCATACATTGTATGAACAGACGGTCAGGCATTTCTCCCCCTGACAGGACCGGGAGCTGTGTGTTTACTGATGTTGGACGAGAAGGGTGCAGTCTTCACTCTAATTCATCCCAAAGGTGTTCTATGGGGTTAAGTTCAGGACTCTGTGCAGGCCAGTCAAGTTCTTCCACCCCAAACTCACTCATCCATGTCGTTATGGACCTTTTTTTCTTGTAATGTTTTATGGAGAAACAGAGCCTTGTGTTCTATTTGTTTCAGTACAAGGTCTGCTTCTTAAAATGATACATAACTGTAATCTGAGACCGCATGTTCTTAAATCGCAACAAGCGTCACCTCTAGCCCGCAGCATGAACAAAAATGCAATTCATTATATGCAGTGACCCTGCGGACTGAGCGTGAAGCACTGCGACGTGTTGTGTATTTTTTTACTCTGTCATATTTTTATTGGAAACATTAACTCCGTGTTAGAAGTCTACAGACTGTTCTTTAGAATTCCATTATTGAATTCCTTCATCAGGGATCAAGTCTCAGCCTTGTATCCGGCTCAGAGAGGGATCGGGAACACGTTCCTATACGTGTTTATATAATGACCATCTATGAAGCAACACATCATTTTTATGGGCTTGTGACTGTATATACAGCGCCTTGAAAAAGTATTCATACCCCTTTGAAATCTTCCACATTTTCTCATGTTACAACTAGGGTTGTCCCGATACCACTTTTTTAGGACCGAGTACAACTACCGATAATTTGTTTTATGTACTCGCCGATACCGAATACCGATACTTTTTTTTAAAATGTGTCCCCAAATGCAGCCATGTTCCCCCCACAAATGCAGCCATGTCCCCCCCACAAATGCAGCCATGTCCCCCACATATGCAGCCATGTCCCCCCACATATATGCAGCCATGTCCCCCCCATATGCAGCCATGTCCCCCCCATATGCAGCCATGTCCCCCCCATATGCAGCCATGTTCCCCACATATGCAGCCATGTCCCCCCACATATATGCAGCCATGTCCCCCACATATGCAGCCATGTCCCCCCCATATGCAGCCATGTCCCCCCCATATGCAGCCATGTCCCCCCATATGCAGCCATGTCCCCCCATATGCAGCCATGTCCCCCCATATGCAGCCATGTCCCCCCATATGCAGCCATGTCCCCCCCATATGCAGCCATGTCCCCCACATATGCAGCCATGTCCCCCCACATATGCAGCCATGTCCCCCCACATATGCAGCCATGTCCCCCCACATATTGCAGCCATGTCCCCCCACATATTGCAGCCATGTCCCCCCACATAATGCAGCCATGTCCTCCACATATGCAGCCATGTCCCCCCACATATGCAGCCATGTCCCCCCACATATATGCAGCCATGTCCCCCACATATATGCAGCCATGTCCCCCCACATATATGCAGCCATGTCCCCCCACATATTGCAGCCATGTCCCCCTACATATATCCAGCCATGTCCCCCTACATATATCCAGCCATGTCCCCAAACATATGCAGCCATGTCCCCCACATATACAGTATGCAGCCATATCCCCCACATATATGCAGCCATGTCCCCCACATATATGCAGCCATGTCCCCCATATATGCAGCCATGTCCCCCTACATATATCCAGCCATGTCCCCAAACATATGCAGCCATGTCCCCCATACCTAATGATGATGCCGCCGCCGCCGCCGCGTTAATCACCGTGCGGCGAACATTACAGGCAGCTTTCGTTTGAATAGCTGTTTTCCTCGCCACGCTGTGTAAAGGACACTCCCCCTTGCTCGGGATTGGACAGATCCGTCCAAGGGGGAGTGTCTATACACGGCGCGGCGGGCAAAACAGCTATTCAAACTAAAGGTGCCTGTAATGTTCGCCGCACGGTGATTAACGCGGCAGCGGCGGATTTGCGATATACGGCGGCGGCGGGGGGGCAAGTATTCTATTTAGGCATCGGGGGTATTTGCGGGAGTACAAGTACTCCCGCAAATACTCGGTATCGGTCCCGATACTGGTATCGGTCCCGATACCGGTATCGGGACAACCCTAGTTACAACCAAAAAGGTAAATGTATTTTATTGGTATTTTATGTGATAGACCAACACAAAGTGGCACATAATTGTGAAGTGGAAGGAAAATGATAAATGGTTTTCAACAATTTTTACAAATAAATGTGTGAAAAGTGTGGGGGGTACATTTGTATGGCGCCCCCCCCCCGGAGTCAATACTTTGTAGAACCGCCTTTCTCTGAAATTACAGCTGCAAGTCTTTTTGGGGATGTCTCTACCAGCTTTGCAAATAAGAACAAAAGATGATCAGGACTCAAATCACAGCAACGGAACCTAGGACAACTGACGCGTTTCACACTAACTGCAGTGTTTACTCATGAAGCTAGTGTGAAACGCGTCAGCTGTCCTAGGTTCCCTTGCTGTGATTTGTAGTGCCTGTTTCCAGTTTTTTACATTAAAGTTACGTTGGATTGGAGTGCGGCTGTCCTGATCATCTTTTTTTCTTGTTTGCCATGTGCATTGCCTAGCACCCTCAGTTCCTGAGAAGAAGATTTGCACCCAACAAGACCTGCCTGGAGCGGCAATTTCTGTCTCTCTCTACCAGCTTTGCACATCTAGAGAGGGACATTTCTGCCCATTCTTCTTTGCAAAATATCTCAAGCTCTGTCAGATTGGATGGAGAGCGTCTGTGATCAGCAATTTTCAAGTCTTGCCACAGATTCTCAATGTGATTTAGGTGCTTTGATCTAAACCAGGGGTCTCCAAACATTCTAAACAAAGGGCCGGTTTATTGTCCTTTAGACTCTTGGAGGGCCGGACTTTGGCCAGCGGGGGTAGAAATTTTCCTGGCATCAGTGGGACTAGACATATGGAATTAGGGGGAGAAATAGTGCCCCATCATTGGTATCATAGGGAGGAATAGTGGCCCATTAGTGGTGTCAGTGGGAGAAATAGTCAGATGTCAGAATAGTGTCTTTTGTGTCAGTGGGAGGGATACTGCCAGATAAAGGCAAGCAAAGGGCCGCATCCAGCCCTCGGGCCGCAGTTTGGAGACCACTGATCTAAACCATTCCATTGTAGCTCTGGCTGTATGTTTAGGGTCGTTGTCCTGCTGGAAGGTGAACCTCCGCCCCAGTCTCAAGTCTTTTGCAGACTAACCAGTTTTCTTCCAAGATTGCCCTGTATTTGGCTCCATCCATGCATAGTAGCCCATTATGCTTTACCTTTGCAGGGAAATAAAGAGGAAGTAAAACCCATCAGAGTTTACTTCCTCTTTAACTGCTTGCCGACCAGCCGCCGCAGTTATACGGCGGCAGGTCGGCTCTGCTGGGCGAGAGCACGTAGCTATACGTCTCCTCTCCCCGCAGCCAATAGGGGCGCACCCCCCGTTCGCCCCTGATGCCAACGCACGTGCCCGGCGATCGTGATCACCGCCGGACACCCACGATCGCTCGTTACAGAGCGAGAACCGGGAGCTGTGTGTGTAAACAAATATTCATTTGTCGCTCTATTTTTGTTTATAGCGCAAAAACTAAAAACCGCAGAGGTGATCAAATACCACCAAAAGAAAGCTCTATTTGTGGGGAAAAAAGGACGCCAATTTTGTTTGGGAGCAACGTCGCACGACCGCGCAATTGTCAGTTAAAGTGACGCAGTGCCGAATCGCAAAAAGTGGCCTGGTCTTTGACCAGCAATATGGTCCGGGGGTTAAGTGGTTAAGTGAGTTTCAATTTGTATGCAAGGCTTTGGATATGGCTTATTTCAACGTACATTCAAGGCTTTGGATATCTTTTTATATCCTTTACCATCTTTGTAATGTTATATTAGCTTGTTACACGGGTCTTTTGACTGTTCTTTTCAACCTCATCATGGCTCAGTGTCTAGCCTGCTTAGTGCATCCATGTGAGAGCTAACAAACTATTTATAAACAGGCACTAATTGTGATTTAAAAAGCCACAAATGTAGGAAATAAACCTCTAGGGCCAGATCCAGAGAGAATTGGATCTGCGCAGCGTATCAGAGATACGCTACGCCGCCGTACCTTACCTGGCGGAATTTCGAATCCTCAACGATTTTGCGCCGTAAGTTACGGCGGCGTAGTGTATTTCTGGCGGCGGAATTCAAATCGGCGATCAGGGGGCGGGTTTCATTTAAATGAAGCGCGTCCCCACGCCGAATGAACTGCGCATGCGTCGTCCAGAAATTTCCTGCCGTGCTTTGCGCGAAATGACGTCGCAACGACATCATTTTTTGAACTTGGACGTGAGTTACGTCCATCCCTATTCACGGACGACTTACGCAAAAAAAAAAAAATTCGACAGGGGAACGACGGCCATACTTAACATGGTAAGTCTATCTATACGCCGCAAAATACCAGCTTTAACTATACGCCGGAAAAAGCCGCCTACAGACGACGTTAGAAAATGCGACGGCCGCGTGTACCTTCGTGGATCGTCGTAAATCGCTAATTTGCATACTCGACGCGGAAAACGACGCAAACTCCACCCAGGGGACGCCGAAGTATTGCATCTAAGATCCGAAGGCGTACGAAGCCATACGCCTGTCGGATCGAAGCCAGAAGCCGTCGTATCTTGGTTTGAGGATTCAAACTAAAGATACGACGCGGGAAATGTGAAAGTACGCCGGCGTATCAGTAGATACGCCGGCATACTTGCTCTGTGAATCTGGCCCTTAGTAACCATTTTAACCTGTGTGTGCCACCTTCTGTGTCTGTACCAAGGCCAGACCTTCCAGGGTATGTAAACTTTTTATCAGGGCCATTTGGGTGATTTCTGTTATCATTATGATTTTAAAAGGAGCCAAAAAACGATGTGATAATAAATGGCTTCATGCGATCACTATCATTGAATACATGTTTTTTTTGGTATGATCAGTCATATTTTCAATATAAATGCCAAAATGTCACAATTTCTGCCAGGGTGTGCAAACTTTTGAGCACAGCTGTGGGAGTGAACACCTATGCGACCTGATTCCAGTGCGGACTAAGAAAAAAAAAAAAAGCGTCCTGCGCCATTTTGGTGTGAATGCGATATCAGCCATACAGTTTTGTATGGCTGAATTTGCACCACACAGACATGGCATGTGATGTGTAAAGCATGCGGTGCGAATCACATGCAATGTCTGGCATCGCACAAGTGTGAACCGGGCCGTACTGTATTTTTGTGACATCTTCTTGTGTATATATTTATATAGATGACTTACTTTGTCTTCTTGTTTACTTTTGCCCTTGGGCAATGTTTGTACTTTTGTTATATGTAAAACGCAATAAAAATGTGATGATAAAAAAAAAAGTGGGGGTATTGCTCTGAGAGTTTAGAGCATCACCTGCCCCTTGCTGACACCAGCACACATGAAGGGATGTTGGCAGCGCTGAAATGTGGATCTCCTTTTATATACCGTATATACTCGAGTATAAGCCGACCCGAATATAAGCCGAGGCACCTAATTTTACCACAAAAAAATGGGAAAACGTATTAACTCGAGTATAAGCCTAGGGTGTCCATCTGCATGCCTCACTTTGCCTCACTGTGTCCATGTCCATGCCTCACTGTGCCCATGCCTCACTGTGCCCATGCCTCACTGTGCCCATGCCTCACTGTGCCCATGCCTCACTGTGCCCATGCCTCACTGTGCCCATACCTCACTGTGTCCATGCCTCACTTTGTCCATGCCTCAGTGTGTCCATGTGCATGCCTCACTGTGCCCATGTCTCACTGTGTCCATGTGCATGCCTCACTGTGCCCATGCCTCACTGTGCCCATGACTCACTGTGCCCATGCCTCACTGTGCCCATGACTAGACTGACGTTTAACATGGGAGTCTATGGAAGGGGTGCCTGGCTTTAAAAATTCGGTGCTCCCCAGCCGTAGGTTTCCCAGACAACAAACTTTGCACACTTGTAGAGGAGAAATGGGGCTATATGTGTGCTAAGTTCCGGGTCCAGGGGCCCTACGACCGGCCGGTACCGGGTCCCCAAATTTACTGGAGAAATTACCATTTAACGTGGGAGTCTATGGAAGGGGTGCCCGGCTTTGAAAAATCGGTGCTCCCCAGCTGTAGATCCCTCAGACAACAAACTTTGCACACTTGTAAGGGATAAATGGGGCTACATGTGCGCCAAGTTCCGGGTCCAAGGGACCTACGATCAGCCAGTACCGGGTCCCCAAAATCACCGGAGAAATTACTGTTTAACATCGGAGTCTATAGAAAGGGGTGCCCGATTTGAAAAATCGGTGCTCCCCGGCCGTGGGTCTCCCGGACAACAAACTCTGCATACTTGTAGAGGAAGATTGGGGCTACATGTGTGCCAAGTTTGGGGTCCAAGGGACCTACGGCTGGCCGGTACCAGGTCCCCAAATTCCGGGAGATCAGGCGCAAAAAGGTGACTCGAGTATAAGCCAAGGGGGGCATTTTCAGCACAAAAAATGTGCTGAAAAACTCGGCTTATACTCGAGTATACACGGTAATATATATATAAAAAGGTCCAGGTGATTCCCTTGAGGCCAAAATTGACTTTCAGACATTCGTCCAATGATTTATTCATAAATTATTATTATTATTACCCACACGGAGGTGCTCTATAGGCCTGTAATGGGAGTCTGTAATCACTTTATAATAACTTCCCGTCCTTATCCAAGTCCTGATCTGAGGGTGCCGGACACCATCGCACACTTTGCTCTGAATAAATCTTCTAAACACTTCATTTGAATGTAGAGTGCCCCAGCTGAGTGGGGTGTTGAGATATGTTGGCAGAGGAAGAACAATCGATGACGTATACCGCTCCAAGGATCCATTCTATGTGAGGGATAAGACCTGCAAGAGCTACAATAATGACGTACAATGACATTCAGCTGATTCATCTGAACTCCTCTAACCACCACTAAATTAATGAATGCGGCTTGAAGGAAAGTTATTGGCTTTTAGGGAAGGACTTGGAATAAAAATGAGCAATACAACTTCCAATTTGTTTCTTAAGCCTCGTACACACGATCGGATTTCCATCGGACTTTTCTGTGGATTTTTGTCCTCAGGGCGTTGTCCGTGAACTTGGTATGCATACACACGGCAGAACATTTTTAGCCAACAAACACGAACATAGAGATGTACCAGACGTACTACGTGGTTTTTCAGCTCTTTAGCGCCACCCTTTGAGCAACTTCTGCTATTGTTGTCTTATGGTTAGCATTGGTTCGGAGCATGCGTGTTTGTACTTTGGATTTGTGTACACACGATCGGATACCATGTAAACCATGTAAACAATAAATACAAGAAAGAAAATGTGAGAAAAATATAAATCGCGCTACCTCTAAACCCTCCTTGACAAACACAAGTTTTAGGCATTTACAAGTGGGTGATATATGGTGATATATATATATAAAGCTCACTGCTATATCCAAACATTGGAGTATAATGGCCACTAGGGTGCACTATGCAGCCATCTCAACACCCCTCAATAATAGTGATATTAGTGATTAATACAAAAAATAAAAACCAAATAACATTTCGATCAAAAAACATATAACTCAAATTAAGTTATAACTGGAAGAAGTAATTTTTTTACAAAACGGACGTAGGGCGGAGCAGCGTGCTGTCGTCACCCAAGAAGCTCCAAACGTTCCCCCAGTGGACGGGTGCCTGAGAATTTGTGTACCGGCCGGCACATCAGATTTAAAGCGATTTTTTTAACTGCATGATTGTAAGTGAAATACTACTTTTTAATAAATTATTTTACTCATTTAATACACTATGTGGAGCTGTTATTGTTTCTTACACGGTGGGCATTGATGCGAGACTGGGAGTGACTACCTAATACATGCTGTTTATGATCCCCTGTCATAAGGGATCGTGGAAATATGGTAAGGAGCCAATCCATAGTCTGGTGGAGGATACATCACTGTTTCTTTTTGGACACGTTTTTCAACTAATCTGAAATGTGGCACAAATACACGGGTGTTTGACATCTCATCTGTTAAATATTTATGGACTTTTATTGTCACAATTTCGAATTTTCAATTAATTTTATTTTCATATTTTTTTTAAGTTATGTTTTTTGATCGAAATGTTATTTGGTTTTTCTTTTTTGTATTAATCACGAATATCACTATTATTGAGGGGTGTTGAGATGGCTGCATAGTGCACCCTAGTGGCCATTATACTCCAATGTTTTGAGATAGCAGTGAGCTTTATATATGTCACCATGTATTACCCACTTGTAAATGCCTAAAACTTGTGTTTGTCCAAGGAGGGTTTAGAGGTAGCGTGATTTACCGTATTAATCGGCCTATTGCGCCCCCCGGCGTATAGCGCGCACCTCCGAACTTGAAGGAAAATTCCTGTAAAAAAAAATACTTAGTTTGGATGCCCCTCGTCGGTGTCTGGCCCGTTGTCCATCGCGTCCTGCCCGTCGTCCATCGGCGGCCTCGTCCGGTCCGGCGGCCTTCTGCGGCCATCGTGGTGTCCTCCCCGCTTGATCCCCGCTTCCCGCGCTGTGTTTGAACCACTGCGCTGACATATACCGAGCGCAGTACACTCGGGTATAGTCGGGCAGGCTCGGCTCCTCTCGCGTAAAGGACATACAGGACCCACAGGACGTGACCGCGAGAGGAGCCGAGCCTGCCCGACTATACCCGAGTGTACTGCGCTCGGTATATGCCGGCGCAGTGGTTCAAACACAGCGCGGGTATCGGCATATATCGCGCACCCACAATTTTGCCCTGGTTTTAAGGGCAAAAAAGTGCGCCAGTATACGCCGATAAATACGGTATATTTTTCTAACACAGTATTCAGGTTTGTGTAAACGCCAATCACAATGTACGTGTTCGCTCCCAGCAATCTTCGGGTAATGCGCTCGCTATAACTTTTGCTAGAAAAAGCAGAAAATCTTTTCTAAGTGCATTTGCTAGGTTGAAAGAAAGATCTGAACGCCTGTAGGAAGGATCACCTGAGAATAACGCCGGGCGTTTCTACAGCAGATCACGCTTGTAAGATCAGCCTCAAGGATAAAATGAGCCGGGATAAAGTCTACTAATGATCCGATGGATGAAGGGACGAACTTCACTAATAACCTCAACACGTTCTTAGAGAAACATCGCTCCCTCTTCATAGGTACAAAATACAAACTAATGATCAGCTTACATCTCAGAGAACCCAAAGACTACCCAGCGCGCGATTTCACTGCTGATGGAGACTCCATTAACCCTTTCCTTACCTGGAATCTTCTACAGCCAAACTCTTCAAAGATACACTTCTATAAGGTTAACCACTTAAGGACCGGAAGAATTCCCCCTTAATGACCGGGCCATTTTTTGTGATACTGCACTGCGTCACTTTAACTGACAATTGCGCGGTCGTGCGACGTGGCTCCCAAACAAAATTGATGTCCTTTTTTTCCCACAAATAGAGCTTTCTTTTGGTGGTATTTGATCACCTCTGCGTTTTTATTTTTTGCAGCTATAAACAAAAAAAAAGATATATAAAATCAATGGGGTAGATTCAGGTAGCAATTGCGTCTGCGTAACCATAGTTACGCAGCGCAATTGCTTACTTGCATACTAACGCCGATTCACTACCCTACGCGAGCCCTGCGTACGCAGTTCACGTCGTTTCCGTTCGTCCGGTGGCAGCCAATGCTACGTATAACCATCGTTCCCGCGTTGCGAAGTTTAAATTTTACGTCGTTTGCGTAAGTGAATCGTGAATAGCGCTGGACGCCATTTACGTTCACTTTGAAGCAAATGACGTCCTTGCGACGTCATTTACCGCAATGCACGTCGGGAAAGTTTCCCGACGGAGCATGCGTACTACGTTCGGCGCGGGAACGCGCCTAATTTAAATGATCCACGCCCCCTACGGGATCATTTAAATTACGCGCCCTTACGCCGGGCATTTTTGAGGAGCGCCCACACAAATTACGTGGCTACTGCTTCGTGAATGAAGCGTAGCGCAGATAATTTGCGGGGGCGCAGGGCAAAAACGGGACGCTGCGCCTCCGTAAGAAGTGCGCAGCGGTACCTGAATCTGGCCCAATATTTTTTACTTTTTGCTATAAGTATCCCCAAAAAATATATAAAAAATTTTTTTTTCCTCAGTTTAGGTCGATGCGTATTCTTCTACATATTTTTGGTTAAAAAAAAAAATGGCAATAAGCGTTTTTATTACCTGATCCGTACCTCTCTGTAAATCTATAACCTGTAGGACAGTCATTTCCTGTTCTTCTCTCATCTATTGTCCCCATTCTGATGCAAGTCGCATTCTTTTCCCCAATGAAAAATTCCAGCCCTGCGTCCTGCCGCTGACTTCTGATGTCACAGGAATGTATTTACATCTTTAACTACCACCCCGTACCGTGCCAACTGACTGTGCCAGGTTCAAAAGAACTTTCAAAGTAAATAGTTTTCAAAGAGAATCCGATCAGCAGATCTCTCAAAATTTTTGAAAACGCATAGCAAGGGAAGGACAATAAAAGTAAAAAAAGATTTATTTTTTTCAGCCGTAAATTAGCAAGAAAGTAAGGAGGCTGGATAGGGAGTGCGGAATCATTTATATGTACCTTGGGACTTAATTTTAATACTATTTATGACTTCTATGACCATTAACCTCTTCAGTCCCGGAAGGTTTACTCCACTTTATTACCAGGCCGTTTTTTGCGATACGGCACTGCGTTACTTTAACCACTTGCCGACCGCCGCACGCCTACGTACGTCGACAGAATGGCACGGGCAGGCAGATTGGCGTACAGGTACGGTCATTTAAATCTGCCACCCAGCCTCTCGAGTGCCGCCGCGGGTCCCGCGATTGCCGTCGGCAAGAGCAGAACGCTTGTTCCTGAGGGAATAACCAGGAAGTGAATGTGTGGTGGAAAAATGTGCTTGAGACTAGGGGCTACTATGCTGAAAAGATTGGGTGGAACCAGGGCCATCTTAATGCAAGGGCACTCCTGGGCACTGCCCAGGGGCCCCAAGTACAGGAGGGCCCACAATATTCTTGCATTACATCATACTTGCCAACTGTCCCAAGTTTGCTGGGACAGTCATGCTTTTTATTAAACTGTCCCGATATGGTTGTGTCCCGGGAAGCATCCCAGAACCTATACTGTGCCCTCCTGATCTCAGTGTTGTGCCTTCCTGACCCCCCCTGTACTGTGCCCTTTGTGTTGACTAGTCTTTGATTTATGGAATTTTTTCCTTTTGTAAAATTGATTTTATTGAAAGTATTAATAAATATATGTTTAATTCTATCAACTATTTATACTTTATTTCTTGAAAGTAAGTGTGTAAATTGGGGCAAGCTGGTGGGGCCCCAGTGCATTACTTTGTCCAGGGGCAGGGCAGTTTTGAAGGAATTTAGGGGCCCCAAGCAAAATGGACATGGAGGCCCCCCCTCCCTATGTTCTTTTTACCCCCTCCCCGGGCCCCCTCCGTACCTCGTGGCAGGAAATTCATTTTCCCGTTCCCGGCCGGACTGAAAGTAAGTGAACACTCACTGTGCACTTGCTGTCAGTCCGGCCGGGAACAGGAAACTGAATCTCCTGTACCGCGCGGTACCCGACCGGAGTCCGGACTGACAGGAGGAAGGAAGAGGAGCTGCTCGGCCACGCTACACAGAGAAGGGAAAGTGACGACTCGAGGCAGGCTGGCAGCAGTGCTGCAGGCTCTCTATAGAGCTCTCAAGCGGCTGTAGGAAGCACGGCAAGGGCGGTAAGCAAGGGCCCTACTTGGGGCCCCAAGCAATTGCTTGGTTTGCCTGCCTTATAGCGACGGGCCTGCCCAGGGGCCCATAATGCTATTAAGATGGCCCTGGGTGGAACAAGGGTTAAAAAGCTGCTTGTACTGAAATCGTGTCTATATTATTCAGGTACGATTTTCATGCTACTTCGACGTGAACGTAAATTACGTCCAGCCCTATTCGCAAACGACTTACGCAAACGACAAAAAAAATTTGAAACTCGACGCAGGAACGACGGCCATACTTAACATTAGCTACGCCTCATATAGCAGGGGTAACTATACGCCGAAAAAAGCCTAACGTAAACGACGTAAAAAAAATTGCGCCGGCCGAACTTACGTTTCTTAATCGACTTAACTACCTAATTAGCATATTCCTCGCGTAAACATACGGAAGCGCCACCTAGCGGCCAGCCTGAAAATGCAGCCTAAGATACGACGGTGTAAGACACTTACACCTGTCGGATCTTAGGGAAATCTATGCGTAACTGATTCTCTGAATCAGGCGCATAGATACGACCTCCGGCACTCAGAGATACGACAGCGTATCAGGAGATACGCGGTCGTACCTCTTTTCTGAATCCGGCCCCAGGGGTCTCCAAACTACGGCCCGCGGGCCACATCCGGCCCGTTGGGACGTCTTTAGTCTCGTTCTATATCCACTCACTACAGCCAAAGCATTGGGAGTGATTGCTGATAAACCTGAGAGAGGGAGTGGTTATCCATATGAACCAAAGGCAGATTTCTGGGTCCATCTGGTGAGTGGCCATTTTATCCGGTGACGGTGCAGGCACTATTTGCGGCAAAGGTGGAAACATAGCTGGGCATCACTGCAAGAAATGATCTATTAAGGACTTTTTTAGCACATATACATATATATTTTTTTTTTTCGTATATAATAAATGTTTCTTGCTTTCTTGGGGCACATACAATCTGTGGATTGTAACTGTAGCATGTTTGAAATCTTTTTGGATTTATTTCAATTTTTTTTTGATGTATTGAGAAATTCATATGTTATAGTTTGGCACAGGGCACTGTATTGGTATTTACTGCACACAATTTGTTGATTGTTTGCACATTAATTAATAATCATAGACATATGTACATACCGTATTTATCGCGGTATAGCGCGCTCCCGCGTATACCGCGCACCCCTAAAGTTGCCCCGAATCCTGTGGAAAAAAGTATTTTTTGTTTGATCGTTTTGGTGTCTTGCGCGGCGTCCATCGGAGGCCTCGTCGGGTCCGTCGTCCGTCTGCGGCTTCGGGTGTCCTCTTCGTCGGGTCCGGGGTGCTTCTGCGGCTTCGGGTGTCCTCTTCGTCGGGTCCGGGGTGCTTCTGCGGCTTTGGGTGTCCTCTTCGTCGGGTCCGGCGTCCTTCTGCGGCTTCGGGTGTCTTCTTCGTCGGGTCCGGGGTGCTTCTGCGGCTTCGGGTGTCCTCTTCGTCGGGTCCGGCGTCCTTCTGCGGAGATCTCACGTTCTCCCCGCTCGTTTCCCACGCCGAGTTTGAATACTGCGCCGACATATACAGAGCGCAGTACACTCGTGTATTGTCGGCAATGCTCGGCAACTCTCGCGCTGACGTCCTGTACGTCCAGGATGTGAGCGCGGAAGGAGCCGAGACTGCCCGACTATACCCGAGTTTACTGCGCTCTGTATATCTAAACCGTTTTAACCCAGATACTTCCACTCTCAATGGAGCAACAAATATCCAATATGTGAACTGCTTATGGCAATATGCAAAATTGGACTACTTTACATTTAAAATTGCCTTTATTTTTGAAAAAAAAAGATAAAGCAATATTTTTTTTTCTTCTCTCTACAGGTCATCATGCTAAAAATGATCTTCAATCATACCTCAGTTGAAAATTGCGGGCCACCTTTAGCGTCGCAGAGCCCAGAAGTACAAAAAGACTGTAACTTCTTTTTGACGGCCATACGCCTGGCCTCCCTCAACCAAATACTTGACCCTTGGGTTTACCTCTTGCTCCGGCAAATTCTACTTAGGAAGTTTTGCCAAGTAGCGAACGCCGTGTCAAATTGCTCCACTGATGCCCACAAAGATCAGGCAATCATATTAACTACAGAGGTGAAAAAGCCAGAAGGCTGACACATATATATGAAGGCCTTGCATGCTGAAAAGGAAAAAAATATTTCAAGGGTAAATCAACCCCCAAACAGATTGCAGATTGAGGTTGGCGGGATGAATCGGCCATTGAGAGCTTTCATGGAAGAAACTGGGAGCCAAGAGCTTTTCATTCCAATCTGGTCCCACACTTGCAGAGAAAGGAACTTCAGAAGTGAGACTTCAACATCAGATCCCTCAACTCCACCCAACGGCTGCAGCCCACCCAACAACCTCACCCACCTAGTGCCACCTGTCTTGATGCTGCACTTCGTTTCCACACCCCACCAGCTCTACTCACCACCAGTGTGGATCAGTTGCATTCAGTGCTCGGGGAAATTTGCATTTTGCTTCTCATGTCAGTCTTTGAAGCATTTTTGAAGGCTGTGGAATGCCATGTTTCAAGTTACAATTGACGTGATAGAGCAGTGCACATTGTTGTCTATTGTTCCTTTCGCAATGCATTGCTTTGCTATTATACCTATACATATGCAATTGCGAATGCAACTCAAACTAATCTCAGGCTGACTTCAAATGCAAGCCATTTTCAATGTTTGTCTTGCTTCTAACTTGAATGTGAAGGTGTGCATTAGCTTACATTGTGCTATGTCATGTGACAGTTTGGGGGCATTCAGACTGCTTTCAGAATCGCTATATCAGCCATTTTCAACCAGGGGTCCATGGAACCCTTGGATTCCCCCAGAAGTTGCTAGGGGTTCCTTGAGCTTGGGCTGATTGACCTACCATCTTATGGTGCATGCATTATTCTGCGGCCTACACCACTTTACAAAGTGATATGCAACCAGTGATCTTTAGCTGTCTGAAAGAAGGGTATTCTGATACCCAATATAAAGAGAATTCTTTCCCATGTCCACCAATGTAAGGAACATTCTTCCCCCTGTCCACCAATGTAAGGAGCCTACTTCCCATTGACCACCAATGTAAGGAGCCTACTTCCCATTGACCACCAATGTAAGGAGCCTACTTCCCATTGACCACCAATGTAAGGAGCCTACTTCCCATTGACCACCAATGTAAGGAGCCTACTTCCCATTGACCACCAATGTAAGGAGCCTTCTTCCCATTGACCACAAATGTAAGGAGCCTTCTTCCCATTGACCACCAATGTATGGAACATTCTTCCCATTAACCACCAGTGTAAGGAGAATTCTTACCATTGACCCCCAGTGTGAGGCCCCGTACACACGACCGAGGAACTCGACGTGCCAAACACATCGAGTTCCTCGTCGAGTTCAGTGTGGAAGCCGCCGAGGAACTCGGCGGGCCGACTTTTCCCATTGACTAACGAGAAAATAGAGAACATGTTCTCTTTTCGGCCCGACGAGTTCCTCGTCGGCTTCCTCGCTGAAAAGTGTACACATGACCGAGTTTCTCGCCAGAATCCAGCTCCGACCGAGTTTCTGGCTGAATTCTGCCGAGAAACTCGGTCGTGTGTACGGGGCCTACTGAACATTCTTCCCATTGACCCCCAGTGTAAGGAGCATTCTTCTCACTGACCACCCAATGTAAGGAACATTCTTCCCATTGACCCCCAGTGTAAGGAGCATTCTTCCCATTGACCACCCAATGTAAGGAGCATTCTTCCCATTGACCCCCAGTGTAAGGAGCATTCTTCCCATTGACCACCCAATGTAAGGAGCATTCTTCCCATTGACCACCCAATGTAAGGAGCATTCTTCCCATTGACCCCCAGTGTAAGGAACATTCTTCCCATTGACCACCCAATGTAAGGAACATTCTTACCATTGACCACCCAATGTAAGGAGCATTTTTCCCACTCATCACAAATGTAAGAAGAATTCTTTACACCAGGGCTCGACAAATCCCGGGTGCCAGGTCGCCATGGCGACTAGAAATAAAATGGCGATCGTTGCAATACTTTCTGTCACGCCGTATTTTCGCAGCGGTCTTACAAGCGCACTTTTTTTGGAAAAAATTACACTTTTTTTAATTAAAAAATAAGACAACAGTAAAGTTAGCCCCATTTTTTTTTAATATTATGAAAGATAATGTTATGTTGAGTAAATTCATACCCAACATGTCACGCTTCAAAATTACGTCCGCTCGTGGAATGGCGACAGACTTTTACCCTTTAAAATCTTCATAGGCAACATTTAAAAAAATCTACAGGTTGCATGTTTTGAGTTAGAGGAGGTCTAGGGCTAGAATTATTGCTCTCGCTCTACCAATCGCGGCGATACCTTACATGTGTGGTTTGAACACCGTTTACATATGCGGGCGCTGCTCACGTATGTGTTCGCTTCTGCGCGCAAGCTCGTCGGGACGGGGCGCGTTTTCTGGCTCCTAACTTTTTTAGCTGGCTCCTAGATTCCAAGCAAATTTGTCAACCCCTGCATTAACCCCCTCCCCCCACCCCATACACACAGTTTACACTTGGATACATTACACCCCGATAAATTACACACACAATTATTAGTATGGAGAACTCCCCTCCAATCAATTTGCAACCTTCAGATGACAAAGTGAATTTAAATGGATTACAAACCCCACAAAAGGCTCCAACAACATCTGCACATGCCAAGTAGCTCAGATGAGGCTGGGGCCCCATGCGGTGGCCCCTATCTAGAAGGGAGCGCTGGGCCTCTCACACGTGTCCACGCAGAGCACACACAGCCGGCAGTCCGAGCCGAGGAGGAGGAGTTGAGGGAAGATAAATCACCAGTGATTTGGTAGGGCTGAGCATTAGCAGAAGTCGTCCAGGCAGCAGGTGAAAGGTAACAGGCAAGCTGCGGGAGAGCTTTGTATTTCCTGCGTCTGCCCGCGCTGCCTTCCCTCAGCTCAGGGGCCGCAAACACCATCACTCCACGTTGTGTATGTGACTCCCGGCCCTGGGACAAGCAGTGCAGCGCTCCCGACTGATTGTGTGCACTAGCCTATAGGTAGCACCAGCCCTGCCAGGGGGGGCGGGGGCACTTGCCCCTACCTGCGGACGCCCATGCCTGACTACCTAGCTATATATTTTTTGGTGGTCTGAGCCTGTGTGAGATCAATCCACCAAATGTTTACACTTCTGTTTTGGATCATCCAACACTCTTAAAGCCCCACTCCAGCCAAAATGTTTTATTTGTTTCCAATAGGGAATTAAAGCGATAGAACGTTGTTGTTTTTTTTATGGTCATCTGTATCCACGTTAAGGAAATTTCTTTCCCTGATGGGGTATCTCTTAAACAGGGAAAACAGACAAAAACACATTTAGTAAAATGAGAAAAGTTTAGAGCATTGTAATATTTTTTTTATTGCTTTCCGTGCCTTAAGCCCCCTCCCCCCTTGTACAAATGTCACAGGAAATGGAAATGAGGGAAAATCCTCCCCAATGGGACAATAGGGTCATAGACATGAATAGAAATACTGGGGTACATGCATAGCAGGTGCCGGATCTCCAGTAATTTGAAAGACCTCATTGATCAAGTTGAGTCACTTTGGTTAGGCTACTCACACCCCAAGGGAAAAGGGGTCTACAGAGAAGTCCAAACATACGAGAAGCAGTAAGGCCCCGTACACACGACCAAACATGTATGCTGAAACTGGTCCGCGGGCCAGTTTCAGCATACATGTTCGGTCGTGTGTGGGCGCGAGCGGGCCGAATTCCAGCAAACATTTGCCCGCCGGGCCTTTTCCCAGCAGACAAATATTCCTGGACGTGTTTTAAAACCGTCCGCTGGAATTCTGCCCGCTCGGACATGTACGGTCGTCAGTACAGACCTACCGTACATGTCCGAGCGCCCGCCGTCCCTCGCATGCGTCGAATGACTTCGACGCATGCGTGGAAGCCTTTAAATGGCAGGCCCGCCCACGTCTCCGCGTCATCGTCGCGGCGACGACGCGGACACGCACCGCGTAGTGTTTACGCGCGGACTTCTGTACGATGGTTAGTACAACCATCGTACAGAAGCCCTCTGGCAGGCATGTACGGTGAAAACGGTCCGACGGACCGGTTTCACCGTACATGTTTGCTCGTGTGTACCGGGCCTAAGAGTATCACATTAAAGGGGTTGTAAAGGTTCCTTTTTTTTTTTAAATAACAAACATGTTATACTTACCTCCATTGTGCAGCTCGTTTTGCACAGAGTGGCCCCGATCCTGGTCTTCTAGGGTCCCTCAGCGGCTGTCTCAGCTCCTCCCCGCAAGAGCTAACCCCCTTCATGGGAAGCGCTCTCCCAAGGGGGTTAGCTTGCAGGCGCGCTCCCGTGATGCATCCTATGCATTATGGTGAAAAAACACCTGGCAATAACGGGCCTCCCAGCCCCCCCGTTTAACTTACCTAAGCCAGTTCACCTGCTCGGTGCGTGGGGGAGTCATACACTCGGCGTCTATGGACGCCGAGTGTATGACTGGGGAGCGTGCCCGCAAAGTAACCCCCTCAGGAGAGTTCTTCTCCCAGGGGGTTATCTAATGTGGGGAGGAGCCGCCGAGGGACCCCAGAAGAGGATGTTCAGGGCCACTCTTTGCAAAACCGAGCTGCACAGTGGAGGTAAGTATGACATGTTTGTTATTTTAAAAAAATTACAAAGGAACTTTTAGGCCTTTTCCGCACGAGGCGGACTCCGTCGCTACAGAGTCTGCCGGCTCAGCGGGAGATCTCTCCGCTGAGCCGTCGGATGATAAGTCCCTCTCTGCTCACTGAGTAGGGAGGGGCTTGTGCAGCACCGCTATCTACTATGGAGAGAGCATGTCCGTTTTCATCAGCTCTCACCCGATCCGCCATGGACAGATGGGGACGTATTGCAGTCCGTTTGATTTAAGCAGATCGGATCGGGTCGGATGTCAGCGGCCATGTCTCCCCTGACATCCGACGCTCCATGGGCATGCATGGAGCGGCCGTTCAGGTCCGCCGTCAAAACTGACAGGCAGACCTGAAGGGTCCGAATGTGTGAAAGGGGCCTTAGTGTCCCTTTAAGGCAGGCAGGCCTAAAGTCCAGCCTGTGGGCCATTTGCGCCCCGCATTCCGGTTTGATGTGGCCCCCACTTGGAATTTGCATATACATACACACATCTGTGGTCCGCCAAGTATATCCATCTGTGGCCCCCAAAGCTCGAGCGTGTTATGTTTTTTATGCTGTTAATATATCTATCTTCTTCTCTTTATCGCCACGCTCATTGTTAGTATAAATCGGGGCATGTAAATGGGCGTGTTCTGAAGTCGATGTGCCAAAGCCGCTATGAAGCTGACAGCGCGAAGAGCCAATCACAGGCACTGTGACTATTCCCGATCTCTCCATCTGCGGACTGCAGATGCAGAGATCAGGTAAATGTCACGTCCGCAGATGCAGAGATCAAGGAAATGTCACAGTGCCTGTGATTGGCGCTGCGCGCTGTCAGATTCCTTGTGGGCTCGGGCACATAGACTTGTGATCAAGCCCCGGCTCATCCTAAGAATGAGCGTGGCGCTAGGGGATTTGTTAGGCTAAAGAAGATAGATATTAAGGCCCAGATTCTCAAAGGACTTACGACGGCGTTTCGCCATGTACGCCGTCGTAAGTCCGAATGAGAGCCATCGTATCTATGCGGCTGATTCTTAGAATCAGTTACGCATAAATTCGGCTAAGATAAGTCTCTTACGCCGTCGTATCTTAGTTGCATATTTACGCTGGCCGCAAGGTGGCGCTTCCGTAGATTTCCACGTCGAATATGTAATTTAGCTAGATACGCCGATTCACAAATGTACGTGCGCCCGGCATATCAAGATACGTCGTTTACGTAAGACATACGCCGGCATAAAGTTACCCCTCATAAAGCAGGGGTAAGTCATGTTAGGTATGGACGTCGGAAACGTACGAACAGCGTCGTATTTTACGTCGTTTGCGTAAGTCGTACGTGAATGGGGCTGGACGTAAGTTACGTTCACGTCGACTAGGCATTGAACGGGCGTAATTTAATTTGAAAATTCGACGTGATACTGAGCATGCGCCGTTCGAAAAAAGCGTCATTTACGTGGGGTCATGATTAGTTTACATAAAACACGCCCCCCTGTTCCTCATTTGATTTAGGCACGCTTACGCCGGCACATTTACGCTACGCCGACATACCTTTGGACGCAAGTGCTTTGTGAATACAGCACTTGCCTCTCTAAGTTGCGGCGGCGTAGCGTAACTACGGTACGCTACGCCCGCTTACATTTACGCCGCCCTACGAGAATCTGGGCCATTAACAGCAAAAAAAAACATAACACGCTCGAGCTTTGGGGGCCACCGATGGATATACTTGGGGGGCCACATCAAACCGGAAGGCGGTTCCTTTCCTTTTGAGAGAAAGAGATAGAGAGATAGATATAGAGAGAGAGATAGAGATTTATATATATATTTTTAAACATAACACGCCTGAGCTCATCGTTACCCTGAGAGGAGAAGATATATATATATATTGGGCCAGATTCTCAAAGGCGTTACGACGGCGCAACGCCATTTGCGCCGTTGTAAGTCCTAATCTGGCCCAGGGTATCTATGCGACTGATTCTTAGAATCAGTTACGCATAGATACCCATTAGATCTGACAGGCGTAAGGCTCTTACGCTGTCAGATCTTAAATGCAATTTTTTTTCCCGCCGCTAGGTGTCGCATCGTCGTTTTCCCCGTCGTCTATGCAAATTAGCTAGTTACTCGAGATTCCCGAACGTACGCGCGCACGACGCAGTGATTTTACGACGTTTCCGTAAGCGTAAACTTGCCCCTGCTATAATGAGGGGCAAGTTTACGTAGGTCCGTCGTATGCCATGTTAAGTATGGCGTCGGGTCAGCGTCGGCTTTTTACGTCGTTTTACTAAGTCGTGCGCGAATACGACTTTACGTCAATGACGCTCACGTCGGCGACATTGATGTTTTCTGTCGTGAGCTGGAGCATGCGCACTGGGCTATTTTTCCGCCCGGCGCATGCGCAGTTCGATCGGCGCGGGGGCGCGCTTAATTTAAATACAAGCCGCCCCCTTTGAATTACGCGGCCCCCTTTGAATTACGGAGCAAGTGCTTGGAGAATACGGCACTTGCTCCAGTAATTTGCGGCGGCGTAGTGTAAATGGCTTACGCTACGCCGCCGCAGATTCTACAAGAATCTGGCCCATTATATATATCATCATATATTGTCATCAATGTTATGAAATGAATAGTATGCCGTTTGCAATAAACTTTGCATAACATTTTTAATTTGCATTTAATTTTAATGGTTCAAAAAAGTTCATGCAAAATGGTTGGCCCTCACGCATGTTCACTTCATGAAATCTGGCCCTCTTTGAAAAAAGTTTGGACACCCCTGCTTTAACCACTTCCCGACCGCCGCATGTACATATACGTCGGCAGAATGGCACGTACAGGCACATTGGCGTACCTGTACGTCCCTGCCTAGACGTGGGTCGGGGGTCCGATCGGGACCCCCCCGCTACATGCGGTGGTCGGATTCCCGCGGGGAGCGACCCGGGACGACGGCGCGGCTATTCGTTTAAAGCCACTCCGTCGCGATCGCTCCCCGGAGCTGAAGAACGGGGAGAGCCGTATGTAAACACAGCTTCCCCGTGCTTCACTGTGGCGGCGTATCGAACGAGTGATCCCTTTTATAGGGAGACTTGATCGATGACGTCAGTCCTACAGCCACACCCCCTACAGTTGTAAACACACACTAGGTGAACCCTAACTCCTACAGCGCCCCCTGTGGTTAACTCCCAAACTGAAACTGTCATTTTCACAATAAACAATGCAATTTAAATGCATTTTTTGCTGTGAAAATGACAATGGTCCCAAAAATGTGTCAAAATTGTCCGTCATAATGTCGCAGTCACGAAAAAAATCGCTGATCGCCGCCATTAGTAGTAAAAAAAAAAAAAAATAATAAAACTATCCCCTATTTTGTAAACGCTATAAATTTTGCGCAAACCAATCGATAAACGCTTATTGCGATTTTTTTTACCAAAAATAGGTAGAAGAATACGTATCGGCCTAAACTGAGGAGAAAAAATATTTTTATATATGTTTTTGGGGGATATTTATTATAGCAAAAAGTTAAAAAGATTGAATTTTTTTCAAAATTGTCGCTCTATTTTTGTTTATAGCGCTAAAATAAAAAACCGCAGAGGTGATCAAATACCACCAAAAGAAAGCTCTATTTGGGGAAAAAAGGACGCCAATTTTGTTTGGGAGCCACGTCGCACGACCGCGCAATTGTCTGTTAAAGCGACGCAGTGCCGAATTGTAAAAACCCCTTGGGTCATTTAGCAGCATATTTGTCTGGTCCTTAAGTGGTTAAGGACACTATAAGATTCTATAGTATAGAATATCTGATGGAATCCCCCAGCATGCACACCTTATGCCGCAAGTAAGATATCCTTCTTTTCTTGTTGGATTATTTCATGGAAAGTGCAACAGTTGGAGTGAAAAGCGCGAAGAACTACACAGGGAACCCAAGACCTCATGGTGGATCGGATAGAACTCTGGTGGGGAAACCTTGCAGCTGGGAGCCACAAGTAAGGCATAAAACCCAGCTGATGACTCCGTGCACTAGACTCCATTTACAACTTCGCTATCACTTTTGGATGGAATGACACTTTAAAAATAAATCTAAGTTCAAATGTGAAAAAAGGGCCTAAAGGCCCAGCGTTCCAGAGATGGAATCCAAAGCTGCTAAGATGGACAATTTTTACTTCTCTGTGCCAAAAGTCTAACGTTTGTGTATTTAAATGAACATGCGATGCATCATATATTTCCATACATTCTGCCTGTATATCGGAGATTACGTTGTGCAAGAAGAAGGCATAGGAGCCGCGCTACCGCGATGCATGTCGTAGGAAGACCCCGGTGAATGCCTGACAAGCGCAACCAACGAGTTTAGTTTCCGGCAGTGTCTAATTGGTGCATGACAAAATCTGTATGATGAAATAATGCAGGGAAATAAAAGATTGTCAGACCGAGCCTCGGAGTATGTATTACTGTATTAATGACAGAACATGAGGGCAGTGAGATAGACACCGAAAACCTAATAAAGCATTTATTAGAAAAGAAGACGATGGGTATAAGCACTGCGTGATTGCACTCAGGGCCGATCCGCCCTATAGGCTCGCTTTTCATGCCGCTTAGGGCCCCGCAAAGCTGCGGAGGGCCCCCCAAATTACTAGAGCAGGGCTCGACAAATCCCGGGCGCCAGGTCGCCATGGCGACTAGAAATAGGGTCCTGGCCACTTGGCTTGGAAGGGGGCACCATCTGGTGAGCTGGCGCCATCTGGTGGTGAGCCGTTGGTATTACAAGTTATTACCACCAGATGTGTAAGCTGGCGCCATCTGTTGGTGGCCGTTGGTATTACAAGTTAAAGCGGATGTGCCACGGGAAAATAATATTAAAAGCCAGCAGCTACAAATACTGCAGCTGCTGACTTTTAATATTAGGACACTTACCTGTCCTGGAGTCCAGCGCCGATCGCAGCAGAGGAGGAGCGATCGCATCATGTCGCATACATCGCATCATTATTTTCCGAAAGTAGCCGACCGTCGGTGCGCAGGCGCCGTATAGAGCCGCACCGACGTTCGGCTTCTTTCGGCTACTCGTGACGCGATGTTTGCGACCGTCGGAAGCCTCTCAATCAAATAGGAACGCCCAGTCCCGAAGACCATACCCGGAAGCGGCGGAGAAGATCGCTCTCTAAAACGGTAAGTACGGCTTCGATTTTAAAAAAAATACCCCGATTCCCCTTGACAAAATGAGCCTCAATCTAATGTTAAAAAAAATTTTAACATTAAATTTTAACTTTCAGCTTTAATTTGAGGGTATTTACATCCAAATCAGTGTTTCGGGAAATATTATTATCGGCTCATATTTACCCAAATGCTTCAGAACTTGTTGTGGAGTGCAGATGGACAATGACCCGAAGCATACTGCGAAAGCAACCAAAGAAATTTTTAAGGGAAAGAAGTGGAATGTTATGTAATGGTCAAGTCAATCACCTGACCTGAATCCGATTGAGCATGCATTTCACTTGCCGAAGACAAAACTGAAGGAAAAATGCCCCAAGAACATGCAGGAACTGAAGACAGTTGCAGTAGAGGCCTGGCAGAGCATCACCAGGGATGAAACCCAGCGTCTGGTGATGTCAACGCGTTCCAGACTTCAGGCTGTAACTGACTGCAAAGGATTTGTGACCAAGTATAAAAAAGTGAAAGTTTGATTTATGATTGTTAATCTGTCCCATTACTTTCGGTCCCTTAAAAAGTGGGAGGCACGTATACAAACTGTTGTAATTCCTACACCGTTCACCTGATTTGGATGTAAATACCATCAAATTAAAGCAAAAAGTCTGCAGTTAAAGTGGAGTTCCACCCATAAATATAACATTACATCAGTAGTTTTAAAAAAATGTCATTAGTCCTTTACGAAAATTTTTTTTTTTTTTAGATGCCTTCAAAGTGTTGTTGCTAGGCAGAATAGTTAATCTTCCCACTTCCTGCACCTAGGTGCTTAATGCTTCCTAACCTACACCGCACAGACTCCTGGGAATGTAGTGGGTGTAACTTTCCAGGAGTCTGTCCACTCCCCAGTCTCAAAGAATCATGTGACTTGGACAGCACAGGTGCTGAAACCTGATCTGACACTGCTTGTGCAGCACTGAGCATGTGCAAGATCTGCAAGGCTGAAATCCAGGAAGTCATACAGTCTGGCTTCATGATGCCCACACTTAAAATGGCCCCAGTCAATTTCTATTTTATAAAGTGTCTAAATGCTGTAACAACCTAACAAAACGGACCTTAGTTTACAGACTAACTTTACTAGAATACATTAAGCTTGTGTATTACAGGGGTATTTATATATAAAAAGTGAAATTGTGGCCGGAACTCCGCTTTAAAGCACATCTTGTTTGTTTCGTTTCAAATCCATTGTGGTGGTGTATAGAGCTAAAAGGATTAGAATTGTGTCCCAATATTTATGGACCTGACTGTAGGTACTGCTCCTTTTGCTGAGTTTTAAAGGAAAACATTTAACTACGACCTGCACTGAAATGCTCGGAGAGCCGCTCTAAAGCACTAAAACCCCTGTTCCGGTGATTCACACTGATATGTATGCCGGCTTCTCTAATACTCATCGAGAAGTATCATGTATAAACAATGTAAAAGAGACCACACTCCTAACAGCCTGATCTCAAATATTAGTAAGGAGCGGCCTCAGCTCCTCCCAAGCCATGTTTCGCCCAACCCAGGGCTTAGTCGTAGACTTCTATGAGTAAGCCCTTGGGGCAGGGTAAAATGCACCAGGGGCTGTGGCTGGGGAGGAGCCGAGGTTAAGCCCATTCCTTACTATTATCTGAAATCGGGCTGGTGAGAGTGCAGCCTTGATAAATAGTTAAAACATTTAAAGTGGTTGTAAACCCACTTTTTTTACTTTAGCCTACAGGTAAGCCTATAATAAGGCTTACCTGTAGGTATAAAGAATATCTCCTAAACCTGTACGGTTTAGGAGATATTCCCCTCGCAATGCGCCACTGATTGCAGCGGTGCATGCACAGGGGGGATCCTCGGCTGAAGGGCCGGCCCCGCCGACCCATGCCGGATTGAAATCTCCCGCGCGCATGGACCAGGTAAGTTCCCTACCTCGTTCCGAGGTAAGTATTTCATAATGAGCTAATATGTGGTGCCTACTAGCTCATTATGGCTTTTGCCTTGCTGGGATAAAAAAAAAATGTATATGCGGGTTTACAACCGCTTTAACTAATCTTAGAATTGAAAGGAATGTGGTGTTATTTCCATTTCTCTAGTTCGGCTGTTTAGTAATTATTGCCACCCCTAAGGATTGTTTCAAAGTGGACTGATGCTGCGTACACACGATCATTTTTCGGCATGAATTAAAACAAAGTTTTTAAAAACGTCATTTAAAATGATTGTGTGTGGGCTACACATAATTTTCCGGCTTCTGATTTATTCTATTTTTCGGGTTTGTAAAAAATGATTGTGTGTGGGCAAAAACGACGTTTTAAACCCGCGCATGCTCAGAAGCAAGTTATGAGACGGAATCGCTCGTTCTGGTAAAACTACCCTTCATAATGGAGTAAGCACATTCATCACGCTGTAACAGACAGAAAAGCGCAAATCGTCTTTTACTAACACGGAATCAGCTAAAGCAGCCCAAAGGCAAATAGAACTTTCCCTTTAGAGTGCCGTCATACGTGTTGTACGTCACCGCGCTTTGCTAGATCATTTTTTTAAAACGATGGTGTGTAGGCAACGTCGTTTTAATGATGAAGTGGGGAAAACTTCGTTTTTTGGACATGCTGAAAAACAACGTTTTTTTTCCATTCTGAAAAATGATCGTGTGTACGCGGCATAAGGCCCTAGGGCAGGGTAAAATGCACCAGGGGCTGTGGCTGGGGAGGAGCCGAGGTTAAGCCCATTCCTTACTATTATCTGAAATCGGGCTGGTGAGAGTGCAGCCTTGTTAAATAGTTAAAACATTTAACTAATCTTAGAATTTAAAGGAATGTGGTGTTATTTCCACTTCTCTAGTTCTGCTGTTTAGTAATTATTGCCACCCCTAAGGATTGTTTCAAAGTGGACTAAGAATAAATGTCTACTTTATCACAAGCCTTTTCTAATCTGTAAGAAAAACTGCAAAGTTTACCCTAATACTAACTTTTCTCCTGTTCTAGGGTGTCTCAGATTGGATGCTCAAGAAAAGGCAACCAATCATTGGCTTTGCAGCTCAAGTGAAGGCAACCAATCAATGGCTTTACAAGTCAAGTAAAGGCAGCCAATCAATGGCTTTACAGGTCAAGTAAAGGCAACCAATCAATGGCTTTACAGCTCAAGTAAAGGCAGCCAATCAATGGCTTTGTGGGCAATCTATAGAATTAGAGGTCTCATTCCTGGTCCCTATTGTTTCCCACATCATATAGAGGAAGTTGATATATACAGTACATATGGATACCCTCCACCCTCCATGTGTTCCAAGCTTTCTCCAGGTAAACATGTTGCTTGGATGTTCTTCTTTCAACCATCTTGTGACCAGGAAATCGCTCAGTAGGATTAGATTTTGGGAACATTAACATAAAACATATGTGGAACGTTATCTACATCTGATGTTCTTATTCTTCTTGAGCCTAGGAACGTGCTGAAATTTTCTTAAACCTTTGACATGGTGTCCTCCAGACATCCATCCTGAAACTCACCACCTATACATATGGTTCACCTTGCACATCTGTTTCCTATTATCCATTTCAGCAGCGATCTTCAGAGGGAAAATCTAGGGCCAGATCCACAGAGAGAGTACGCCGGCGTATCTACTAATACGCCGGCGTACTTTCAAATTTGCTGCGTCGTATCTTTAGTTTGAATCCTCAAACCAAGATACGACGGCATCTGGGTTCGATCCGACAGGCGTACGGCTTCGTACGCCTTCGGATCGTAGATGCAATACTTCGGCGTCCGCTGGGTGGAGTTCGCGTTGTTTTCCGCGTAGGGTATGCAAATTAGCTTTTTCCGACGATCCACGAACGTACGCGCGGCTGTCGCATTCTCTTACGTAGTCTCTAGTCGGCTTTTTCTGGCGTATAGTTAAAGCTGGTATTTTGCAACGTATAGTTAGACTTGCTATGTTAAGTATGGCCGTCGTTCCCGCGTCGAAATTTGAATTTTTTTTTTTTTTGCGTAAGTTGTCCGTGAATAGGGATGGACGTAATTCAAGTCTAAGTTAAAATGACGTTGTGACGTAATTTAGCGCAATGCACGGCGGGAAATTTAGGGACGGCGCATGCGCAGTTCATTCGGCGCAGGGACGCGCTTCATTTAAATGAAACACGCCCCCTACTCGCCGATTTGAATTAGGCACCGAGAGATACACTACACCGCCGTAACTTACGGCGCAAATTCTTTGTGGATTCAAAGAATTAAAACGTAAGTTACAGCAGCGTAGCGTATCTCACTTACGCTGCGCCCATCCAAATGTATGTGGATCTGGCCCACAGTTTTTTTTTAAGTAACACTCCATTCAAACTGAATGATGTGGAACATGCAGTACATGCTAAGGAAACAGCCTACAAACCTAAGTTTAGATACACCAAGGTCTAAAAACTTTGGATTGGAACAAAGGGGTGGTACTGGAAGGTGGGTAGGGGGTGGAACCAAGAGTGGTGCATGGTGGTGGGTAGGGGGGGTGGAGAAAATGGGTGATTTGGAAGGTGGGAGTTCCTGCACCTATTCTCTGAATAATAAATCACTGCTAAGGAATATACAGTGCCTTGAAAAAGTATTCACATCCCTTGAAATTTTCCACATTTTCTCATGTTACAACCAAAAACGTAAATGTATTTTATTGGAATTTTATGTGATAGACCAACACAGAGCGGCACATAATTGTGACGTGGAATGAAAAGGAATTAAAATGATACATGGTTTTCCAAATTTTGAGTCAATACTTTGTAGAACCTCCTTTCTCTGCAATTACAGCTGCAAGTCTTTTTGGGGATGTCTCTACCAGCTTTGCACATCTAGAGAGGGACATTTCTGTCCATTCTTCTTTGCAAAAATATCTCAAGCTCTGTCAGATTGGATGGAGAGCATCTGTGATCAGCAATTTTAAAGTCTTGTTACAGATTCTACATTGGATTTAGGTCTTGACTTTGACTGGGCCATTCTAATACATAAATATGCTTTGATCTAAACCATTCCATTGTAGCTCTGGCTGTATGTTTAGGGTCGTTGTCCTGCTGAATAGTGAACCTCCGCCCCAGTCTCAAGTCTTTTGCAGACTCTATCAGGTTTTCTTTTAAGATTGTCCTATATTTGGCTCCATCCATCTTCCAATCAACTCTGACCAGCTTCCCTGTCCCTGCTGAAGAAAAACATCCCCACAACATGATGCTGCCACCACCATGTTTCACGGTGGGGATGGTGTGTTCAGGGTGATGTGCAGTGTTAGATTTCCACCACACATATCTTTTTGCTTTTAAGCCAAACAGTTACATTTTGGTCTCATCTGACCAGAGCACCTTCTTCCACATGTTTGCTGTGTCCCCCACATGGCTTCTCGCAAGCTGCAAACAGGACTTCTTATGGATTTCTTTCAACAATGGCTTTCTTCTTGCCACTCTTCCATAAAGGGCAGATTTGTGGAGAGCACGACTAATAGTTGTCCTGTGGACAGATTCTCCCACCTGAACTGTGGATCTCTGCAGATCTTCCAGAGTTACCATGGGCCTCTTGGCTGCTTCTCTGATGAACGCTCTCCGTGCCCGGCCGGTCAGTTTAGGGGGGCGGCCATGTCTTGGTAGGTTTGCAGTTGTGCCATACTCTTTCCATTTTCGGATGATGGATTGAACAGAGCTCTGTGAGATGTTCAAAGCTTGGGATATTATTTTATAACCTAACCCTGCTTTATACTTCTCCACAACTTTATCCCTGACCTGTCTGGTGTGTTCCTTGGCCTTCATAATGCGGTTTGTTCACTAAGGTTCTCTAACAGACCTTTGAGGGCTTCACAGAACAGCTGTATTTATACTGGGGTAGATTCAGTAAGCAATTGCGTCTGCGTATCCATAGATACGCAGCGCAATTGCTTAGTTGCGCCGGCGTATCGACTTTTCTGTATTCAGAAAGCTCGATACGCCGACTGCAGCCTAAGATATGACTGGCATAAGGCTCTTATGCCGTCGTATCGCAGGCTGCATTCTTACGATGGCTGCTAGGTGGCGTTCCCGTAGTGGTCAGCGTAGAGTATGCAAATTGCATTCTCACGCCGATTCACAACCGTACGTAAGGCTGCCCATGCTATTAGCAGGGGCAGCCAATGCTACGTATACCCGTCGTTCCCGCATCACAATTTTAAAAAATTACGTCGTTTGCGTAAGTGAATCGTGAATGGCGCTGGACGCCATTTACGTTCACGTTGAAGCAAATGACGTCCTTGCGACGTCATTTACCGCAATGCACGTCGGGAAAGTTTCCCGACGGAGCATGCGCACTACGTTCGGCGCGGGAACGCGCCTAATTTAAATGATCCACGCCCCCTACGGGATCATTTAAATTACGCGCGCTTACGCCGGCCATTTTTACGGAGCGCCCACGCAAATTACGGAGCTACTGCTTCGTGAATGAAGCGTAGCGCAGGTAATTTACGGAGGCGTAGCGTTAAACCGGTACGCTGCGCCTCCGTAAGAGTGCGCAGCCCTACCTGAATCTAGGCCACTGAGATTAAATTACACACAGGTGGACTCTATGTACTAATTAGGTGACTTATGAAGGCAATTGGTTCCACTAGATTTTAGTTAGGGGTATCAGAGTAAAGAGGGCTGAATACAAATGCCCCCCCACACTTTTCAGATATTTTTTTGTAAAAAATGCTGAAAACCATTTATCATTTTTCTTCCACTTCACAATTATGTGCCACTTTGTGTTGGTCTATCACATAAAATCCCAATAAAATATATTGTGGAACATTTCAAGGGGTATGAATACTTATTCTGGGCAATTAGCTAGATTCAGGTAGTTTGCCGCAACTTTAAGGCGGCGTAGCGTATCGTATTTACGCTACGCCGCCTTAAGTCAGAGAGGCAAGTACTGTATTCTCAAAGTACTTGCCTCCTAACTTACGGCGGCGTAGCGTAAATGCGGCGGGCGCAAGCGTGCCTAATTCGAAATAGGCTGAGGGGGCGTGTTTTATGATAATATGCTTTGACCTGACGTGATTGACGTTTTTTTGGAACGGCGCATGCGCCGTCCGCCTACATTTCCCAGTGTGCATTGCGGCTAAGTACGCCGCATGGTCCTATTGATTTTGACGTGGACGTAAATGACGTAAATCCCTATTCACGGACGACTTACGCAAACAACGTAAAATTTTCGAATTTCGAAGCGGGAACGGCGGCCATACTTTAACATTACTATTCCAATTATTTGATGGAATAACTTTATGCCTGATAAAGCGTAACGTAAACGGCGTATCTGTACTGCGTCGGCCGAGCGTACGTTCGTGAATAGGCGTATCTAGTGATTTACATATTCTACCCCGACCGCAATGGAAGCGCCACCTAGCGGCCAGCCTAAATATTGCACCCTAAGATAGGACGACACAAGCCGTCGTATCTTAGATAGGTTTAAGTGTATCTCTGTTTAAGTGTATACACTTAAACTTAGGTCGGCGCAGATTCCAAGTTAGGTCGGCGCATCTACTGATACGCCAACCTAACTCTACCTGAATCTAGCTAAATGTATTTAAATACAAGGATCTGTGCCTGGGGTTCAACTTTAATAAAGCACTATAATAATACTATTTTACAGCAAGAAAATAAAACTACTAAAGTCTCATTAAAATGTATTTTCAAGATACTGTCGCATTGATAACTCAGAATGCGCTCCATAGACACACATTATACTTTCCTTTCCATAACCTTTATAGACTCCGAAATTCACTCCTCCACCCTCCCGCTCCCCAGAGTCCTCAGCACATCATTTTCCAGAGATGAATCTTCAGTAAAGTTATGCACTGAGAATTAAATGATTTATAGGTGTAAACTTGGCTAATGTGCTTTGCTGTGACAGCGCAGCGCGTCCGTCTTCCGTATAACATAACGCAGTCATTCAGACACAGAATGGTATTCACCCACCAGGACAGGAAGCTGCCAGTGACCTCATCTATTTGGTGGATTTATTCACAAGGCAATCTGAAATATTATAAAAACAGCATCTCTGCGCTTGGCGGGCTACGCGTTTTATAACAAGGCATCAGGCACTCGTAAAACCGACTGCTGTCTAACATCAGAGAGAAGTCTGATGTACTCGTAAAATCAAGATAAAAAAACGAATAATTCTAAATCTGACCTCCAGCCTTCCCATCAGTCTTGCACAGTTGTACCGGCTCCTCTCCTGTACTGAGATCTCTAAGGCCCCGTACACACGGTCGGACAAAACCGATGAGAATGGACCGAGGTTCAGTTTCATCGGACCAAACCGACCGGGTGTATAGCCCATCGGTCTGTTTTCCTTCTGTCCAAAATTTAAAACATGCTTCAAAACCGAACCGATGGACCTCTGCCCGATCGGACCAAACCGATGGTTAGTACAGAAAAGCATCGGTTCAAAACCCGCGCATGCTCAGAATCAAGTCGACGCATGCTTGGAAGCATTGAACTTCGTTTTTTTCAACACGTTGTGTGTTTTATGTCACCGCGTTCTGACCCGATCGGATTTTGAACTGATGTTGTGTACGCACATCAGGCCACTTCAGCGGTGAACCGATGAAAACGGTCCGTCGGACCATTCTCATCGGTTTTGTCCGACCGTGTGTACGCGGCCTTACTCTGATTTCACTGCACACTGTGAGCTTCTCACAATGTGCATTAGAAGCTGGAGCAAGTCAGATGGATCCCGCCTCATTTCCTGGCTGGAGGACGCTCAGTATCTTCTAGCCCAGGAGTGTCCAACTCAGGGCCCGGCCAGTGCACAAACTGCACGCTAACTTTTTAATACATTTTTCTCCCACTGTTTGTCACTCTTTCACTTTTGTGTGTCTATTTCTCATGGATGAAGGATGTGAGTCTTCGAGCTTTCCATCTAGAAGGTGGATGTGTGGCCCTCAGGTTCCTTCCTCTCCTGCCCCTGGGGGGGGTCTCTCTTTGGGAGATGGGTAAAGTAGTTATTCCTGCGCTACAGTGGAAACTATTAGCCGGATTCAGAGAGACATACGCCGCGTAAGTCCATGGATGCGCCGTCGTATCTATGCGCCGTATTCTTGTACTAAGATACGCCTGAATTTCGGCTTCCTACGATCAACGTAAGTCTCCTACGCCGTCGTATCTTGGGTGCATATTTACGCTGGCCGCTAGGGGCGCTTCCATTGATTTACGCGTCGAATATGTAAGTGAGCTAGATACGCCGATTCACGAACGTAGTTGCGCCCGGCACATGAGTATACGCCGTTTACGTAAGGCGTACGTCCGGCGTAAAGATAAACCACCAAATAGGAGGCGCAACCAATGCAAAGCTATGGACGACAGAACAGCCGTCGGATTTTACGTTGTTTACGTAAGTCGTACGTGAATGGGGCTGGGCGTAGGTTACGTTCACGTCATTGCCATTGAGCCGTTGTATCTTACGGCGTAAATTCGACTTGATTCTGAGCATGCGCACGCATGCGCCGTTCGTAGGGCCATGCATTGACATGGGGTCACGATTCATTATAATACAACACACCCACTACCTGCCTACTTTGAATTAGGCGGGCTTACGCCGGCCCATTTACGCTTCGCTGACGTAACTTAGGGAGCAAGTGCTTTGTGAATACTGTACTTGCCTCTCTATGTTACGTTGGCGTAGCGCATATGAGCTGTGCTACGCCCGTATAAACTTACGCCGATTTACCTGAATCTGGCTGTATGTGTGCAGAGGGTAAAGGTGCGGCAACTACCGTATGGGCCAACCCAATTTTTTCCATGTCTCTTTGGGAGAGCCCCTCCACCAAGTATTCGAAGGTCGGCTTTGGTTGACCAAGAAGAACGGGGTCTGCCAGGCCTTCTGGCTAAGCAGAACATTGGAGCCCTATGTCCCTGTCAGGAGCCTTGCACCCCAGGGGATCAGGGTAGAGGTCCTACCCCTCCAGGGGGTGGACTAAAGACACACCCTTAAGTGTACTCTTTAGTGTGTTAGCACATGCACGTTCTTTGTTCACTTAACCCACGTACACAAAATGGGGATTCTCGGCAGAAAAAGTCTGATGAGAGCTCTTGGTCGGGAATTCCGACGGTGTGTATGCTCCATCAGACTTTTTCTGTCGAGAATTCCGACAGAAATAGATTGAAGCCTCGTACACACGTTTACTCGGAAAGAACCAGCAAGAAAACAGAGCTTTCTTGCCGAGTATACCGACCGTGTGTGCGAGGCTTTCAGGTTCCTCGTCAAGAAAACTGCCTAAAATCTCGACGAGAAAAATAGAGAACTTGCTTGGTTGTTTTCCTGCCGAGAAACCCGAGAGTGTGTATACTTGCCTGTCGCCATGGAAACCCGCGCATGCTCGAAATGACTTTAACGCATGCACGGTAGATTCCTAGGCATAGGTAGGGTGCAGCAAGATGGCGGCGACGGCATCGAATGTGACGAGCGCATGCTCGTCGTACGCGATGACGTCACTGCGTTATTGCCTTTCAAAAGATCCACGGTGTCTGTACACTCGGGGGGCGCGAGATTCTTGCCAAGAATCTCGTCAGGAAAATCAAGGGTTTTTTCCTGACGAGATTCTGGCCCGTGTGTACAGAGCTTGAGAGCTGGTTCCGACTGACTTATCCTGTTGGAAATCCTAATCGTGTGTACGGGGCTATACAGGTTTTTTCCGTTTAGATTTTTGCACCATGGGACAGGGGTGGGACAGGGCGCTTTAAATTTGTTTTATTTTCATATTTATTTTACTTTTTATTTTTACACTGTCCCTTTTAAAAAAAAAAATTTTTTTTATCACATTTATTCCTATTACAAAGAATGTAAACATCCCTTGTAATAGAAAAAAAAGCATGACAGGACCTCTTTAATGTGAGATCTGCAGTCAAAAATACCTCAGATCTCACATTTACACTTAAATACAATAAAAAATAAACTTTTTTTTCCCCCTTTAAAGCGGATGTGCCACTAAAAAAAAATATTAAAAGCCAGCAGCTACTAATACTGCAGCTGCTGACTTTTAATATTAGGACACTTACCTGTCCTGGAGTCCAGCGCCGTCCGCAGCAGAGGACGAGCGATCGCTCGTCTCTCTGCTGCTCCCCCCGCCATCCTCAGTGAGGGAACCAGGAAGTGAAACGCTACTGCTTCACTACCCGGTTCCCTACGGCGCATGTGCGAGTTGCGCTGCACCGCTGATTGGCTCCCGCTGTGCTCTGGGAGCCGAGTGTTCCCAGAGCACAACGGGAGGTGACGTTCTGCCCGCAGAAAACCCGAAACTGTGTGGCCGGAAGTGGGTGCAAATACCTGTCTTTAGAGTTCCACTTTAGGGTGGAGCTCCGCTTTAAGGCCATTGGGCGGAAGTGACGTTTGAAGTTGTTTCTGTCATCCAACGTCATTGAGTCGAGTGGGGGGGGGGGCCATCATTCCCTCACTCGACTCACAGCCTCTGAGGGGAAAGCATTGGATCGTCTTCGCTGCTGTACCAGTAAGTGGTAGAGACGACCAAAATGCGGTGGAAGGGGGGGGTGGTCACCTCTCCCGCCGCCAATAAAAGTGATCTCGTGGCAAATCCACTTTTATCTGAAAGAGGACTGCCTGCTGTTTCAGAAAATACCGGGGTTATGGCAGTTATCTTCTGCCATAACAACGGTATTCTACGTTCCTGGTGGTCTAGGGTGGTGGCCATCCCTGGTGGTCCTGGCAGCATCCTGGTGGTCCTGGGTGGGCATCCGCGGGGGGGCTGAGCTGATAAACAATCAGCACAGACCCGTACCTCCCAACTTTTTGAGATGGGAATGATGGACACCTATTAGCAAAAGTATGCAGGCATAGGACACACCCCCTGCCACGCCCCCCTTAAAGGGAAATTATCCAAAAGATGATTAAACACACAAGTCTTTTTTTTTTTTACCACTACTATTCCTTTATACTGGGTTCTGACATTTACAAATGCAGCAATTTAGAAATCAGATGAAAGGTTTAGCACTGGGAAACACTATTTGGCAGATAAAAAGTGCATTTTATATTCAACTATATAGATCAGACCAAAATGAGGGACAAATGAGGAGGAATGAGGGACAGAGGGACATTGCTCCAAATTAGGGACAGTCCCTTGAAATCAGGAACAGTTGGGAGCTATGCAGACCCCCCCTGTCAGGAGAGCCGCCGATCGGCTCTCCTTTAGTCACATCTGTCAGACGCGAGTGAGGAAAAGCCGATAAACAGCTCTTCCTGTTTACCTTGTGATCGGCCGTGATTGGACATGGCTGATCACGTGGTAAAGAGTCTCCGTCAGAGGCTCTTTACCGAGATCAGTGTAGCGGTTTGTCAGACTGTCGCCCCCTCTTGGCTCCATCCCCTTTGCCCTACCCTTGTATACCCCACCTTTTTAATGAAGCGCCCATCAATGCACCCTACCAGCACCCATCAATGCAGCCTACCAGCGCCCATCAATGCAGCCTGCCAGCGCCCATCAATGCAGCCTACCAGCGCCCATCAATGCAGCTTACCAGTGCCCATCAATGAATGTTTGTTTGCTTCCATACATTCGAGAGTCAGGACACAGACACAGTCATCTGCCGCCGCTGCACTTTTATTAAGGTGAGAGACATCAGTCTCCATAGGGGTGCGCAGCCTATCACATTGGGGTGTACGCCCCAAAGCTCAAACACATATGTGTGTATGTATGTAGTAGGGTAGAGGTTGGTGTCAGTAGAGCAGTGGATTGGTTTAATTGTTTATATATTTATTTTTTTCAATTTTATTAAAAAAAACATTTTTTTTTCCAATTACGTTTTTTGTTATTATTTTTTAATAGGGGGAGGGGTGGGGGCTTTGGTGAAATATCAGGGACAGTGAATTCCCAGTTCCTTTCTCAGCGAATGAATGGGAAGTGCTCTGTGCTGAGCGACTTCCTGGTCATTCACAAGCTGAAGTTGTGTTTCCTATGCTTTCATTATGTATAGACACAGGAGCGATCAGGTCACACAAGGGGGGGGGGGGGTCTGGGCAGCAGGGGAATCTGCGCCACATGGGGTGATTAGGGTGTCACACATGTACAAATCATCTGAGTTTACATTATTTCTAATGCGGAAATTTGCTTTGATATACAAGTGCTTTGGATTACAAGCATGTTTCTGGAAAAAATGATGCTCGCAATCCAAAGTTTTACTGTATATTACATTTACATTCTTGGGTTTAGTTATGCTTTGATTGACCTGCACAATGTGTCACATTCGTTTGGGATTGACCTTTGGAATTTGGGGTTCTGTCCATTAACATAAAACAGAGAAGGAGGATTTAGCACCAAATCCCGATAAAAGATGGAGATATGAGACGTTTATTTAGCTGGAATTAAATATTTTGGCTGAAGGAAAAGAATGCTGATAATTTTTTTAACAATGGTGCTAATAGAAATGCAGATGTTTGTCTTAAATGCTGGGAATAATGTGCAGAGCTTTTTAACCACTTGACAACCGGGCCTATTTTGGCACTTCTCTCCTTCATGTAAAAATCTAAATTTTTTGCTAGTTTCACTTTTCATATTTTTATATTTGTTTTCACTTATAGAAGCCTGCAATGATAAATTAACAAAAATAGATATTCATTTCAAAGACAGAATACAGACTTTGTGAAATCTGCAATCTGTGTAGCTAGCGTGGGCAGATGATTGAAATCTGCGTCCTTCCCGATCACCCTATCATATTTTTATGGAAAGTCTGAATGTGAAAATTAAATAGGAAAATATTTGGGTTAGATAAGAGCGCTAAGCTCACTTGCAAAAACACTTCTCGCTAAAAGCCAGCCACAAGCCAATTAGATTATATGAAGAAATACTTGAATTTGTGACAATAATGAGCGGAAATGTGTTACCCATCATGCACAGTGAAGGGATTTTCTCAATATCATTACTAGATTATTGTGTCTTCCCACATTAAATAGCCCACTAATCCCCGGAACTAGCACTTTTTCAAAAGTCCTGATGAGGTCCCCAAAAAAAAATCGATAAAACTCATTGTCAGGTCACCTGTGGCCAGATGACAGATGCACCCAGGGCCGGATTTGCTCTCCCTGCCGCCCCAAGGCCAGGTTCCACAATGCACCCCCTCCCCGCCAACCGACCCCCCCCCCCAAATCAACGGAGAATGTGGGGCACGGTTAGATCAAATATGTTTTGTTTGTTTTTTTACTTTTTTATCACTTTTTTTATTTTTATTTATTTGTAGCTTGTCGCTTACTTTTTAAAATGTTCTTATTATTTTTCTTATTATTTTTTTATTCTTTACTTTTTATCAATTTGATTATTATTTCTTAATATTTATTTATTCTTTATCAATTTTTTTTCACTTAACTTTTTTGCTATCACACAGGAGAAAACTATTTCCTGTGTGATAGAAATTGGAGGTGACATGTTCTCTTTATTGACCCTGTCACCTCCAAAACAGGAGTCCTAGCACTGTGCTAGAACTCCTGTGACAGCTGAGATGGGAAGAGCACAGCTCTCCCCTCTCACTGTGTACATCAGCAGCAGGGACAGGAGACAGACTCGGTGGCCGGGGGGGGGGACGGAGTCCCGAAGACAGAGCCAGCAGAGAGAGGTATGTGGGGTGGGGGAGAGGGGAGAACGGACGGGAGCACATATTTCGTGTGACATTGCCGCAATCACTTGTTAACGAGCGAGCGGATTCCCCCATAACTTACCGCCCTAACTGTATGTTCCGGGCGTCGGGGGACTCCATGCCACTGCCGCCCCTTGGAGCTCTGCCGCCCCAAGGCCTGGCCTCAGTGGCTTGTGGGAAATCCGGGCCTGGATGCACCCCGTTGGAGTCAGGAGTGCACCACGAGGTAGGGAACCCTATGGCAGACTGCTGCAGATGGAACACAGAGTGCATATGGAAGATATGGAAGGCAGGTCCACTCGAGCACAAACAGGGATCTCACAGGAAGCTTGAGCCCAAGATTCCCCAGGGTGCGGAATCTGTCACAAAGACTGTTATCGCCAAACAGTATGTTCTTTCCCGGGCGCTCGGGTTCGGAACATTGTAGATTGCATGGACAGATTATTGGACGGCGCTGGAGAGGACCCAGCTGTCATTGTATATATCGTACCAATGACAAAGTTAGAGAAAGATGGAGCGCCCTACAAAATAATTTCAGGGACTTAGGGGCTATATTGAAGAAAAGGTCCCCCAAGGCAATATTTTCTAAAATACTGCCTGCACCTCGAGCTACACCAGAGAGATAGCAAGAGCTTATGGTACTTAAAGGGGAGTTCCACCCACAATTTCACTTTTTAAATATAAATACCCCTGTAATACACAAGCTTAATGTATTCTAGTAAAGTTAGTCTGTAAACTAAGGTCCGTTTTGTTAGGTTGTTACAGCATTTACATAGTTTATAATCTAGAAATAGACCGTGGCCATCTTAAAGCGGTTCTCCACCCTAAAGTGGAGTCCCGCTGATCGGAACCCTCCCCCCCTCCGGTGTCACATTTGACACCTTTCAGGGGGGAGGAGGGTGCAGATACCTGTCTAAAGACAGGTATTTGCACCCACTTCCGGCCCGGCATTCACGGGCAAAAGACGGGCATTCCGTCACTTCCCGTCACCCCCCCCCCCGTTGTGTGCTGGGAACACTCGGCTCCCAGCACACAGCGGGAGCCAATCGGCGGGCGTGGCGCGACTCGCGCATGCGCCATAGGGAACCGGGCAGTGAAGCCGCAGCGCTTCACTTCCTGGTTCCCTCAGCGTGGATGGCGGGGGGAGCAGCAGAGAGACGAGCGATCGCTCGTGCTCTGCTGCGATCGGCGCTGGACTCCAGGACAGGTAAGTGTCCTAATATTAAAAGTCAGCAGCTGCAGTATTTGTAGCTGCTGGCTTTTAATATGTTTTTCCCATGGCACATCCGCTTTAAGTGTGGGCATCATGAAGCCAGACTGTATGACTTCCTGGATTTCAGCTTTGCAGATCTCGCACATGCTCAGTGCACAAGCAATGTAATAGGTTTCAGTCAGGTTTGCAAGGACTACTGGGAAACATGATGCCTATCCCAGAAACCCTTGCAAATAGCCTAGGCAAATAAGGAGGAGGAAGTAATGAAGGACTACAAAATAAAGGTATTTACAAGCAACATATTAAATAAAAATTGTCCATTCTGAACACTATGAGATTAGAGCATGCAGCACAGACAAACATAAAAAAATGGGTGGAACTCCACTTTAACAAGTGAACTGGTGCAGGGAGGAGGGGTTTGGCTTCATGGCGAACTGGACTGACTTTTCAGGCGGTTACCATCTTTATAGTAGTGACGGATTGCACTTACATGGGAGGGGTGAAGCTTTCTTGGGATTGAAGATGGCCAAAATGTTGGAAGAAAATTTAAACTAGGTGATGAGGAGGATGGATTAGAGAGACGATTTGCTAGAAAATATGAAGGAGAGGATCTTTAATTCAAGCCATCATGACAGGAATCCACTACGTCATCAATCTCTTAAAAGATTCTCATAAGCAGCTTCTGAATCACCAACTATCAATTTGGTTGGACAAACAAGACAACTGGCTGTTCCTAGAAGAAGACTTAACAAAATGTATGAGGAACTCTCCTAGGGGCCAGGTACGGCTATACCAACACAGGTCCCTACACTGGTGGCAGCTGCCACTCCAGTAACCGGAGGATCTTCGTATCAGCCCTCAATTTACCTTTCTGCAGCTCCTGAATCACCATCAATGGTATTGGATAGGGTTGTCCCGATACCGATACTAGTATCGGTATCGGGACCGATTCCGAGTTTTTTCGGCGGTACTCAGACGCCGATACCCCGCCCCGATACACAAATAGAATACTTGCCGCCGACCGCCGCCGCCGCCGACCGCCGCAGACCGCCGCATTCCGCCGCCGACTGCCGCAGACCGCCGCCACCGAAGCCGCAATCCGCCGCGATCCGCCGCCATTCGCCGCATCCACGCTTCCGCCGACTGTGTAATACGGGCGGGAACATTACAGCTTTGAATAGCTGTAATGATTTCGCACCACGCATAGACACTCCCCCTCGCTCGGGTGAACTGTCCAATCCCGAGCGAGGGGGAGTGTCTATACGCAGCGCGGCGCCAATCATTACAGCGATTCAAAGTTGTAATGTTCCCACCCGTATTACACAGTCGGCGGCAGCGGGGATGCAGGTAAGCGTGACATGGCTGTATGGGGGGAGACGCTGGCTGTATGGGGGGAGACGCTGGCTGTATGGGGGGAGACGCTGGCTGTATGAGGGGAGACGCTGGCTGTATGGGGGGACGCTGGCTGGATGGGGGGTGACGCTGGCTGGATGGGGGGTGACAATGGCTGGATGGGGGGTGACAATGGCTGCATGGGGGGTCACAATGGCTGGGGAATACATTGCTGGATGGGGGGTGACAATGGCTGCATGGGGGGAGACATTGCTGCATGGGGGGATACAATGGCTGGATGGGGGGATACATGGCTGCATGGGGGGAGACAATGGCTGCATGGGGGGTGACAATGGCTGGGGGAATACATTGCTGGATGGGGGGTGACAATGGCTGGATGGGGGGATACATTGCTGCATGGGGGGAGACAATGGCTGGATGGGGGGTGACGCTGGCTGGATGGGGGGTGACGCTGGCTGGATGGGGGTGACAATGGCTGGATGGGGGGTGACAATGGCTGCATGGGGGGTGACAATGGCTGGGGGAATACATTGCTGGATGGGGGGTGACAATGGCTGGATGGGGGGATACATGGCTGCATGGGGGGTGACAATGGCTGCATGGGGGGTGACAATGGCTGCATGGGGGGTGACAATGGCTGCATGGGGGGTGACAATGACTGCATGGGGGGAGACAATGGCTGCATGGGGGGAGACAATGGCTGGATGGGGGGATACATGGCTGCATCTGTGGGGGGACATCGCTGCATTTGGGGACACATTTTAAAAAAAGTATCGGTATTCGGTATCGGCGACTACTTGAAAAAAAGTATCGGTACTTGTACTCGGTCCTAAAAAAGTGGTATCGGGACAACCCTAGTATTGGACAAAGAAGATAATTGGCTTTTTCCTAGAAGACTCAACAAAAAGCCTGAGGAACCCTCCTAGGGGCCAGGTACGGCTGTACCAACACAGGTCCCTACACTGGTGGCAGCTGCCACTCCAGCAACCGGAGGGTCTTCCCATCAGCCCGCTATTTCCCTTTCTGCAGCTTCTTCAGAAGCTTTAGGGTTCGACATTACATCGCCCAAACATAATCACCTGTAAAAAAGTGCATGAGATGTTGTTGGTAAACAGCCTTCGAGGCCCAGGGGGAACCAAACCAAGTCCTCCGAAAGCTGCCTCATATTCAAAAGTTGAGAGTGTAAATAAGCTTTAAGGTCAATCAAAAATATCACATTCTAAAGGGTAAGGTAGAACAAGGGGGAGTATGGAAGAGGGAGAGAGGGAGGAAAGGAGGGGAGGTGGGGGTAAGGAAGGGGTGTGGGGGTTCCCCCCAACCCTCACCCCCCTTCTTCCTCCAACCTTCCCTCCACGCTGGCGGCCCCGCTCATGAGTCAGGGCTCTTAACGCTGCCTGAGCACAGCAGCATTAAGGTTCCCTGTTCCTCAAAACTGGGGTAATGCATTGGGCAAGTTAGGCGGTTGCGAGGCCCCTGTGAGTGTGAGGCCTTAAGTGACCACCTAATTTGCCTAATTATAGAGCCGCCTCTGTGTAGCAGGCACTTGGATGGGCTCAGCTGGCTCCGAACCTGAGCTGCATATGCACAGTTTCGAGCCGAGCGTCACATCCATATTTTTTACTGGCAACCTTTGCCTCTTACTGGCATTTACTGGCAGGAGAAAAGTGCCCATTTTTTTTACTGGCTGCCAGTAAAAATACTGGCGGTTGGCAACACGGACACCCAACTATTTCACTATCTCAAATTGTTTACACCTCCAAAGTGAGGAAATCCTTCATTGTCACCAGGGTCTCCAGAAAGAGTGCCCCCATTGTAAAGTCTCCCCCCTATTACTGTTCTGGAGACCACCCACAATTTGGGATTTTGACGGGTGTTTTAATCCCTCTCTACCCTATCCAAAACTAAAATAAAAGTTTTGCCTTGAGTTATACTTTAACCACTTCCCGACCTCCTCATGTACATTTACGTCGGCAGATTGGCACGGACAGGCACAATCACGTACCTGTACGTCCTCTGCTAGACGTGGGTGGGGGTTCCGATCGGGACCCCCCCCCGGTACATGCGGAGGTCGGGTCCGCTCGGGGAGCGATCCGGGACGACGGCACGGCTGTTTGTTTATAGCCGCTCCGTCACGATCGCTCCCCGTGCTTCACTGTGGCGGCGCATCGATCGGGTGATTCCCTTTATAGGAGAGACTCGATCGATGACGTCATTCCTACAGCCACACCCCCCTACACTAGTAAACACATACACAGTGATCCCTAAATGTTACAGCGCCCCCTGTGTTTAACTCCCAAACTGCAACTGTCATTTTCACAATAAACAATGCAATTTATTTTTTGCTGTGAAAATGACAATGGTCCCAAAAATGTGTCAAAATTGTCCGAAGTGTCCGCCATAATGTCGCAGTCACGAACAAAATCGCTGATCGCCGCCATTACTAGTAAAAAAAATAAAAATGCTAAAAAACTATCCCCTATTTTGTAAACGCTATAAATTTTGCGCAAACCAACCGATAAACGATTATTGCGATTTTTTTTTACCAAAAATAGGTAGAAGAATACGTATCGGCCTAAACTGAGGAACATTTTTTTTTTTATATATATATGTTTTTATTACAGCAAAAAGTAAAAAATATTGCATTTTTTTCAAAATTGTCGCTCTATTTTTGTTTATAGCGCAAAAAATAAAAACCGCAGAGGTGATCAAATACCACCAAAAGAAAGCTCTATTTGTGGGGAAAAAAGGACGCCAATTTTGTTTGGGAGCCACGTCGCACGACCGCGCAATTGTCTGTTAAAGCGACGCAGTCCTGAACTGTAAAAACCCCTTGGGTCTTTAGCCAGCATATTGGTCCGGGGCTTAAGTGGTTAAAGCCTGTCACAGCCAGGAAACCAACATTTGTAGAAGAAGTTTGGCAGTGGCAGCCAATATATTCATCTCAGCGTAGGTTTGCTTTATATTAAGCGGGAATTGACGTTTTGCTGTCAGCAGCCAATGACAAATTGCATCATTCCTTTTGCACTTCTTCCAGCTGCTGAATATTAAGTAGTTGATAGTTAAGGTATAAAGGAATGTTAGAGAAATGCTTTATGGGAGAAATAAAGCATCATTCCTCGGTTCTGAGAAGCCCATTAACCACTTCACCCCCGGACCATATTGCTGCCCAAAGACCAGAGTACTTTTTGCGATTCGGGACTGCGTCGCTTTAACAGACAATTGCGCGGTCGTGCGACGTGGCTCCCAAACAAAATTGGCGTCCTTTTTTTTCCACAAATAGAGCTTTATTTTGGTGGTATTTGATCACCTCTGCGGTTTTTATTTTTTGCGCTATAAACAAAAATAGAGCGACAATTTTGAAAAAAATGAATATTTTTTACTTTTTGCCATAATAAATATCCCCCAAAAATATATAAAAAAACATTTTTTTTCCTCAGTTTAGGCCGATACGTATTCTTCTACCTATTTTTCGTAAAAAAAATCGCAATAAGCGTTTATGATTGGTTTGCGCAAAAGTTATAGCGTTTACAAAATAGGGGGTATTTTTATGTCATTTTTATTAATATTTTTTTTTTACTAGTAATGGCGGCGATCAGCGATTTTTTTTCGGTATTGCGACATTATGGCGGACACTTCGGACACTTTTGACACATTTTTGGGACCATTGGCATTTTTATAGCGATCAGTGCTATAAAAATGCATTGGATTACTATAAAAATGCCACTGGCAGTGAAGTGGTTAACACTAGGGGGCGGGGAAGGGGTTAAGTATGCCTGGGTGTGTTCTTACTGTGGGGGGGGGGGGGTGGCCTCACTAGGGGAAACACTGATCCTCTGTTCATACATTGTATGAACCGAAGATCAGCATTTCCCCCCTGACAGGACCGGGAGCTGTGTGTTTACACACACAGCTCCCGGTCCCCGCTCTGTAACGAGCGATCGCGTGTGCCCGGCGGCGATTGCGCCCGCCGGGCACACGCGCGGGGGGTGCGTGTGCGCGCCCCTAGTGGCGGCTGAAAGAGCCGACGTAGAATGACGTGGTCTCGCCCAGGAGAGCCAGCTTGCCGACGTAGAACGGCGGTTGCGCGGTCGGCAAGCAGTTAAAGAATTCATTGGTATAATGGACGGGCTTGAAAATCCTACTGGCCATTCTTGTTATTAACGACTTTGAAGTCCGTGACATGTTTAGGCAAGACAAAATGTGAGCTCAATTTCTTGTCTATTAATATTACATGAGAACAGCAAACTTATAGCACCAGTCCGGCACAAACAGAGCGTGTAAACCCAAGAACCTGTCCGAATTACTGCTGATTCCAGGATGGATTCTTTTACTGCAGGCCGGTGTATTATTTTAGCCTATAAAAGGACAGAAGTATAATTGGAAGCAGAAAGGGAAGTTAAAAACCCAGGCCTATTAACAATACCAGAATCATTAATCACCAAGATATCAATATTATTACACAGCAGAGCAAGAAAGTAATTATCAGTAATCTTTGTAACTTCTTCAAAGGGAGTAAAAAAAAAAATCCAGATGTCAATGTCTCATTGACCTTATTTGTATTGTGCAATGCCTGTATAATTATATTTCATAATCTATGCCTGTATAATTACATTTTTTAATTTATGCCCATCCCTAAAACGGTCTTAAAGCAGAGGTCTGCCAAATGTTTTTTTTTTTTTTAACCACTTCAGCCCCGGACCATTTTGCTGCTCAATGACCGGGCCAATTTTTGCGATTCGGCACTGCGTCGATTTAACTGACAATTGCGCGGTCGTGCGACGTGGCTCCCAAACAAAATTGGCGTCCTTTTTTCCCCACAAATAGAGCTTTCTTTTGGTGGTATTTGATCACCTCTGCGGTTTTTATTTTTTGCGCTATAAACAAAAATATAGCAACAATTTTGAAAAAAAAATAATATTTTTTACTTTTTGCTGTAATAAATATCCCCAAAACATATATAAAAAAACATTTTTTTCCCTCAGTTTAGGCCGATACGTATTCTTCTACATATTTTTCGTAAAACAAAATATAGGATAGTTTTATGGCATTTTTATTAATATATTTTTTTTACTAGTAATGGCGGCGATCTGCGATTTTGTATTGCTACTGTGACCTTATGGCGGACACTTCGGACACTTTTGACACATTTTTGGGACCATTGTCATTTATATAGCGATCAGTGCTATAAAAATGCATTGATTACTGTAAAAATGTCACTGGCAGTGAAGGGGTTAACACTAGGGGACGAGGAAGGGGTTAAGTATGTTCCCTGGGTGTGTCCTCAATTTTGTGCGGTGATATCTGAATGATGCCTGCAGCTACAGGCATCATTCAGATATCACCGTCTTCACCCGGCGATTCTCTACACAATAAGAACGATAAAAGCGGCAGTTCCCCCGCTTGAACATTCTTATATACAGCGGGACCTCCCGCCGCCATCCGGCACAATCGGGGGCCCGGAGAACGAATCGGCTGGCGCCAGAAGGGAGGCATAGAGATGAGGCATAGAGGCATAGAGATGACTGGTGACCAGATGGTCAGCAGTCATCTCTATGACCGTCGGAGGTACCCGGAAGTAAACAAAGCCGCAATGGCGGCCGTCGGCATGAGATCAGTGAATTTTTTTCACAATCTCATGCTTTCCAGCCTGGAGGAGAGATGTGGGGTCTTATTGACCCTGCATCTCTCCATAAAGAGGACTTGTCACACACTATTCCTATTACAAGGAATGTTTACATTCCTTGTAATAGGAATAAAAGTGATAAAAAAAAGTGTAAAAATAAAAAAATGAAGTAAAATAAAAATAAAATAAAAAAGATTATTTTTTAAAACGCCCCTGTCCCAGGTAGCTCGCGCTCAGAAGCGAACACGCACGTAAGTCCGGTCCACATATGTAAACGCCGTTCAAACCCCACATGTGAGGTATCGTCGCGTGCGTTAGAGCGTGTGCAACAATTCTAGCACTAGACCTCCTCTGTAACCCGAAAATAGTAACCTGTAAAAAAATGTAAAGCTTCGCTTATGGAGATTTTTAAGTACCGAAGTTTGGCGCCATTCCATGAGTGTGCGCAATTTTAAAGCGTGACATGTTAGGTATCTATTTACTCGGCGTGGTATCATCTTTCACATTATACAAAAAAATTGGGCTAACTTTACTGTTTTTTTTTTTTTTAATTCATGAAACCGTATTTTTTTCCCCCAAAAAAAGGCGTTTGAAAAATGATTGCGCAAATACCGTGCGAGAAAAAAAGCAATGACCGCCATTTTATTCCCTAGAGTGTCTGCTAAAAAACAATATATAATGTTTGGGGGTTCTGATTATTTTTCTAGCAAAAAAATTATGATTTTTTACATGAAGGAGAGAAGTGCCAAAATAGGCCCAGTGGACAAGTGGTTAATGTTGAAATTGTTGATGAAAGATATCGATGCTCCTGCGAACCCAGGGAACATACTTAACCCCTTCCCCGCCCCCTAGTGTTAACTCCTTCCCTGCCAGTGGCATTTTTATAGTAATCCAATGCATTTTTATAGCACTGATCGCTATAAAAATGCCAATGGTCCCAAAAATGTGTCAAAAGTGTCCGAAGTGTCCGCCATAATGTCGCAGTACCGGGAAAAAAAATCGCTGATCGCCGCCATTACTAGTAAAAAAAAAAATATTAATAAAAATGCCATAAAAATACCCCCTATTTTGTAAACGTTATAACTTTTGCACAAACCAATCAATAAACTCTTATTGCGATTTTTTTTAACGAAAAATATGTAGAACAATACGTATCGTCCTAAACTGAGGAAAAAAAATAATGTTTTTTTTATATATTTTTGGGGGGTATTTATTATAGCGAAAAGTAAAAAATATTACTTTTTTCAAAATTGTCGCTCTATTTTTGTTTATAGCGGCAAAAAAAAAAAAAAACGCAGAGGTGATCAAATGCCACCAAAAGAAAGCTCTATTTGTGGGGGAAAAAGGACGCCAATTTTGTTTGGGAGCCACGTCGCACGACCGCGCAATTGTCAGTTAAAGCGACGCAGTGCCGAATCGCAAAAAGTGCTCTGGTCTTTGACCAGCAATGTGGTCCGGGGTCTAAGTGGTTAAATCAATTGTAAAAAAACTATGGAAAAAAATGGAGATGAAGGTGAAAAAAATGAAGGAACCTAATTCTCAAACAAAATTTGTGCAAATACGTTGAGTTGTGAAATGCAGAAAAAGAGGCAAACTATCCATCTCTATACTTTTTTACCTTTGAGATTTATATTAGAAAATAAGTCGCTGTCTGAGCAAGTCTAGCCATGCTCAGCAATAATTTTGATCCATGGACCTCAGTCTGACTTCTAAGAACATTTGCTGAAACAAAGAATGAATGATGTGCGGGAGAATCATTGTTCACAAAATAATGCTGCGGAAAAAGTGAAGTTCCACAACACCGAATGCTTTGAATTGCCGTCTTTACAAATGTCTCTTGTGCGCAGGAACTGCGTTATACACTGTGAGGATTTATTGTGACCCTTTATTTACTCAGAGGATACAAGTATAAGATTGTACAGAAACCGTTTAATGATTAACACCAGCCATGTGTGTGAGTTTACACAGGTGGGAGTACTATCCAATATTTGGATTTACATCATAAATTTACCACTAAGTACATATTTTTTTATTTGAAAAAATGTCTACATATGGGAAAGAACCCTTGGAAATATGTAACCTTTTACTTTTTTCTTTTTTTTTCAAATTGTTCTATTTAAATGTTTTCAAGCACAATCTGCTTGCAGAAACTTTCATTTCAATCGTTATTCAAACATTTGTACTAAATTCTGAAGAATCATCAGCATTCGATAATTCCATCATTGAGCCAACTATTTTTGGGCGAAGGTACTTAACCACTTCAATACCAGGCACTTACACCCCCTTCCTGCCCAGGCCAATTTTCAGCTTTCAGTGCTGTCACACTTTGAATGACAATTGCGCGTCATGCAACACTGTACCCAAACAGAATTTTTATCATGTTGTTCCTACAAATAGAGCTTTTTTTGGTGGTATTTGATCACCTCTGCGGTTCTGATTTTTTGCTAAACAAATAAGAAAAAGACCGAAAACTGACGGCCACTGATAAGGTGGCACCGATGAGGTGGCACTGACGGGCACTGATAAGGCGGTACAGATGAGGTGGCACCAATGATGTCCACATCACGTCCACCAAAATCCACAGACATCTCCCCCACTGTAATATCCACAGACATCTCCCCCACTGTAATATCCACAGACATCTCCCCCACTGTAATATCCACAGACATCTCCCCACTGTAATATCCACAGACATCTCCCCCACTGTAATATCCACAGACATCTCCCCCACTGTAATATCCACAGACATCTCCCCACTGTAATATCCACAGACATCTCCCCCACTGTAATATCCACAGACATCTCCCCCCACTGTAATATCCACAGACATCTCACCCACTGTAATATCCACAGACATCTCCCCCCACTGTAATATCCACAGACATCTCCCCACTGTAATATCCCCAGACATCTCCCAACTGTAATATCCACAGACATATCCCCCACTGTAATATCCACAGACATCTCCCCCACTGTAATATCCACAGACATCTCCCCCACTGTAATATCCACAGACATCTCCCCCACTGTAATATCCACAGACATCTCCCCCACTGTAATATCCACAGACATCTCCCCCCACTGTAATATCCACAGACATCTCCCCCACTGTAATATCCACAGACATCTCCCCCGCTGTAATATCCACAGACATCTCCCCCCACTGTAATATCCACAGACATCTCCCCCAATGTAATATCCACAGACATCTTCCCACTGTAATATCCACAGACATCTCCCCACTGTAATATCCACAGACATCTCCCCCACTGTAATATCCACAGACATCTCCCCCCACTGTAATATCCACAGACATCTCCCCCACTGTAATATCCACAGACATCTCCCCCAATGTAATATCCACAGACATCTTCCCACTGTAATATCCACAGACATCTCCCCCACTGTAATATCCACAGACATCTCCCCCACTGTAATATCCACAGACATCTCCCTCACTGTAATATCCACAGACATCTACCCCACTGAAATATCCACAGACATCTCCCCCCACTGTAATATCCACAGACATCTCCCCCACTGTAATATCCACAGACATCTCCCCCACTGTAATATCCACAGACATCTCCCCCACTGTAATATCCACAGACATCTCCCCCACTGTAATATCCACAGACATCTCCCCCACTGTATTACCCACAGACATCTCCCCCACTGTAATATCCACATACATCTCCCCCACTGTATTATCCACAGACATCTCCCCCACTGTAATATCCACAGACATCTCCCCCCACTGTAATATCCACAGACATCTCCCCCGCTGTAATATCCACAGACATCTCCCCCCACTGTAATATCCACAGACATCTCCCCCACTGTAATATCCACAGACATCTCCCCCACTGTAATATCCACAGACATCTCCCCCACTGTAATATCCACATCTCCCCCACTGTATTATCCACAGACATCTCCCCCAACTTCACGAAACGGCGCGAGACTCGCGCATGCGCAGTAGGAAATAGGCAGTGAAGTGGTAAGGCTTCACTGCCTGTTTCCCTTAGTGTGAATGGCGGCGCGGGACCTGCACCGATCGAGGGATCGGCATCGGGGGAGCCATCAGCGCAGGCGAGTAGGACAGGTAAGTGTCCTTATTAAAAGTCAGCGGCTACACTGTTAGTAGCTGCTGACTTAAAAAAAAAAAAATTGCGTGCGGAGTCCTGCTTTAAACTTAGGGTAGGGTGACCAGACATCCCACGGTTTCCAGGGACAGTCCCCAGATTGAGGACACTATCCCCGGACCAAGTCTGTCCCCGGATTACTAGTAAAAAAATTAAAATACGTCCCCGGATTTCATTTTAAAAATCTGGTCATCTTATATTAGGGGGGCTCCGAGGGGAGCTGCACTCAAAAAGTTTTTTACCTTAATGCATAGAATGATTTAAGGTAAAAAAACATGAACCTTTAGAACCACTTTAACCACTTAAGGACCGCCTCCTGCACATATACGTCAGCACGGCTGGGCACAAGCACGTACCTGTAAGTCCTTTTTTAGTGCCCAGCCGCGACCTGGTCTGAAGCTCCGTGACCGCGGCCACGGGACCCGCGGACCCGATCGCCGCTGGAGTCCCGCGATCGGTCCCCGGAGCTGAAGAACGAGGAGAGCTGTGTGTAAACACACCTTCCCCGTTCTTCACTGTGGCGCTGTCATTGATTGTGTGTTCCCTGTTATAGGAAAGCACGATCAATGACGTCACACGTCCAGCCCCGCCCCCTACAGTTAGAAACACATATGAGGTCACACTTAACCCCTTCAGCGCCCCCTTGTGGTTAACTCCCAAACTGCAATTGTCATTTTCACAGTAAACAATGCATTTTTATAGCATTTTTTTCAGTGAAAATGACAATTGTCCCAAAAATGTGTCAAAATTGTCCGATGTGTCCGTCATAATGTCGCGGTCACGAAAAAAAAAATCGCTGATCGCCGCCATTAGTAGTAAAAAAAAAATTATTAATAAAAATGCAATAAAACTATCCCCTATTTTGTAAACACTATACATTTTGTGCAAACCAATCGATAAACGCTTATTGCGATTTTTTTTACCAAAAATAGGTAGAAGAATACGTATCGGCCTAAACTGAGGAATAAGAACGTTTTTTTATATATTTTTGGGGGATATTTATTATAGCAAAAAGTAAAAAATATTGATTTTTTTTCAAAATTGTCGCTCTATTTTTGTTTACAGCGCAAAAAATAAAAACCGCAGAGGTGATCAAATACCACCAGAAGAAAGCTCTATTTGTGGGAAAAAAAGGACGCCAATTTTGTTTGGGAGCCACGTCGCACGACCGCGCAATTGTCAGTTAAATCGACGCAGTGCCGAATCGCAAAAACTGGCCAGGTCATTTACCTGCATTTTGGTCCGGGTCTTAAGTGGTTAGGAATCCAATAAAATCTATAAAGAGTAACGGCATTGCTTGATTTTGTAATTGATGTGGTGGTTGGATGGAATTAAAAATTCTGCTAGGGAAACATAATCATTGAAATTCCAAAAAGAAATGTGAAATAATGGGTTTGAGCTTTACAGAAACCACCAAAATCGGTTTTGGGTCTTAAATCAGATTGGAATATTATACTGTATGTCTCTTAGCTAGTGAGATCCGTAGGGACGTCTGCCAAGGAAATATTGGATATAAGAACAGATAGAATGAAATGTACATTCTAAAACAATTACTCACATCATAAATCAGAATCAATGTCTGACTCAGAACAATTACAGAATGATACATATTTAACCTGTGTGATCCTTGATAAGCATACAACCTTATGTCTGGGCCTGCACTGATTCCCTCCTGCTGCCAGGGATTGTATTGTGAATATATGCTATTAACTCCTAGGTGCTGAGATTTTCTTTGAACAGCTGCTAGAAGAAACAATGAAAGCCAAAAAAAAAGCATTTTTACTGACATCGGGCCATATTCTCAAATAATTTACGCCGGCGTATCAGCAGATACGCCGACGTAAGTCCGATCCTATGTTTAAGTGTATTCTCAAAATGAGATACACTTAAACATGCCTAAGATACGACGGCCTGCGCCGTTGTATCTTAGGCTGCAATATTTACGCTGAACGCTAGATGGCGGTCAGCATAGAATATGCAAATGACTAGTCACGTCGATTCTCTAACCTACGCTTGCCCGCCGTAGTGTTTTAACGTCGTTTCCGTAAGCGATACGCGGCGTAAAGATAAAGATGCCCCCTAGGTGGCGTACTCAATGTTAAGTATGGCCGTCGATCCCGCGTCGAAATTTGAAAATTTAACGTCGTTTGCGTAAGTCGTCCGTGAATGGCGCTGGACGCCATTTACGTTACAGTCAAAACAAATGACGTCCGTGAGACGTCATTTAGCGCAATGCACGTCGGGTAATATACCCGACGGAGCATGCGCATTACGATCGGCGCGGGAGCGCGCCTAATTTAAATGATCCACGCCCCCTACCAGGATCATTTGAATTAGGAGGGCTTGCGCGGGTGGACTTTACGCGACGCCGCCGCAAGTTTACAGGTAAGTGGTTTGGGAATCAGGCACTTGCCACTTAAACTTGCGGCGGCGTAACGAAAAGGACATACGTTCCGCCGCCTCAGATCTATAAGAATATGCCCCATCTTCTGGTACAATAATTTTCCTTGAAAAAAAGATAGCCGACATCTTCAAACAAACAAATAGAATAACCCATGCAAGCTGTGCAAAGAACGAGGATGGTGAAAATTGCAGTAACCCAAAGAAACCCAACAGACTTCACCTCTTGTATTGTACACACACAGGGGAATTCATAAAGTCATTCACTGGGCTGGATTCATGTAGCTGCGCCCATTCTTACGGCGGCGCAGCGTATCGTATTTAAAGCCCCCTCCCTTGGACTACAGGAGAGTCAGGATGCTCTCTACGTTGCAGATAGAGAAAGGAGCTGTGTGTTAGAGAGCATCCTGACTCTCCTGTAGTCCAAGGGAGGGGGCGAGCACGACACTTCACACCAGGGAGAAAGCCTCGCATTATTGTGTGGAGTTACAGACAGAAGAACAGGAAGTGAGGATTTCTCAGAGGAAATAAGGACATTTAAAAGCAAAATGGAAGGATGAGGTAAGTGAAGGAGGACTGCACTAAGGTAAAAAATTGTACCTTTACAACCCCTTTAACCTATTTGCCCTCATTACATGAACCCCCCCCAAACATCTAAAGGCCAGATCCTGGCAGAACTACCCCCAAGCATTAATTATGTTTGCCACACTCTTCAGACTTAAAGCGGGGGTTCACCACAAAAAAATGTTTTAACATTACATTCAGGCGAGTTGACATAATGACATTAGGCTGTTTTTTTTTTAAATCCTTGCCGTACATACCGTATTATCTACATTTTCACCGCGGCTTCCGGGTATGTAATCTGCGGGACTGGGCGTTCCTAATTGATTGACATGCTTCCAACCGGCGCATAGGGGGGTCACGAGTTGCCGAAAGAAGCCGGACTGCGAGTCGGCTCTATACGGCGCCTGCGCACCGACGTTCGGCTTCTTTCGGCAACTCGTGACGCGCTGTATGCGCCGGTCGGAAGCATGTCAATCAATTAGGAACGCCCATTCCCGCAGATTACATACCCGGAAGCCGCGGTGAAAATGTAGATAATACGGTATGTACGGCAAGGATTTAAAAAAAAAACAGCCTAATGTCATTATGTCAACTCGCCTGAATGTAATGTTAATTTTTTTTTTGGGGTGAACCCCCGCTTTAAGCCCTGTACACACGATCGGTTCGTTTGATGAAAACAGACCGATGGACCGTTTTCATCGGACGAACCGATCGTGTGTGGGCCCCATCGTTTTTTTTCCCCCCATCAGTGAAAAAAAAAATAGAACCTGTTTTAAAATGTTCTTATGGGTAAAAAAACGATCGAAAAAAACGATCGTCTGTGGGGAAATCCATCGGTCAAAAATCAACGCATGCTCAGAATCAAGTCGACGCATGCTCGGAAGCATTGAACTTCATTTTTCTCAGCACGTCGTCGCGTTTTACGTCACCGCGTTGGACACGATCGGATTTTTAACCGATGGTGTGTAGGCAAGACTGATGAAAGTCAGCTTCATCGGATATCTGATGAAAAAATCCATCGGCCTGTTTTCATCAGACGAACCGATCGTGTGTACCGGGCATAAGACAACTATATAGGACGGGAGACTATAGGTGCTTGAAAATAATCTTTTCTTCCTGGGTTTTCTGATGAAGAGTGGATTCTCTCATAGGTGATGACATATAGGAATGAGGAGTGGAAATCTCTTTATAGGGATAAAATGAGAAGTGTTGGCAGATGCTGGGCATGTTTCGGATGGTATTGTACATGTAATGAGGCAGCACAGGGTGTGGGCTGATTATCCGCACACGTACTGTATGATTAAAGAGCTTCGTCCAAACCCCTCTTGTTATTATTTGCGCTGCGTGATGCCAGGAAAGTCTTGGGAAAGGGGACATAGGTGTGCCTCTAATCTAGAGAAGGATCAACAGACACAATTTTCCCCTCCATGTAGACACAATAAATACTCCAAGAGCTTAATAACCACACAAAGACAGAATTATGTGCACCCAGTAAAATAGTAGAAGCTTACAGTGGAAATGTCATCCTTTCCCTGTACTAAGTTAACTTCATTGCCCTTGTCAATGAGTCCATGGTCTCCAGCTGGACCCACACTCACTGGAAATGTAAAGGCCCGTACACACGATTGGATATTCCGACAACAACTGTGTGATGGACGCGTTTTGTCGGATAATCCAACCATCTGTACGCTCCATTGGACAACTGCTGTCGGAACTTCCAAAAACAAATGTTGGGTGTTCATGCTCTCAAATTGTCTGGAGAGTAGCGAATTTTTTTTCACCTTAATGCGTAGGATACATTAACCTGCCTGGCGGTATCCCCGAGCGTGACTCGGGGTGGGTTTTTTATGTTGCGATCGGTATCCCCGAGTCACGCTCGGGGTAGCTATGCAGAGCCTGCAGCGTGCGCTGGCTTACCTTGTCCTGGATCCAGCGATGCCACCGCGCTGTGTGAGCGAGCGGGACCTCGCTCGATTCACACAGCGTCCTCCTGTGCCGCCGATCTCCGTTCCCTGCGACGTTACGACGCACGGGAGCGGAGAACGGCGCCAAATTCAAAAAAGTAAACAAACACTTTACATACAGTATACTGTAATCTTATAGATTACAGTACTGTATGTAAAAAATACACACACACACCCCCCCCCCTTGTCCCTAGTGGTCTGCCCAGTGTCCTACATGTTCTTTTATATAATAAAAACATTTCTTTCTGCCTGCAAACTGTAGATTGTCCATAGCAACCAAAAGTGTTCCTTTATGTCAAAAATGGTTTTAGATCAGCTAGAAAACAGCGATAATAAATTATAATCACTTGCAGAAATGTGCGATAGCGATTTGTGGGGAAATTAGTCATAAAAAAAAAAAATAATGACAGCGACAATTCTGCAACTGAGCAAATTTCAGTGATTTTGAGTTGATTACATTATTGAATAATTTTTATTATAATTATATTATTATTTGTTATAATTATTTATAATTATTTATTATATTATAATTTATAATTTTGTTTTTTTTAAAATGTCATACCCGGGATGCCTATTAGAATCTTGTTTGGTCAGATTTAAGTGAGTTATTCCTAAGAATTACAGGCCTACAGTATAAAACACCAAATTTCCTTGCAAATAATTGTACCGCTTTTGGTACGTAATTCCAGACAGAATCATACCGCCAGGGAGGTTAAGGTGAAAAAACATGAAGGTTTACAACCCCTTTAAGACTAGAGAAGGTCAAATTTCCACAAATCCTTCCGTGCCTACATTCAATTTACACCACCTGAGGGGTTCAAATAAGTAAAACATGCCTCTTATGATGCAGAATATCCCTTAGATTCTATTAAAAAAATAAACGACCTTTACATAATAATAAGTAATAATAATAATAGAGATTCTCCAATGACTGGAGTGAAAAAAGGGGGGAAGAAGCCTTGGGGGAGAATCTCGTAAGCGTGATTTAGGTGTGATGAGACAGCTGTAGACAGGTTCATCAGAATAATGTTAGGTATGCAAATACTCACATCTGGGAAACTGGGAGACACCTGGGCAAGCAACCTGTATCTAGAGCAGGGGTCTAGAGAATGCGGAGAATATTGCCATCTCTGCACAGAGGGTGGTCACCCTTGACACTTGTTGGGGTTGTTTTGAAAAATTCCCAGTATACACAATGAAATCAAGAATTTTGCAAACGGGTAATTTTTCTCCTTCATTGATGTACGCTGACGAGGCTGCACTGATGGGCACTGATGGGTTGTACTGATGGGCACTGATGGGCTGCACTGATGGGCACCAATAAGGCGGCAGTGGTGGGCACTGAGAGAGGGCATTGGTGGGCACTGAGAATTGACACTGAGAGGAGGCACTGATGTGTGGCACTGAATTGCATTGATAGGTGGCACTGGTGGGCATTGAAAATTGGAACAATAGGTGACACTGATAGCTGGCAGTGATGGGCACTGATGGGTGGCAATGGTGGGCACTGATCAGCACTGGTAGGTGAGACTGATAGGCAGCACTGCTAGGTGGCACTGATGAGGCACTGACTGGCACCACTGGTGGGCATTGATAGGTGGCACTCGTAGGCATTTATAGGTGGCACTGTTTTGCACTGGTGGTCACTGTGGGCACTGGCAGGTGGCACTGGCAGGGGGGATTGGCAGGCGGTACTTGTGGGCACTTATAAGCCTGATGTGCCTCTTCCACTGGGGACCGATGTCCCTTACACAAAAGCCGGTGATCGGCTTTTTTTCCCATCAGCATGAGGAGGAAAGAAAAACGATTACTAAGCTTTGTTTACATCCTGTGATCAGCTGTCATTGGCTGACAGCTGATCACGGGACCGCCCCCTTACTCGGATCTGTGATCACACGAGTTTCAGTGACTCAGTAATCACAGCGCGCGCTGCGTGCACCCTGCAGGAGGGCACGTGGGGAGTGTGCAAAGGGGAGGACGTCTATTGACGGCCTCTCGCTAATTCAGGTCCGCTTTGTAGCCGTCATTCGGCTATAGCGCAGACACCTAGTGGTTAAGGAGTTTTAGGCCCCATTCACTCGAGGCGGTAGATCAGTCTGCAGATCTCCGCTGAGCCGACGGATGACAAGCTCCTCTCTGCTCACTGAGCGGGAAGGGGCGAGCGGAGAGGGGCTTGTCGGGCACCGCTGTCTCCTATGAAGCGATCAGATGAAAACGGACAGCATGTCCGTTTTCAACAGATCTTACCCGATCCGATCCGCATGGACGTCCCCATATATCTGTTTTTAGCGGATCGGATAGGGTCGGATGTCAGCGGAGACACGTCAGTGTCGATTTCCGCCCTTAGATCGCGGGACACCGTCGCATGGCGCATGCGCAGACCCCTGCGCTGACGTCATGCAACGCACCCAGCACCCGGCAGCGCTATCCATCTGCGTCGGCCCCCAGGTTACCAGCTGTGTCGGCGAGGGATATAAAAACAGGTATCGCCTGCTTTGCTCGCAGTGGACGACGGGCACCGGGCTCTCTGTGGCCCCACCCGGCTCACAGTAAGACCTCTCTTTCCCTTAGCCTTTCAGACTATCATCAGCCCTTCCTCTCACATTTCCACCTCCACCACTCCAACCAAACCCCCCCCCCCCAACAAACCCCCCCCTCCCCCTTATCACTCACCACTCCCCATTTATATCTTATTTTTCTTGTTTAGGTGCCACTGGTAGGCGTCACTACCCTGATGCCACCATGGGATCCTATGCGGCCCCCCTCCTTCCGGGGGTCCATTATCATGGACACCCCTCAGCTGAGGTTACACGCGGCTCCACCGAGAAATCTTAACCAGGGCTCTCTCCACCGGGGCCCCCTACATGCTATACACTTCCATGTATTCAAGGTAATCCTCTCACCTCCCCTTCCCTTCCCTTTTCTTCCCTTTCTTTTTCACCCTCTTTTGTTCATCCTCATTCCCTCCCCACTTCATTCCCTTTTTCTTTCCCCCATCACTTCTTCCCTCCCTCCTCCATCTTCCTTGCCTTTCTTCATCCTCTCTGTTTTTACCTGTCTTTCTACCACCACCTTACCTCACTACCCAATTTGCACATCACTTCTGATTTGAACTTTCATCACCGGGTGTCACTAAGCTTGTCGCACCAACTTCCCCCATCCACTTGTCTGGGCCTAGTACATTAACTACTTTTTTTATTTCATATATCCTGTAATGCCTCGGCTGTGTGTGTTGCTTTAGGTACACAGCTTAACATCAAGTATAAACCAAGTCCCAATGAAAGACGTGCTGGTTGTTGAACTGATGCAATATTTACTGAGATATAATGAACAGGAATGTGTACAATAGTATGATGATATGGGATGAGATGTGATGTGATTTGATATGATTTGATTTGGTAAAACTGTGAAACAAACATAGAAAACAAATGTAAGCATGGCTATTCAAGCAACATACATTATACATAGCTAATACAAAAGATAGGCCTAACATGTGCTTGCCTACTACACTGAAACACACATTATCTATCTGCAATGTCTAGCATCCCTCTACACAAGCTGAACTAGCAAAACCCCTTTACTCACAGGCTTTGGTGTTCGTCAGGTTTGCAAATTGTGATAGCTTTAAGATGTCTTGTGGATCTGGTCACTACAGTAGCTAGAGCTGGAATGAAACAGGAAATGTCCCAGCAAGCCTTAGACATACAGAGAAGACCCGCCTCTAGGCATCAAGAAAATGGAGGGTCTTAAAGAAACAGACACTGCTGAGTGCCAAGCATGTAATATACATTGCAAAGGCAGCACACTCCCCACCTGGCATACCTTTTGTTATGCCACTAACCTTTGGACAGAAGTAAAACTACTTCGGAAATTGGCCTAGCATACACCTTGGGAATGCCCTGTCTAACAATTCTAACTTCAACCTTTCTAACTCTAGCATCACTACTAGGATCAGTCCCCACAATGAGTCCAATAGGCCATTCGTTCCTGTGGGCCTGAGTGTCTTTTAATAAGACAATGTCTCCAACTTGTAAGTTGGGTTTGTCATCTTGCCATTTCTTGCGTGGCTGGAGTGTCACCAGGTATTCCTGTCTCCACCTCTTCCAGAAAATGTCCGCAAGACTTTGAACTTGTCTCCATTGCTTGGTGTACAAGTCCTTGAGGTCAAAGTCTCCTGAGGGAGCTGTCACTGGTTCCATCTTCTGGGTCAGCAGCATTGCGGGTGTCAAGACTGACGGCATCTCCGGATCTGTAGACACTGGAACCAAAGGTCTGGCGTTCATAATGGCCACGACTTCAGCCATTAGTGTAGTCAAAGCTTCATGAGATAGGCGAGTAGACCCAACCTTCAGGAGCATGGCATCCAGAATACGACGAGCTACTCCAATCATCCTCTCCCAGGCTCCTCCCATATGCGATGCGTGTGGAGGATTAAAAGTCCAAGTGCATCCTTGATCTTGAAGATAGGAACCTGTTTCAGAGTCTGTAGAGATGATCTTCAACTCCTTGCAGGCCCCAATAAAGTTTGTGCCACGGTCTGAACGAATCAATTTCGCTGGTCCTCTGATAGAGAAGAATCTTCTCAAGGCATTGATGAAACTTGAAGTGGATAAAGATTTAATCACTTCAATATGAACTGCTCTAGTACTCAGGCAAGAGAACAGAACAGCCCAACGTTTACTTTCGGCACTGCCTCCTCTGGTCTTGCGAGAAGAGATGTTCCATGGTCCAAAAACGTCTAGACCTACGTGAGTGAACGGAGGATCTGAAGCAAGTCTGTCTGCAGGTAAGTTTGACATCTTCTGAACCTCAAGTTTCCCTCTAATCTTCTTACAGGTAACGCATTTGCTGATCACGCTGGAGACTAGTCTCTTACCTCCTATGATCCACAATCCTGCTGACCGTACTGCTCCTTCAGTGAAGTGTCGTCCTTGATGTGCAACTTGCTCATGATAGTGTCTTACCAGAAGAAGAGCGATGTGATGATTCTTAGGTATGATGAAGGGATGTCTCTCTTGGATAGTCATATCCGCTGCCGACAAACGACCTCCAATTCTTAGTACTCCGTTTTCGTCGAGGATAGGGTTCAACTTCTTGAGCGAACTGAGTCGAGAAATCTCTTCCTTTTTCAGAAGGCTTTGAATTTCTTCTTTAAAGACTTCCTGCTGGATGCATTTGATGATCGCGACCTTAGCTTCTTCAAGATGGTCGTTGCTACGCTGATCAGTATTAGTAGCTCTGCAGGAGTATCTAGCTAGACAGATAAGTTTTCCGATTGCACGGGTTAAAGACTTCCAACTGGAAAACCTTTCAAATCTATGGGCGCCCAGACTGTCTCTGGTAACTAAAGTCTTACAAACTGCAACTTGAGGTCTTACCTCTTTGTCTTGATCTGGTTCTATGAGCTGAAAGGTCTCTACCTGAGTAGTCTCTTTGGTTTCTGGCTTACCAAGAAACGATGGACCTACGAACCAGTTAGTTTGCTTGAGTACAGCGGCTGACACCAATCTTGTCCCATGATCAGCTGGGTTCTTGTCTGTGCTGATGTGATGCCACTGATCTGGACTTGTAGATTTTCTGATACGTGTCACTCTGTTGGTCACGTATGTGTAAAATCTTTTTGAAGCGTTGTGAATATATCCTAACACAATCTTGCTGTCTGTATAAAAGTTCACTGCATGGATCTCAATGTCCAGTTCAGTCGTAATCATGTCTGCCATCTCTACCGCTAAGACAGCAGCACAAAGTTCTAGACGTGGGACAGTGTGAGCAGGTCTGGGAGCTAGTTTAGATTTTCCCATGATGAACCCAACATGGCTTTGTCCCTCAGTGTCTATTACCCTAAGGTAAGTTACAGCTGCAATAGCCATAGTGGAAGCGTCAGAGAATACGCATAATTCTCTCCTCTTTGTAGCAGACAAGGAAACAAATACGTACGGTCTTGGAATGTTGAGTTGTTCAAGCTCTAACAATGAGTCTTTCCACAACTTCCACTGCATTTGCTTCTCTTCAGGAAGAAGTACGTCCCAGTCAATTTGTTCTTGCTCAGTAGTGATCTGTCTCAAAAGAGCTTAGCCTTGCATGATGATGGGTGCTACGAATCCCAGGGGGTCATAAAGACTGTTGACTGTAGATAGGACGCCTCTTTTTGTGAATGATTTCTCTTCTCTGGAGACCCTGAAGGTGAAACTATCAGTCTTTAGGTCCCAACTAAGCCCAAGACTTCTTTGCAAGGGTGGTGATTCTGTTCCTAGATCTAAGTCTTTGAGGTCTTTAGCACGGTCTTCCATTGGAAATGCTTCCATGACTCTGTAGCTGTTGGAAGCTACCTTGTTTAATCTTATGTTGGATTCTGCCAACATTTCTTTTGTACTTTTCAGGACGTTAATAGCTTCTTCGTTGCTGGAGAAAGAAGCAAGTCCATCGTCCACGTAGAAGTTCTTCATGACGAACTGTTTGGCTTCTTGACCATGTCTTTCACCTTGCTGTGCTGCTCGTTTCAGATTTTAGATAGCTACAGCTGGGGAAGGGCTGTTTCCAAACACATGTACCTTCATCCTGTACTCTGTGATGTCTTTGTTAAAGTCATTGTCTGCATACCACAAGAACCTTAAGTAGTCTCTGTGATCTTCTCGAACGAAGAAACAGTAGAACATCTGTTGTACATCTGCTGTTACTGCTACGAGTTCTTTTCTGAACCTGATGAGTACTCCAAGGAGTGTGTTGTTCAGGTCAGGTCCGCTGAGAAGGATGTCATTTAATGAGATGCCTTCGTGCTTCGCACTAGAGTCAAATACTACACGTATCTGACCTGGTTTCTGAGGATGATACACCCCAAATATTGGTAAGTACCAGTGTTCTTGGTTTTCTTGTGGTGGTGGTGCCCTTTCTGCCTGCTTGTTGTCAAAAATCTTTTGCATGAAGGCTTGGAAATGTTTCTTCATATTTGGCTTTCTTTGTAGAGTGCGCTGCAACAAACTGAAGCGTTTCTCTGCTTGTACCCTGTTGTCAGGAAGGCGATGGCGTGGTGACCGGAAGGGTAGAGGGGCTACCCAGCTGCCTGACTTGTCTCTGTAGACTTCTCTGTCCATGATCTCGAGGAAGAGGGTATCTTCCACCGAGGGTGCTGGCTTGTCGTCGTCTCGTGTTCTTTCAAACACCTTACAACCCAGTTCATCTGCATTTCCAGTTGAGGCTAAGTCTTCCATGCACCTCTGTATACTTCGATGATGTTTTGGGTTATCTAATCTCTCTTTAATGTGTAGACTGTTGGTACATGGGCAAAGACAAGATGTACGACCATTCTGCAACAGATGTGTTCTGTAGACATTTACCTTTGCTGGTTTGTGCAGTCCGTCTAGACATACTTCTCCAACGATGACCCATCCGAGATCAAGGCGTTGTGCAAATGGTGCATTGTGTGGCCCATTGTACTGTTCTCTGACTTTGTGCACTCTGAGAATATCTCTCCCGAGTAGAAGGGTGATTGCAGCATCTGGATCTAGTGCTGGTATTTGGTCTGCTATTCGCACCAGATGTGGGTGATGACGAGCAACTTCAGGTGTGGGAATCTCTGACCTGTCGTCTGGTATCTCATCACATTCTATGAGGGTAGGAAGAGTCACCTTTGTCTTTCCATCTAATGACTCGATGATGTAGTTATTTGCTCTTCTCCCTATTGTCTCTACAACTCCAGAACAAGTCTTCAAGGTGTATGGAGTTGGACTTCCTTTGTCACCGAAGAGGTCAAAGAATTCTGTTTTTGCCAGAGATCTGTTACTCTGTTCATCCAAGACTGTGTACATTTTGATTGCCTTCTCTCTGAAACCTGCTGGATACACCTTGACTAAGCATATCTTGGAGCATGATCTTGAGCGGCCCTGCTCTGTACAGATCTCAGTGCACTTTGAGGTTACTGCTGGCATTGTACTCTCGCCTTGCTCCCCACCATGGTCTTCTTGAGTTGCCGGAACTTCTTGTTTCCATGGTGGTGGTCCCGGGTGCAGTGTTGACAAGTGTTTGTCACTGTTACACTCTGCGCATTGTATTGTTTTTGTACAGTCTTTTGCAAGATGCTGAATTGAAGCGCAGCATCTGAAACAAATGCGATTGTCTTTAAGATAAGCTTTGCGCTCTTCTAATGTCTTACTTCTGAAACTGCGACATTTTCTTAGTGGATGAGGCTTGTTGTGGATAGGACATATTTTGTCTGGCTCCTCAACTTTCTTCCTTGTGTTGTCTTCCTGATTGGCTGCAGATTCAGGCGGAACTTCTGTCTTCCTTACAGAAACTGTTGCTCTGCGTTCTTTGTAAAGCCCTGGAGGTTTCTGCTCTACCTTTGGGAAGCTTGCCGTTCTCTTGTTCAGGAAAGCAAAGCTTGGGTCATTGCGTATTTCAGCTTGGTCTTCTATGAATTCAGCGAAGAAGGCGAACGGTGGAAATGCAACTCGATGATCTTTCTTGTATCTTGAAGCTTGAGCTACCCACCTTTCTTGCAAGTTGTAAGGAAGTTTCTCGATTATGGGCTCAACTCCACGTGCTGTATCCAGATATGAGAGACCTGGCAGATATCCACTAGACTTAGCGGCTTCTATTTCTAAGAGTAGGTCTCCCAAACCTCTCAGCTTTTGGTAATCCTTACTTGTTATTCTTGGATAGTTTTCTATCCTTTTCAGCAGAGCATCCTCGATCACTTCAGGTGATCCATAGCATTGTTCTAGTCTCCGCCACACCATTGCAAGTCCTGCTGCTGCGTCATGAACATGTACTGATCTGATCCTTTGGGCTTGCTCAGTGGACTCTGGTCCTAGCCATCTGACGAGCTGGTCAAACTTTTCTTTCTCTGTCAGATTTAAGTCTTGGGTACCACTCAGGAAAGATGACTTCCAAGCCCAGTAGTTTTCTGGACGGTACATGTTCATGACGCAGCAGCAGGACTTGCAATGGTGTGGCGGAGACTAGAACAATAGGTCAAATCGTCTACATACGCGCCCCCTTGTCGCCATCTGGTACCCCATGTGGTGGCAGCCACCCTCCCTGCCTCTCGTGGGTTTTTTTTAGGTGAGCAGCCGAGTCCAATTCATCTTTTGCAATTGTTGTTTAATATTTAATTGTTTGACGCCTTGTCATTTTAATTGTAGACCTTCTTCTGATGAAGCGGCAGAAGCCGCGAAACTAGTAAAGATGTTCAATATGACTTTCAACCCACTGTTCCTCTCCCCCTCCCGGGGACTACTACACTGGTGTTATGTTGGTCGTTTAGTTTTTTAATTCTGTACCCCCCTATTGTACCTTTATCGATACTGTATTCAATAAAAAATATTTTTTTATTACTTACCTGTTCTTTTTTACACTTTACACCTATGTTACTAGTACCGTGATAGTCCAACTTTGGCCCCAATTCCCTCCTATTTGGCTCTTTGGTTCGGGGACCTTAGAACCAATACTTATATAACTTGGTTCTATATTGTCTAAAAGGGGCGGTACTGGGAGGTGGGTAGGGGCGGAGAAAAGGGGTAACTCGGAAAGGGGGAGTTCCTGCACCTATTGTCTGAGAAAAAAAGCCCTGAGTAGGGGTTTCTACACATACATACAGAGGCCAACTAAGGTGGCTGACTGCCTCAGGCGGCATACGTTGAGGCATGGAGGAGGGAGGTACTAAGGGTATTCTGTCCAAAGTGAATGTTCAGCCCCAGGGCCACACAGTGCCATTGGTTGTTATGGTGTAGATGGCCACTTCCCTAGTGAACAGTCTCCTAGGAACCTACAGGGAAGGTGGGGGGGGGGGGGGTTGGCATAAAAGATTTCCACCTCCGGCAGTATCTGCCTCCAGCAAGCTTTACTTACACAACAAACCGATGTTGCTTCTGGGACACAGAGGACTCATTTATCAGTGACAACCAATCTGTCACCTTGATAAAGGGGTCCTTTTCAGCCCCAAAACATCATTGGTATGATGTGCAAGGCAAGAAAAAGCTGCTTCTTTTTTCCTCTGGAGTGTTGGCATTTATCAATTTCTGCAACTTAAGCAGTTTAAAAAAAAGACCAGATCCGATCAAAGGGTATTTTTTTTTTTTTTAGTTTTGTTGAGTTGAGTTTTGTTTAAACTGAAAAGCAGATTACAATGTAGCCTGAGCAATTTCTATTGCCATAAACCACAGCGCTATAACTGCATTCAGAGGTCGTCCCTGCAGTAATCTGATTAAAAATTAATTTTGTGGATTTTTATTTCAATATTTTTAATGTGATTATAATTTAGCTGCCAGGGTTCTATCCTCTAGTAGAGACTCCCATACCTAAATATTTATATTGTGGAGGAAAAAATGTGTATGCTACGAAAAGATTACATTTCGGCTTTTTCAGCCAGCAGCCAGCTCTACAATGTGAAAACATTTGTCAATGTTAGCAATATAATGGTATTTTATATCACAAAATGTTTAAACATATAGATCAATAGCCAGATTCAGATACAAGAGTGTATCTGTCGGCGGGTGTAACGTATCTCAGGCCCCGTACACACGGCCGAGGAACTCGACGTGCCAAACACATCGAGTTCCTCGGCCAGTTCAGCCGTGAAGCCGCCGAGGAGCTCGGCGGGCCGAGAGCTCCCATAGAACAACGAGGAAATAGAGAACATGTTCTCTATTTCCTCGTCGAGCTCCTCGTCGGCTTCCTCGGCGAAAGTGTACACACGGCCGGGTTTCTCGGCAGAATTCAGCCAGAAACTCGGTCGGAAGCTGAATTCTGCCGAGGAAACTGGTCGTGTGTACGGGGCTTGAGACGTACGACTGACGCAAACGACTATTCGCGTACGACTGACGCAAACGACGTAAAAAGATAGACTTGTTCCGACGTCCATACCTTGCATGGGCTGCGCCACCTAGGGAGCAGCTTTATCTTTACTCCGGCGTATCTCTTCCGTAAACCGCGTAACTAATTGCGACGGGCGTACGTACGTTCGTGAATCTGCGTATCTTGCTCATTTGCATATTCGACGCGGAAAACAACGGAAGCGCCACCTAGCGGCCAGCGTAAATATTGCACCCTCCTAAGATACGATGGCGTAGGAGACTTACGCCGCTCATATCTTAGCCTAATTTAAGCGTATCTGGTTTCCAGAATACGCTTACATTTACAACGGCGCAGATTCAGAGTTACGACGGCGTATCTACTGATACGCCGGCGTAACTCTACGTGAATCTAGCTACAAGAATTTAAGGCTTCATGCACACAGCCGAACAGGGGCCATACAGAGTGCAGAGCCACGTAATTACGCTCCCAGGATTCCTCCAGAGGTTGTTAGGACTTCCTTGAACTGTAATTTTGGGGCCCCTTACACAGCTTTAGGCAGGGCCCCCCTGGAGCAGAGAACCGGGGAGGGGGGGTGCTGACAAAAAAAATGTAATCTCTTCTCTCCTGATGCAAGATAATAAGCAGGGGGGGCCTGGGGACCATCGGGCCCTTTACAGGTGTAATGCAAAAAAAATGGGAGGGGGGATGGCCGGGCCTGTAAGGGGCCCTGGGGACCATTGGGCCCCTTACAGATGTGATGCAAAAAAAAAAAATGGGAGGGGGGCCAGCCGGGACTGTAAGGGGCCCTGGGGGCCATCAGGCCCCTTACAGGTGTAATGCAAACAAATAAAAAATAAATAAATGGGAGGGGGGCCAGCCGGGGCCTTGGGGACCATCGGGACCCTTACAGGTGTGATACCTGTACCCCCCTGATAACGGCCCTGCTGTGGCTGGTTGAAATATGGCCAACATGGGGAAGAGGTGTCAACAAAGAGAGATTTGAGTGAATACAGATGATGAGGACAATTAAAATACCTCGTTGGATCATGTTGTTTAACCTCCCTGGCGGTATGATTATTTCAGAAAAAAGGTGCTGAAAGCGGTACCATTATTTGCAAGGAAATTTGGCGTTTTATACTGTAGGCCTGTAATTCTTAGGAATAACTCACTTAAATCTGACCAAACAAGAGTCTAGTAGGCATCCCGGGTATGACATTTTTTTAAAAACAAAATTATAAATTATAATATAATAAATAATTATAAATAATTATAACAAATAATAATATAATTCTAATAAAAAATATTCAATAATGAAATCAACTCAAAATCACTGAAATTTGCTCAGTTGCAGAATTGTCGCTGTCATTACTTTTATTTTTTTATGACGAATTTCCCCACAAATCGCTATCGCACAATTCTGCAAGTGATTATAATTTTTTATCGCTGTTTTCTAGCTGCTCTAAAACCATTTTTGACATAAAGGGACACTTTTGGTTGCTATGGACAATCTACAGTTTCCAGGCAGAAAGAACAGTTTTTATTATATAAAAGTACATGTAGGGCACTGGGCAGACCACTAGGGACAAGGGGGGGGGGGGGTATTTTTTACATACAGTACTGTAATCTATAAGATTACAGTATACTGTATGTAATGTGTTTGTTTACTTTTTTGAATTTGGCGCCGATCTCCGCTCCCGCGCGTCGTAACGTCGCAGGGAACGGAGATCGGCGGCACAGGAGGACACTGTGTGAATCGAGCGAGGTCCCGCTCGCTCACACAGCGCGGTGGCATCGCTGGATCCAGGGACAAGGTAAGCCAGCGCGCGCTGCAGGCTCTGCATAGCTACTCCGAGCGTGACTCAGGGATACCGATTTCAGCACAAAAAATCCACCCCGAGTCATGCTCGGGAATACCGCCAGGAGGGTTAATGCTTAATGCAGATAAATTAGATGATATCTGAGGACTTATGTATGAATCCGAATTTCTGAATATTATCTGTGACACACCCAATAGAGTAGGACCTTTTCCTAAATATAGGTGGTCGGCCATCTTGGGTTTTCTAGGCTTGTTTCCTTTCCCTTTTTTCCTCCCCACAGTCTGGGATGGCATATTCGGTTCACCCTGTATGTTTATGCCTGATTTTATATGCGGATGAAGTTTGCTGTATAGCATACAGTATGCTTGTCCTAAAATGCAGTCCTGAAGGAGCGGCTCATCCGCGAAACGCGTAGACTTTCTAGGAATGATAATATATTTTTATATGGCCTTTTGATGTTTTTATCCAGATTTTTTGTAATAAATATTGATTTTTTTTGTTTCAATTATTTTTATTGAAAACTGCAAAGAAAAAAATAACATTTTAGCGTAAACTGTTTGCCATACCTTAATATAATTGTATAACGTGATCTTTACAGAAAAGTGAATTATTTTATAAATATTGATTTTACTTTATAATACATGTCTCTGTGTATATACTTGGTAGTCATCCTTGAATTCCCTCAATTTCTTTCTTTTTTTCTTTTGGTTTATTTATGGGATGATGACTCCCTAGTAACTACTAAGATTTGGCACAATTCATCCCCCCACAAGACCTATTGTGTATTGGGCTGATTGACCTCCCATTTGATGGTGCCTGCATATAACTGGGACCAGTGCCACTTGGCAGAGCCAGCTGCATAACACCCAGGGGCGGACTGACCATTCGGGCTCTCGGGCACTGCCCGAGGGCCCCATGCAACTAGGGGGCTCCATCAGGGTTGCCAGTCACACTAAAACCAGGGACAGTATGTAAAAATCTGTGTTTTTCAAAAAATCCCAAGATTATAGCTGCCCTGCCTCTCCAGTACCCTTTTGTGTATGTGTATTCTGTGTGTATACTGTGTGTGTGTACAGTGGGCTAGATTCAGAAAGCCCGGCGTAACTTTGTGAGGGCGTAGCGTATCTCAGATATGCTACGCCGCCGTAACTTAGTGAGGCAGGTTCTGTATTCAGAAAGAACCTGCGCTCTAAGTTACGGCGGCGTAGCGTAAATGTGCCGGCGTAAGCGCGCCTAATTCAAATTGTGAAGCGGTGGGCGCGTTTTTTTTATGCAAATAAAACATGACCTCACGTAAATGACGTTTCTAACGAACGGCGCATGCGCCGTCCGTGAACGTATCCCAGTGCACATGCTCCTAATCACGTCGCAAATAGTCAATGCTTTAGACGTGAACGTAATTTTCGCAAAGCCCTATTCGTGAACGACTTACGCAAACAACGTAAACGACGGAAAATTCGACGCTGTCCCGACGTCCATGCTTAACATTGGCTACGCCTCATATAGCAGGGGTAACTTTACGCCGAAAAAATCCGCCGGGCGCACGTACGTTTCTGAATCGGCGTATCTAGCTCATTTGCATATTCTACGTGGAAATCAACGGAAGCGCCACCTAGCGGCCAGCGTAAATATGCACCCTAAGATACGACGGCGTAGGAGACTTACGCCGGTCGTATCTTAGCAACATTTAGGCGTATCTCAATTTAAGCATACGCTTAAAGATACGACGGCGCGGATTCGGACTTACGACGGCGTATCTACTGATACGCCCGTCGTAAGTCTTTCTGAATCCAGCCCAGTGTGTGTATACAGTGTGTGTATACAGTGTGTGTATACAGTGTGTGTATATTGTGTGTCTGTGTGTGTATACTGTGTATGTATACTGTATGTGTGTGTATACTGTGTGGCCCCATAATCTATTGCCCAGGGGCCCCATAATCTCCTATTGCCCAGGGGCCCTTATAATATCCTATTGCCCAGGGGCCCCATAATCTCCTTTTGCCCGGGGGCCCTTATAATCTCCTATTGCCCGGGGGCCCCATGAGTTGCCAGTCCGCCCCTGGTAACATCAATAATTTTTTTAGATGTCTGTAAAGGGGATATTCTGACCATCACTATAAAGGGGCCATTCTTCCCACTGGCCACCAACTAAAGTGACAGATGTAGGCTCTGAAAGCAGATAGTGTACATTCAGAGCCTATGTTTGTGTGCATGCTTTATGCAACCCACAGCACACAACGGCACCCTGGGAAAGTAATTACACAGGCTCTGAGAGGTGTATCACCCATGTACGGCCATGTGCATTTAAGCAAACAAAAGGTATATTTATTAAAAAAAAAAATAAGATTCAGTCAACAGTGATATTTTACCTATATGTAGAGCTTAGTGGTCTAAGTTACTTCTTAGCTTACTATAGGTTTTAGTAAGGGGTAGTAGTAGGGTTTTGGATGTCTCTCTGCCCACCTTTGTGTGTTCCAGCACCCTTAACTACATGTTCCCTAATATAACATATATAACAAATCCAGCAGGGTACAGCAGGTGTGTATGAAGTCCTAGGAACCCAGCACAGAGTACTTACCAATAGAATCCCTGGGATCATAGGTGTGCGCAGGGTGTGTGCCGGATGTGCCTGGGCACACCCCCTATATCACCCTGTGCAGTGCAGATTTTTCCAAAATCCACTGCACTAATGACACCGTCCACTGCGCTAGGTGTCCAATCATAGCAGAGGACAGGAAGAGAGGACAGGAGAAGACATTGAGGAGCATGGAGGACGGCGGGCGGGGGGGGGGGGGGGGCACACTGGCAGCATTTGATGGGCACAGTGGGATTATTTGATGGCACAGTGGGAGCATTTGATGGTACAGTGGGAGCATTTGATGGCACAGTGGCAGCATTTGATGGGGCACAGTGGGAGCATTTGATATGGCACAGTGGGAGCATTTGAGGGCACAGTGTCAGCATTTGATGGGCACAGTGGCAGCATTTGGGCACAATAGCTGCGTTTGATGGGCACAGTGGTGGCGTTTAATGGCACAGTGGCTGCGCTTGATGGCACAGTGGCGGCAATTGATGGGCACAGTGGCTGCGTTTGATGGGCACAGTGACGGCATTTTATGGGCACAGTGATGGCATATGATGGGCACAGTGGCTGCATTTGATGGCACAGTGGAGGCAATTGATGGGCACAGTGGCTGCGTTTGATGGGCACCGTGGCTGCGTTTGATGGGCACAGTGGCTGCATTTGATGGGCACAGTGGCAGCGTTTGGGCACAATAGCTGCATTTGATGGCACAGTTGCTGCGTTTGATGGCACAGGGGCTGCATTTGATGGCACAGTGGCAGCAATTGATGGCACAGTGGCAGCAATTAATGGGCACAGTGGCTTGCGTTTGATGGTACAGTGGCAGCAATTGATGGGCACAGTGGCTGCGTTTGATGGTACAGTGGCTGCGTTTGATGGTACAGTGGCTGCGTTTGATGTCACAGTGAGACTGCAATTGATGGGTTTGTTTTCAGAATTTTTCAGTTTGTTTGCGCCACCACAAAAAATGTGGGCACCAGCCACCACTGCACTATACTAAGGAACAGATAATTGACCATTCATTACGAAAATTTTCGCCTGATTTTCTTATGGTTTGTACTGGCCATAAACATGGGTGTCTTTTTCATGCTAATTAGAACATCGCTGACCTGGAACAAACACACAGCCAGTGAAGTGTAAAAAATATAAAGGGGTAGATCCACAAAGAAAGTACGCCGGCGTATCTATTGATACGCTGGCGTAATTTCAAAATTCCCGCATTTGAATCCTCAAAACAAGATACGACGGCATCTGGGTTAGATCCGACAGGCGTACGCCTTAGTACGCCTTTGGATCTTAGATGCAATTTTTCGACGTCCGCTAGGTGGCGATCCCGTCGTAATCCGCGTCGAGTATGCAAATTAGCTATTTCCGACGATCCACGAACGTACGAGTGGCCGTCGCATTTTTTTACGTCGTTTCCGTTTGGCTTTTTCCGGCGTATAGTTAAAGCTGCTATCTGGTGGCGTACGCAATGTTAAGTATGGCCGTCGTTCCCACGTATAATTTAGAAAATGTTACGTCGTTTGCGTAAGACGTCCGTGAATGGGGCTGGGCGCCATTTACGTTCACGTCGAAAACAATGACGTCCTTGCGACGTCATTTTGAGCAATGCACCCTGGTAGTTTTGACGGACAGGGCATGCGCAGTTCGTTCGGCGCGGGGACGCGCTTCATTTAAATGAAACAAGCCCCCTACCCGCCCAATTTGAATTCTGCGCCCTTACGCCGTGAGAGATACACTACGCCGCCGTAACTTACGGCGCAAATTCGTTGAGGATTCAAACCAAGTCAAAGTAAGTTACAGCGGAGTAGCGTATCTGACATCTGCGCCGGGCGCACCGTATGTATGTGGATCTGCCCCATAGTCTGTATATTTGTTACAGGTTACTCACTCCAAAGCCTGCAGCGACAGCTCCCATATTTTTCAGTCTATAATCACTTTAAATCAGCTTTACAATGTTTTTTTCTTTTCTTTTTATATTATTTGTATTACAATATAGAAAAGCCGCGCCCAAAATTAAAAAAATATTTTTGTAACATTAAAAGTCTATAAGATTCAGCAGATGAGAGGAGTAATGAATCCCGAGCAGCATCAGACAAATACTTCAGGTGAAAGATCCAAGGCTGGTTTGCATGTAAGGACGATACCTGGTCAAATTTTCAATGCACCAGGTGACATGCATGCAGTCTGTGTTATCCCACCACCAGAGACATATAGCAGCTTACCAGATGGCAAGCCTTTGATGCAATTGGCTATAGCCCAGCCACGGCCTTTCAATCCCCTGGACACTTGACTAGGACACTCTGTTGTTACCAACCAGATCACAGCCTCAATGGTAAATGGTGAGTAATTGCGGTTTGAGACGCAAACACAACCCGTCAGCAGAGCAGCAGCAATTAAGCGGTCCAAATTGCATATGTCGGGAAATAGAGAGGGACGCAATAGCGTGATACCGTAAGGTATAACAAATTTATTAAAACAGTAGTGTACTTACACTTAAGAAGATAAAAAACAGCATGTAGCAAACAGATAAAAGCCGGCCGGCTTAAGGAGCCCTCCTCCTAGGCGTGGTGACGTCACTGACGCTGCCTCCAGACGCGTTTCGTCCTAGTCAATAGGACGAAACGCGTCTGGAGGCAGCGTCAGTTCTCCTCTCATCTGCTGAATCTTATAGACTTTTAATGTTACAAAAATATTTTTTTAATTTTGGGCGCGGCTTTTCTATATTGTAATTTTTTCTGTTATCACACGCTAGCTGCTGCCTGAGGACTGTGTTGTGGTAGCGCGTTTTTTTTGTTTCCATATTATTTGTATTATTTGTTTTTATTGTGTGCATTGAAACAAGGGAACCAGAAAGCCATTGTAACATTTCTCAATATGTTGCTACACTTTAATAAATGCCACTTTGTTCTCCAAACAAACAGAGCAATGTCCCCAGAGGACGGCGCAACCCTCTTGTGTTTTAGGAAATGCCTCTGTATCGTGACGATAATAATTAAACATCACATAAAACTTCTAGTAAATCAGCCATTTACAATTTCTCTGCAGAAAGTGTCACTTCATCATTTACGCTTTAGTCATTTCATTTTAATTACAAATTTGCAACTGTCACTTTGGTGATTTATCATCGTTTGTAAATGCTTGTAGCTAGATTGTTATGGCCATAGATAGAAATAATAGAGAGAGGGCAACTTGTACATATTAACCTCACACACACGTATCATAAATGACTGGCATACCAGATGTGCGCAGAGTTACTACTCATTCAGCTAAAGAACTACAAAATGGTGCAGATTCAACTTGAGCTTTGTGTTACTGGGTTACTTTAACTACTTGAGTTCTGGAAGGTTTTACCCCCTTCATGACCAAGGCCATTTATTGCAATATGGAACTGTGTTATTTTAACTGACGCTGGCAGAATTTGATGGGCACAGTGGGAGCATTTGACGGCACAGTGGCAGCATTTGATGGGGCACAGTGGGAGCATTTGATATGGCATAGTGGCATCATTTGATATGGCACAGTGGGAGCATTTGATGGGCACAGTGGGAGCATTTGATGGCACAGTAGGAGCATTTGATGGGCACAGTGGGAGCATTTGAGGGCACAGTGGGAGCGTTTGATGGGCACAGTGGGAGCATTTGAGGGCACAGTGGGAGCGTTTGATGGGCACAGTGGCAGCATTTGATGGGGCACAGTGGCAGCATTTGATATGGCACAGTGGCAGCATTTGATATGGCACAGTGGCAGCATTTGATATGGCACAGTAGCAGCATTTGATATGGTACAGTGGGAGCATTTGATGGGCACAGTGACAGCATTTGATATGACACAGTGGCAGCATTAGATATGGCACAGTGGGAGCATTTGATGGGGCACTGTGGGAGCATTTGATATGGCACAGTGGCAGCATTTGATATGGCACAGTGGCAGCATTTGATGGGGCACAGTGGGAGCATTTGATATGGCACAGTGGCAGCATTTGATGGGGCACAGAGGCAGCACTTGATGGGCAAAGTGGGAGCATTTAATGGCACAGTGGGAGCATTTGATGGGCACAATTGGAGAATTTGATATGGCACAGTATCTGCATTTGATATGGCACAGTGGCAGCATTTGATGGGGCACAGTGGGAGCATTTGATATGGCATAGTGGCATCATTTGATATGGCACAGTGGGAGCATTTGATGGGCACAGTGGGAGCATTTGATGGCACAGTAGGAGCATTTGATGGGCACAGTGGGAGCATTTGAGGGCACAGTGGGAGCGTTTGATGGGCACAGTGGGAGCATTTGAGGGCACAGTGGGAGCGTTTGATGGGCACAGTGGCAGCATTTGATGGGGCACAGTGGCAGCATTTGATATGGCACAGTGGCAGCATTTGATATGGCACAGTAGCAGCATTTGATATGGTACAGTGGGAGCATTTGATGGGCACAGTGACAGCATTTGATATGACACAGTGGCAGCATTAGATATGGCACAGTGAGAGCGTTTGATGGGCACAGTGGGAGCATTTAAGGGGACAGTGGGAGCGTTTGATGGGCACAGTGGGAGCATTTGAGGGCACAGTGGCAGCGTTTGATGGGCACAGTGGCAGCATTTGATGGGGCACAGTGGGAACATTTGATTGGGCACAGTGGCAGCATTTGATGGGGTACAGTGGGAGCATTTGATGGGCACAGTGACAGCATTTGATATGACACAGTGGCAGCATTAGATATGGCACAGTGGGAGCATTTGATGGGGCACTGTGGGAGCATTTGATATGGCACAGTGGCAGCATTTGATATGGCACAGTGGCAGCATTTGATGGGGCACAGTGGGAGCATTTGATATGGCACAGTGGCAGCATTTGATGGGGCACAGAGGCAGCACTTGATGGGCAAAGTGGGAGCATTTAATGGCACAGTGGGAGCATTTGATGGGCACAATTGGAGAATTTGATATGGCACAGTATCTGCATTTGATATGGCACAGTGGCAGCATTTGATGGGGCACAGTGGGAGCATTTGATATGGCATAGTGGCATCATTTGATATGGCACAGTGGGAGCATTTGATGGGCACAGTGGGAGCATTTGATGGCACAGTAGGAGCATTTGATGGGCACAGTGGGAGCATTTGAGGGCACAGTGGGAGCGTTTGATGGGCACAGTGGGAGCATTTGAGGGCACAGTGGGAGCGTTTGATGGGCACAGTGGCAGCATTTGATGGGGCACAGTGGCAGCATTTGATATGACACAGTGGCAGCATTTGATATGGCACAGTAGCAGCATTTGATATGGTACAGTGGGAGCATTTGATGGGCACAGTGACAGCATTTGATATGACACAGTGGCAGCATTAGATATGGCACAGTGGGAGCATTTGATGGGGCACTGTGGGAGCATTTGATATGGCACAGTGGCAGCATTTGATATGGCACAGTGGCAGCATTTGATGGGGCACAGTGGGAGCATTTGATATGGCACAGTGGCAGCATTTGATGGGGCACAGAGGCAGCACTTGATGGGCAAAGTGGGAGCATTTAATGGCACAGTGGGAGCATTTGATGGGCACAATTGGAGAATTTGATATGGCACAGTGGCAGCATTTGATGGGGCACAGTGGGAGCATTTGATATGGCACAGTGGCAGCATTTGATATGGCACAGTGGCAGCATTTGATATGGCACAGTGGGAGCATTTGAAATGGCACAGTGGCAAAGTTTGATGGCACAGTGGCAGCATTTGATGAGGCACAGTGGCAGCATTTGATATGGCACAGTGGGAGCATTTGATGGGGTACAGTGGCAGCATTTGATGGGCACAGTGTGAGCATTTAATGGCACAGTGGGAGCATTTGATGGGCACAGTTGGAGCATTTCAGGGCACAGTGGCAGTGTTTTTTTGTACAATTGCTGCTTTTGATGGGCACAGTGGTAGTGTTTAATGGCACAGTGGCGGTAATTGATGGGCACAGTGGCTACGTTTGATGGAACAGTAAGGCTGCAATTTATGTGTTTTTTTTCAGAATTTTTGTTTGCGCCACCCCAAAAAAATTGTCACCAGCCGCCACTGCACTATACTAAGGAACAAATAATTGACCAGTCATTGCTCTTAAGAAAATTTTCGTCTGATTTTCTCATGGTTTGTACTGGCCATAAAGATGGGTGTCTTTTTCATGCTAATTAGAGCATGCTAATTGTCTTTGCAATATAGCACAGCGTTATTTTAACTGACAATTGCGTGGTCGTGAAACGCTGTACCCAAATAAAAGTGCTCTTTCAGAGTCCAACTGCACTTTGCAAAGTGCACAGTCTATTTGCCTTTAGTAAATTGACCCCATTGTTCTGTTGATGGATTTACAATTTTGCTACAGCAATCTGAAAATGTTTAAAGTGATCCTTGTGCTTTCCTATCGAAGGCTAGGCGCACATCTCCTGACCCATAGAGAAACGCGCTGCACTTTAGCAGATGCGCAGGGATGTCATTAACTTCTATTGGCACTTCCAAGCATCGGCAACCACGCCGCATTTCGTGCATGCCAAACCAGCACCTTGCAGTTCGGTGCGGTGCGATTTAAAAAAAAAAGCCTTGCCTTTCTGCAGGTAGGGAAGCCCATTAAAATGAATAGCCTGTCCTACACAGGATGCAGCTGCATGGGTGTGAACCCAGCCTTAAAGTGGAGGTCCACCTAAAAAAAAAATATTAAAAGCCAGCAGTTACAAATACTGCAGCTGCTGACTTTTAACCACTTGCTTACTGGGCACATATGCCCCCCTCCTGCCCAGGTGAAATTTCAGCTTCCGGCACTGCGTCGCTTTAACTAACAATTGCGCGGTCGTGCGACGTGGCTTCCAAACAAAATTGACGTGCTTTTTTCCCCACAAGTAGAGCTTTCTTTTGGTGGTATTTGATCGCCTGTGCGGTTTTTATTTTTTGCGCTATAAACAAAAAAGAGCGTCAATTTTGAAAAAAATACAATATTTTTTACTTGTTGCTATAATAAATATCCCAATTTAAAAAAAAAAACACATATTTTTTTCTCAGTTTAGGCCGATACGTATTCTTCTACATATTTTTGGTAAAAAAAAAAAAAATCGCAATAAGCGACTGGTTTGTGCAAAAGTTATAGCGCCTACAAAATAGGGGACAGAATTATTATTTTTTATTATTTTTTTTTTTTTACTAGAAATGGCGGCGATCTGCGATTTTTATTGGGACTGCGACATTATGGCGGACACATCGGACACTTTTGACACATTTTTGGCGCCATTCACATTTATACTGCGATCAGTGCTATAAATATGCACTAATTACAGTATAAATGTGACTGGCATTGAAGGGGTTAACACTAGGGGGTGAGGAAGGGGTTAAATGTATTCCCTGCATTGTGTTCTAACTGTAGGGGGAGGGGGGGGGGGTGACTGGGGGAGGTGACCGATCTGTGTCCCTATGTACAAGAGACACAGATCGGTCTCCTCTCCAGAGACAGCACCGCTGTCTCTGTGTAAAACGGCAATGAGAGATGATCTCATATGTTTACATATGAGATCATCTCTCATTGGCCGCACAGATCGCATCGCAAACGGCCACTCTGATCGGCCGTTCGCGGCGATCTGTAATTGGCTGTGTCCAAGGGACACGGCCAACACAGAGTTTCCCCGCTGCGCGCTCTGGAGCGCGCGCGGGGAACGCCCAAAGGGGCGGACGTCTATTGACGTCCTGTTGGATTTTGGGATCCGCGCTGTAGCCGTCATTCGACTATAGCGCGGGTCCCAGGAGGTTAATAAATGTACACTTACGTGTACGCCCCGGGAGCCCCCAATGGACGGGCCGCCACAGATTAACATTTGGCTAAACTTTTTCTAAGTCGATTTAGAATTCCAAACAGTTCCACTATCAGAAGAGAGAAAAGGAGCTCTGAAATGTCATGAGCGCTCTGAAGATCTGTCGCTGTGAAGCGGGTCTGTGACCATTCAACTGTTGATTTTGAGAAGAAACAGAAGGACTATTTACAAGGAGTCATTGGCGCACAGTTTCCTGCCTCGTTCACACTTAGTAAATACAGTGCTTGCACATGGGGGAGAAAGCACAGAAAAGCTGGATTGTGTCTTCAGGCGAAAATAAGATGAAATGATTTTGCAATGGCTGATGGAACGCGCTCAAGCTGCGTCATGCATGCTCACCTTTATTAATTACACGTTCCTGTACTACTGCGGAGTTATTATACCCCTCTTGGGAATTTGGCCAGTTACTCCCCAGGCTGGTGATGTTGATGTAACTACACCACACACACACATTGAGTTTAGTGACTGCAAAACAGAACTATTAAACTTTGAAGGAGTTATAAGAGAAACTAGTGTAGCAAGGCGGCAGAAGGAAATGGGAGTTGATGAAAAATATAGAGCGCCTACCCTGTGACACTTCCCTGTTACTATGTATGATATAGTTAGTTTTTGCGCTATAAACAAAAATAGAGCGACAATTTCGAAAAAAAATCAATATTTTTTACTTTTTGCTATAATAAATATCCCCCAAAAAATATATAAAAAACATTTTTTTTCCCTCAGTTTAGGCCGATACGTATTCTTCTACCTATTTTTGGTAAAAAAAAATCGCAATAAGCATTTATCGATTGGTTTGCGCAAAATTTATAGTGTTTACAAAATAGGGGATAGTTTTATTGCATTTTTATTAATTATTTATTTTTTACTACTAATGGCGGCGATCAGCGATTTTTTTTTTTCCGTGACTGCGACATTATGACGGACACTTCGGACAATTTTGACACATTTTTGGCACCATTGTCATTTTCACAGCAAAAAATGCATTAAAAATGCATTGTTTACTGTGAAAATGACAATTGCCGTTTGGGAGTTAAAGGGGAGTTCCAGCCTTTTTTTAAGTTTATTAAAAGTCAGCAGCTACAAAAAGTGTAGCTGCTGGCTTTTAATAAACTGACACTTACCTGCTCCATGGTTCCAGCGACGCGCCGGCCGGGGTTCCGCTCCTCGCCCCCCCTCGCCGGCCGGCGTCTTCATTCCTAGTGTGGGCACCCGGCAGTGACAGCTTTCGGCTTCACGGCCGGGCACCCACTGCGCATGCGCGAGCGGCGCGGCGCCGTCCGATTGGACAGGCGCTCGCCTACAGGGAGGGGCTGCAATAAGGCGATTAAGCTAATCACCTTATCAGCCCCTCGGTGGAAGGAGGAAGTGGGACAGGAAGTCCCCTTCTCCTGAAGCCCCCACGACTAAGTATAAAAAAGAAGAGAGGTGCCTCTAAGTGGAGCAATATGCTTACATTTAATGAAGGTACAACATGTAGAAACAACATTTTAATCATCAACATGGTTGATGATTAAAAGAGGCACATCTAAGTATGCAGGGTTCCGGAGTAAAGCTGTCCACATAGACCATCCCCCACACCGCCATCAACATCATCCTTTCCACGCTCTACTGCAGGGTAGTCTTCCCAGTCACGATCTCAGACTGACAGTGGTGAGAGCTGGTGGTGAGGGGGACAGTCTATGTGGACAAAATATAAAAAAGGGGGGGAACTAATGCGCAAACCAACCTAACCAAGGGCAACTATTAAACTATTTTAGTATAATCTATCACAATAGAGTGGTGCAGGAGAGAGGGGGGAGGCGTCGCTCCTGCGCCCTCTATGGACGCACCGCCACTGTAACCATAATAAAAGTTTTCTTCTATGTATTTCAGCTGCATTTTAGCTGTTTCCCAGGGTTTCATATTTAACTTTGCCCACTTGAACCATTTGAAGTGAATGATCGTGAAGCAATATATTCAATCTGCATAGGATGAGCTATCTCACAACCCGCAGCAAAATAAAAAACCAAATAAATCTTTTAAATCTCCTTTTCATCCATATTCAAATGCGGCTGCTCCGCCACAAGACCTCTCCGTATTTCTATGGACTGATTTATAATCAGGAAGAGGGCAATTTCAGCGGGCAACGTGGAATACTGATTAGGAATGAAAGTTTTCTTGGGCACTTTAGTTAAATAAATATATATTTAGGTAATGTTTAGCGGAGGACGAGGAAAAAATGTCTGATGATGAACAAGTTGATAAAGACAATTTGGGAGATATTTTCCATATGTTACAGTGTTAGTAGTCACTCCTTGCAGGCGAAGAAGGTTTATGTTGCGTCCATAAAGTGTCTGAGTTGTCCGGAGATTAATGGCGTTGTATGGCTTGGCACGGGTACAGCACATATGGTTTATGGAGCAATAATCATAAAGAGGTATATATACATGGAACCCTTAAGACATCTAAAATACGACAGATGGTGCCATATATTTTATTACCTGATTGCTGCTCAGAAAAAAAAATCTGATTATTATCATGAGTCTGTTCTACTTAGCTTGGCCACTTTACTTTGCCTGTCACAAAGCTTAAGCTTTATTGAAGGCACTCATGGCCAAAGCTATAAATTCTAGGGTTGTCCCAATACCGATACTAGTATCGGTATCGGGACCGATTCCGAGTACCCCCGATACCGAAATAGAATACTTCCCCCCGCCGTCGCCGCATCCCGCCGCATCCCGCCGCATCCCCGCTTGGTTAATACGGGCGGGGAACATTACAGCTTTCATTTGAATAGCTGTAGTGTTTCCCGCCGCGCCGCGTATAGACACTCCCCCTTGCTCGGGTGAACTGTCCAATCCCGAGCAAGGGGGAGTGTCTATATGCAGCGCGGCACGAAAGACTAGAGCTATTCAAATGAAAGCTGTAATGTTCCCGCCCGTATTTACCAAGCGGCGGCACGGCGCGGCAGCATGTACGGTAAGGCTGCATATGGGGGGGACATGGCTGCATATAGGGGGGGGACATGGCTGCATATGGGGGGGACGTGGCTGCATATGGGGGGGACATGGCTGCATTTGGGTGGGGGGACATGGCTGCATATGGGGGGGGACATGGCTGCATATGGGGGGACATGGCTGCATATGGGGGGGACATGGCTGCATATGGGGGGGGACATGGCTGCATATGGGGGGGGGGACATGGCTGCATATGGGGGGGACATGGCTGCATATGGGGGGGGGACATGGCTGCATATGAGAGGGACATGGCTGCATATGGGGGGGGACATGGCTGCATATGGGGGGGGACATGGCTGCATATGGGGGGGGACATGGCTGCATATGGGGGGGACATGGCTGCATATGGGGGGGACATGGCTGCATATATGGGGGAACATGGCTGCATATATGGGGGGGACATGGGTGCATTTGGGGACACATTTAAAAAAAGTATCGGTATTCGGTATCGGCGAGTACTTGAAAAAAAGTATCGGTACCTGTACTCAGTCCTAAAAAAGTGGTATCGGGACAACCCTAATAAATTCCTTTGGAAACCTGTGGCTGAAACAATTTAAAGGGCACCAGCCCATCCTCCTGTGCCCCCAAACCTAGAACCCTTCCTCCAATGTTTACATCCTTGTCACTAACAGTAGCTCCCCTTAGACTAGGGTGACCAGACATCCCCAGTTTCAGCGGACAGTCCCCGGATTGAGGACACTTTTATAGATTCTTCTATTCCTTTCTCCCTCAGCCTCTGAAGATGAATGAACAGGTGATAGAGGCTGATGTTCATTCATAAGCTGAAGCATAGTAAACACAGTTTACTATGCTCAGTTATCAATGGACACAGGAGTGATCGGTAACAATCACTCACTTTGTCCCTTAAGAAAAGGAAGGGGCCAATAAATTACATATTTAGCGCCCCCATCCACCGCTTTCTATTCTGACACATCCCTCTGTGTACCCGTAGCAGCTGGCGGGACAGGTAAGCCTGCAGAGCTGCTGGAGGGGGGCCCAGATATCCAGGGGGTACACAGGGAGGTATAAGATGTTGGCAGAACAGGGAGGGTGATCAGTATGGAGGGGGGCAGTTATAGAACAATGCCCTGTGTCTGTGTCTCTCCCTGCAGCAGCTAAAAGCCGGCAGGAGTTAAAGAAACCGGCGGCAGAGAGCCGCACAGGGCATCATTCTGTAATTGTCCCCCTGCCCTGCTGCACCAACTCCCCCTGCTGTCTGGGCACCCTACAGGAGACCAGGGGGTACTCCCCTATCTGCGGCCCTGATGATGTTGGTCCTTTTCTATGTCAGCTTGCACCATACATGCTTTCAACACCACTGAAGATATAAACACTGGATGAAAGCTATTCCTGCCATGAAAAGGTAACTAAGCTCGGGGGTTAGGGGGGGTGGGCAGGCTTTTGAATTGCTGAAAATGAAAATATAATACGGAATTTAAAGTGAAATGACAGAGAATAGAACAGAGGGTGCACAGGCCTAGTATGCCTTATGTTCTATCTTTTGTGATTTCAGTATATTTAGACGTCGCCAGTCTTTTGAGGGCAGCAAGGCGTGACTTATCCAGACAAGCCAGAACAAGAGTCTCTACAAGTAACATTTTTGGGCCAACTTCCAAAGGGCATGAGATGTGCGTTTTGTGACTTGTAATTTAAAGTATATCTACACCCAAAAAAAAGGCATATGCTACAGCTTGTGAATAATGGCCCAGATTCAGGTACATTTGCGCTATATTTGCAGAGGCACAGGGCAACGATTTTGCCCTGCGCCCACGCAAATATTTTGCGCTGCCCTCGATTCACGGAGCAGTAGCTCTGTAAATTGCGAGGGCGCGCCGGCAAAATTGCCCGGCGTAAGCGCGCGCAATGTAAATGATCCCGCCGGGGGCGGGAATCATTTAAATTAGGCGAGTTCCCGCGCCGATCGTAAAGCGCATGCTCCGTCGGGAAACTTTCCCGACGTGCATTGCGGCAAATGACGTCGCAAGGACGTCATTTGCTTCAAAGTGAACGTGAATGGCGTCCAGCGCCATTCACGATTCACTTACGCAAACGACGTAAAATTTGAACGTCGCGACACGGGAACGCCGGGTATCCTATAGCATTGGCTGCGCCTGCTATTAGGATGTGTAACGTTACGCGAAACCCGACGTACGCAAACGACGTAATTTGCGTACGCAGGGCTCGCGCAACGTTGTGAATCGGTGTTAGTATGCAATTTGCATACTATACACAGATCACAATGGGAGCGCCCCCTAGCGGTCATCGCTAGAATGCAGCCTAAAATCTGCGTGGCATAAGAGCCTTATGCCACGCAGATTTTAGGCTGCAGTCGGCGTAACGAGTTCTCTGAATCAGGAGAACTCGTTACGCGGGCGCAAGTCAGCAATTGCGCTGCGTAACTATGGTTACGCAGGCGCAATTGCTACCTGAATCTGGGCCAATGGGGGGAACTAATGCGCAAAACCACAATAACTAGAGCAATATGACTAAAATTAATTAATAATAACTAAAAACGAAGCAGCAGCCGCAACAAAATAGTGCTCACACACTGGTAAGATATTGATAAAAGGGGAGGGTAATGGCGCTTGCTTATAAAAATTATTAAAATTAATATAAAAAATGAACTGTAAGTATAGATCAAAATCCAAACTAAATCCGACAATCCCTATGGGCCAGACAAGATGTATCACTCCTAATCAAAAAATTGCCCACCAACCATCAACGGAAGGATGAGGGAGGTGGGGGGTGAGCTAAGTGATTTTTAATGAAAACGTGAATGATATTAGTAAAATGATACCACCAATCTAATAATACAAAATAATAATGAAATAAATATTTATTTATTTTTCTTCATCTATTAATATGCATGGTTTTGACACTTGCATTTATTTATTCACCTTTTATTATTTATTTTGTCAGTGGATTATGGTTGACATTTGCGTTTTCACATCATATTCTTATTAAGTGTATTGTTTATCACTATAATTAATACTCTCATGTGACATATTTATTTCATTATTATCTTATATTATTAGATTGGTGGTATTATTTTTCTACTATCATTTACGTTTTCATAAAAAATCACTCAGCTCACCCCCCACCTTCCTCATCCTTCCGTTGATGGTTGGTGGGCATTTTTTTGATTAGGAGTGATACATCTTGTCTGGCCCATAGGGATTGTCGGATTAAGGGCTCTTTCACACGTCCGTTCCGTTCGTCCGTTTTTTGGACGTCCGTTAACGGACCGCAATGCTTCCCAATGGGCTAGCGTCCGTTAGCGGATGAGCATCCGCTAACGTCCGTTAGCATCCGTCTGCGTTCAGTTCCATTTTTTTGGACGGAAGAAAACCCTATTTTTCTTCCGTCTAAAAAACGTAACGGACGAAAAACGGACGTTAACGGATGATCCGTTTATCATCCGTTCCGCTAACATCCGTTTTTCTATGTAAAAAGCCCCAAAAAAAAACAAAAAACGGATGAAAAAACGGATGGAAAAACTGATGCAAAAACTGATGCAAAAACTGATGCAAAAACTGACGAAAAACTGACGGAAAACTGATGGAAAAACGGATCAACTGATGAAAAAAAAACTGGTCTGAAAAACTGAACGGACGTGTGAAAGAGCTTGATCTATACTTACGGTTCATTTTTTATATTAATTTTAATCATTTTTATAAGCAAGCGCCACTACCCTCCCCTTTTATCAATATGCTGCAGATTACCAGTCCTTAGGCCCCATACACACGAGAGGATTTATCCGCGGATACGGTCCAGCGGACCGTATCCGCGGATAAATCCTCTCGAGGATTTGCGCGGATTTCCATGCGATGGAGTGTACTCACCATCGAATCGAAATCCGCGCCGAAATCCTCTGGCGATGACGTGTCGCGCCGTCGCCGCGATTATGACGCGGCGACGTGCGCGACGCTGTCATGTAAGGAATTCCACGCATGCGTCGAATCATTACGACGCATGCGGGGGATCCCTTCGGACGGATGGATCCGGTGAGTCTGTACAGACCAGCGGATCCATCCGTTGGGATGGATTCCAGCGGATAGATTTGATAGCATGTCATCAAATATTCGATCTGCTGGAATCCATCCCAGGGGAGAAATATCCGCGGAAACAGATCCGCTGGCGTGTACACACCATAGGATCTATCCGCTGAAACCCATTTGCTGGGATTTTTCAGCGGATAGATCCTATGGTGTGTACACGCCAGCGGATCTGTTTCCGCGGATATTTCTCCCCTGGGATGGATTCCAGCAGATCGAATATTTGCTGACATGCCAAGCAAATCCATCTGCTGGAATCCATCCCAACGGATGGATCCGCTGGTCTGTATAGACTCACCGGATCCATCCGTCCGAAGGGATCCCCCGCATGCGTCGTAATGATTCGACGCATGCGTGGAATTCCTTATATGACAGTGTCGCGCACGTCGCCGCGTCATAATCGCGGCGACGGCGCGACACGTCATCGCCAGAGGATTTCGGCGCGGATATCAATGCGATGGTGTGTACACTCCATCGCATAGAAATCCGCGGAAATCCTCGAGAGGATTTATCCGTGGAAACGGTCCGCTGGACCGTATTCGCGGATAAATTCTCTTGTGTGTATGGGGCCTTAGATGTGATGGCTGCTTTCGTTTTCTTCTTTTTTTTTTTTTTTTTAAAGCTAAATGCAATTTCAGAGAAAATATAGAAAGTACTGATTGATCCTGCCAGAAATGCTGTGTACTTCTGTCACTTCTTGTGAGTGAAACTACTGAAAGCAAAGCAATCCTTTCTTGTGTAAACTACTAATATCCCCATTTTCTCCATGTAATGAAGATGAAGAAAGGCAGATGTTTGTTGGACAGTCTTGGTGACAATCTTGACCCCTTCCATAAACGCAGTACAAATAGTGAGCGTTGTCACCCTAGAAATGGAAGTATGCTTCTAGTAGGATCACCAGGTGAACATTGATAACTAATGCAGCCACAGGCTCTAGAGAATTTGCTAACTGCACAAGTACCAATGTTATATGTTGGACTGGTGGCCCTGAGTAGAGTTACCCAACCCAATCATTCAGACATTGTTACTGAAATGCACTGAGGATGGAGGGGCAGATCCACAAAGATCTGCCCCGGCGCAGCGTATCTGAGATACGCTACGCCGCCGTAACTTACTTTTTTTGGTTTGAATCCTGAAAGAATTTGCGCCATAAGTTACGGCGGCGTAGTGTATCTCTCGCGGCGTAAGGGTGCGGAATTCAAATTGGGTGGGTAGGGGGCGTGTTTCATTTATATGAAGCGCGTCCCCGCGCTGAACGAACTGCGCATGCACCATCCCTAAATTTCCAGCCGTGCATTGCGCTAAATGACGTCGCAAGGACGTCATTGTTTTGACGTGGACGTAAATTACGTCCATCCCGATTCACGGACGACTTACGCAAACGAAAAAAAAAATTCAAATTATACGCGGGAACAACGGCCATACTTAACAAAGGGAACCCCACAACTGATCGGTGACTCTTTTTACATGAGCCAACCGTAGGAGGGAACCCAACACTATTTATTGAATTATTCATCTGTCTATAACACATTGTGCCATAGTTGAATACCAGGACAGCAGCGCCAATTCCCTTAACAACAATACTTTTTCACACTGACCCTCGATAGAGGGCACACACAGGGAGGCAGCAGCAATCCTTAGTCCTAGCGCGGATACACTACCTCAATACTTAACATTGCGTACGCCACCAAATAGCAGCTTTAACTATATGCCGAAAAAAGCCGACTAGGGACGACGTAAAAGAATGCGACGGCCGCTCGTGCGTTCGTGGATCGTCGGAAATAGCTAATTTGCATACTCGACGTGGAAAACGACGGGAACGCCACCCAGCGGACGCCGAAGAATTGCATCTTAGATCCGAAGGCGTACGAAGACATAGAAGCAAATAAACTAAAGACTAAAGTCTTTTTCAAGCCAACTGATCGTAACAGTTATTTGTCCATTAATAGTGGACACCACCCAGCATGGATTAAAAATATCCCTAAGGGGCAGTTTTTAAGAGTTCGTCGCAATTGCTCAGATGCCAACGATTATCTCTCACAAGCACAAACACTGAAGAATAAATTTGTTCAGAAGGGATATGATGAGCCAGCTCTGAACACAATGATTGAAGAAATTGCTGCTATCCCTAGAGAAAAATGCTTAGAGAAGAAGGTAGAACAGCCAAATAATAACCAACACCAATGGGGCTTCCTGTCTGGGTTTCATGCCCAATACAGGGAGGTAGAGGCTATCATCAAGAATCACTGGCACATCCTGGGGAAGGACAGACACTTTGCCGAAATACTTCCGAGTCAACCACGATTCATCTATAGGAGGGCTCCTAATTTCGGCGACAAGGTGGTCCGCAAGATTCTAGATCCCCCAGATCAGCAGGCCCTCAGAATAGATTTCAAGGGGTTCTACTCGTGCAGGAAATGCATTTGTTGCAGAACTGTGCAGATAAGCAATAGAGGAAAACAACAGGTCACGAGCAGTGATGGGAAGATTTTCTCTATTAAAGAATTTATCACCTGCAACTCTTCTCATGTAGTATATTTGATTTGGTGCCCATGTGGACTACTTTATGTAGGAAGAACTAAGAGGTTATTGCGGATACGAGTGGCTGAACACCTGGCAAACATAAAGAAGGGCTTTGATTACCACAGTGTGTCAGTCCACTTTAAGGAAAAACATAACCAAGATCCTTCGTTAGCTCAGTTCTGTGGCATTGACTGCGTACACCCTTCATGGAGAGGTTCAAACAGGGTGAGAGATTTATCGCAGCGAGAAACTCAATGGATCTTTCTTTTAAAAAGTCAATTTCCGAGGGGCCTTAACATAGAGTTGGACGTGAACTGCTTCATCAGTAATGTTTAGACTAGGAGCAGGTTTTAAGGTGTACATATATATAGTATGGTCATGAATTATGTTGTTACAAGGGGGCCAGACAACTGGGCCACCCACTATGATCATGGGCTCTGTATGACTATATAATTAAATTTTTGTTATGCCATGCATATGGAGATGATGAAGTTCACCCACTTTAATTTGAACCATTGCATGTCTAAATTTGCCCATATTTATGTATATCTCGTTCAAAGTACATGCCCCAGTGTAAAATCGTTTTCCAGTTTATAAAATCTTTTTTAAAAATAATAATTTTTATATATATATATATATATATATAAAAAAATAAAAAAAATAAAATAAAAATAAAATTCATTTTGATTACCACCATTTTATTGAAATTTTATGATGGATAATAATATATGCAACTCTTCAATATAATTTTAGGAATACCGCCTATACTATATGTATTTAATTCAGTTTTATATATATTTATGGTTGATAATGTGTTTTTAGATTATGGAATAATATATATTCTTTTTTAGATTCATATAACCATGTAGTATGCTCTCACTTTAGATTAATGAGAGATATTGTACTTTGTGTTTCTGACTTTACACTGTTAGATCGTGTTTGTATAGACCTGGAGGTGACTCGTGGTCATGGGGACACCCGAATGGCTGTTAGTTATTTCTTAGAGGGATATCCCCCTTCTTTCAGTTTGCAGTACACTCTATGCTTGATGGGTGTCATACACCAGTTTCACCACTGGGGTTAGACACTGTATCGAATATAGGCAGTGGGAATGGGTGTCATACACCAGTTTCACCACTGGGGTTAGACACTGTATTGAATATAGGCAGTGGGAATGGGTGTCATACACCAGTTTGACCACTGGTGATGGACACCTCATTGAATACAGGCAGTGTGATTAGGTGTAGTACACCAACGTCACCACTGGGGGCCTCCACCTCGCACACATGATTATGCTGCTCTGTTTGGTCAGAGCTGCACACTTGCATGCCAGCACAGCTGAGTGGGACGTTTGTCCACACAGCTGATGCTTGTAATGAACGGAAGGCGTGCACCAATGTGCAAGTGAGGGGGGGAACTTGGCAGCTACATATAGCGGCATGTGACATCTGGTAAGCATCCCCATGATTAAATCAGTATGATGAAACATGTCGGGGCGTGGGTACTAAGTTACAACCGCATACCTTAAACTGAACTGGTCGGGCGTGGAACGGTCCATCTGTCACCAATATAGTCATCTGAAGAGCGACTCCAGTACACCTTCATAGGGCTGTGAGTAAACCTGGGCTATTTGTTGGTCCGCCGTGACCACTGGTTCACCTGGAGGAAAATTTTCGTTTGTGTTTACACCGTGTGATGTTTGGATTTAATCACTGCTTATGACAAGAGTCATTTTTGTGAGTGCATCTATTGGGAGATTTTTAGTGTTTTTATTAAAAGTTGTGTTGCAATATCACACTATTGTGCTCTCTCTCTTCATTATACATGTGGCTGTCATCTTGGAGTTTTTCCTTTTTCCAACGGATCTCCATTTATTTAACTGAGTGCTCCAGTTTCCAAAGAGGGAGTTCCATCAATTAAACTGAGTGGTTCAGTTAAAAAGCCTGTGTGCCTTAACACGAGAGTGTCAGGCCATTTATTGTGGTGAGTTTGCATTCTGATGGGTGGTGGAATCACGCAGTCACTGTGGTGTGGTGAAAGCACTGTCTGAAGATCGTGAAGGGACTTCTTCTGTTCTCCATTTATGAACTTCATTTACGTTCACACAATCAGTTTATGGATTTTTTTTTTTGCCAACCTGTTATTTTGGGTGTATTATTGACACCTATTTTTTGACACTGATATATTGTTTCACATAGAGGGTGGATCACTCATTATTTTTCACTTAATAGTCTAGCAATATTATATGTGTGTTTTTTTTATTTTATTCTCTTGAGCGCTGCTTAATATCACATTTGATACCTTTTTTAACATCAGGTAGCACTGTATTTGCATATTACATTTTGATTGTTTAACTTTTAGAGCAGCAGCTCACATATATTTATTTATTAATTTATTTATTTATATTATCAATATCACTATATTTTCACTTATATTCTCCAGTTACGCGCAGTGGGGGTGGCTCAATTAGACGGCCCTTATTTCCACCTTTTTCCCATACATATTTATTTTTACTCACTGCTGCTATGGAAGTCATTAATTTTTTGTCGAATAGACAGATTAATGCAGAATCAGTTTTCTCCACCAACCAGGAAATGACAGAGTGTGAGGAAGACTATCCAGGAACTCTGAAAGCTTTAGAGAACCTATTAGAAAAACAGGTTAAAGCCTGGTGGGACGTGTTCACCTTTGAACACTATAACAAGGAGGGTCTTATTTTCAGAAGCTTGAGGTGGGAGGTGACACCTCAAGACGGTTTAACCGACACTAAGTACATGACCGAATGGTTAAGTTTTTTCAATAAAGCAGGGAAAGAGTTGCAGAATTTAGTTCTTAAAAGGAAAGAAATCAAACTGGCCCTACTGAATGAAAAAATTCAGGTTTTACGAAATAAATTGGAACCAATTAAGGAAACCAGTTTAATAAAGGATTTTAATGTTAATATGAAAAAGAAACTGGAAAAAATTGACAGAGAAACACAGAAAAGGAAAGTCAAAAAATTCAATAGGGATTCGGAGGACTTTAAGAATAATAGAATTTATGCTTGGCAAAGCACAGGAATCATTAACAATGATATTGATGAGGAAGCCACTGTGGCCTCACAACAACCATCAAGAATCCTGGATGCTATACCCAAGAAGGAAACTACTGTTAAACAGAGCACCAACAATAATAAAAAATCGAAGCTTGATCGGAGCTCATCGAATCAAGCTCGAGGAAGTGGTAGTAACACTGGTAAAAAAGATCAATATGCCTCTCAACAGGCATCACCTGGACCTTCAAGGCAGGAGAGAAATGGACAACAGTATGGCTATCAATATCAGTCCCCACGGACACCACAATTTTATGGGAGGAAAGATCAGTTTAATTATCCTCCACAACATAATTACCAACAGTGGTCCCACCATCCGCCCCCTCCAGGATACTATCCAGGACCAGAGTATGGGCATATGGGCAATAGATATCAACCTCTGGCAGAGGACTATCATAATGGATACTACTCTCAACAGCCTTTTTTAGGGCATCGGGGGAGGGGGGGGAGAGGTGGGACTCCGAGGAGGAACTCACAGACCAGGAACAACAAAGGAGGAGACAAGCATGTCGTTCCGAAATTTCCGCAAAGAGGACCAGAAACATATCAAAGAGAAGACGTGGATGCAGGGCAGGCCGAAGGAAACAATCCCAAAAAAAGAATGAGGGAGGTGGAACCACAGGAATATACAACCTGAGTAAGGTGACGTTGAGCCCGAAAGAGCTCAATATCCTCAACACGGGTTTAAAGTGTGCTCCTAGAAGAACAATGAATAAATTTGACGTCTATATAGACACACACAAATTTGTCAGGACTCTGAATTTGAAAAAATACTTCTTGAGCCACCCTGTCACGTCTTCTATGAAAAGTACCATTGTGGCAACGAAAGTTGACAGTGGACTCAAGAATAAATCCTTATTTAATCCTCAGATTTCCAATAATCATTTTATAGAGGTTTTTAAACAGTTGGTACTCAAAGACATTGAGGAATTACCTGTGAAGAAGGGTGTGAATCCCCGCTATATTAAAGAAGGTATTGAATCTTTGGAGGATAAGAAGAATGTTGTGATCCGACCAGCGGACAAAGGGGGAGGGGTGGTGGTCCTGGATAAGGAGTTCTACTGCACCCAGTTGTCCAATATGCTGAGCGATACTTCTACATATAGAAAACTAGCATCAGACCCTACCGAACCATACAAGGTACAACTTGATGCGTTGGTAGATTGGGGCTATCATACTGGAGCTTTGAATCTGAAAGAGAAAAAGTACTTAGCTCCCTCAGCGTGTAGGATACCGGTGATCTACACTTTGCCTAAGATCCATAAAAATGAAATTATCCCACCTGCCCGACCAATAGTTAACGGGATTGGATCAGTCACAGCCAGATTGGGAGAATACCTTGACAGATTTCTCCAACTGAGTGTTTGCACAACCAAGGCGTATCTGAAAGACACCACCGACCTGCTACAGTCCCTAGACAAAGTGAGCATCAGACCTGAAACAGACATCTTTTTGGTAACAGCTGACGTGGCATCACTGTATACCATTATTCAGCATGATGATGCGGCACTGGCGTTGAACTGGGCACTTAGCAGGAGGGATGATATACCGCATACTCAGAAGAAATTTATGGGACATGTATTAGAGTTCTGCATGTCCCATAATTATTTCTGGTTCGATGGCTCCTTCTTCTCCCAGCAGGTTGGCGTGGCTATGGGGGCAAAGTTTGCCCCCAGCCTCGCCAACCTGTTCATGGCTGAGTGGGAGGACAGGCATGTTTTTCATAACCGAAGACCCCAATTATTATTTTATCGGAGATTTATAGATGATATTTTATTTATATGGGAAGGATCGCAGCAAGATGCACTAAAGTTTCTGGAAGACCTCAATAGTAATCCCAACAACATTAAATTGGAATATACAATTAGCGGAAATATGGTCAACTTTTTGGATGTCACTATTCAAAGAGAAGCAAATAAACTAAAGACTAAAGTCTTTTTCAAGCCAACTGATCGTAACAGTTATTTGTCCATTAATAGTGGACACCACCCAGCATGGATTAAAAATATCCCTAAGGGGCAGTTTTTAAGAGTTCGTCGCAATTGCTCAGATGCCAACGATTATCTCTCACAAGCACAAACACTGAAGAATAAATTTGTTCAGAAGGGATATGATGAGCCAGCTCTGAACACAATGATTGAAGAAATTGCTGCTATCCCTAGAGAAAAATGCTTAGAGAAGAAGGTAGAACAGCCAAATAATAACCAACACCAATGGGGCTTCCTGTCTGGGTTTCATGCCCAATACAGGGAGGTAGAGGCTATCATCAAGAATCACTGGCACACCCTGGGGAAGGACAGACACTTTGCCGAAATACTTCCGAGTCAACCACGATTCATCTATAGGAGGGCTCCTAATTTCGGCGACAAGGTGGTCCGCAAGATTCTAGATCCCCCAGATCAGCAGGCCCTCAGAATAGATTTCAAGGGGTTCTACTCGTGCAGGAAATGCATTTGTTGCAGAACTGTGCAGATAAGCAATAGAGGAAAACAACAGGTCACGAGCAGTGATGGGAAGATTTTCTCTATTAAAGAATTTATCACCTGCAACTCTTCTCATGTAGTATATTTGATTTGGTGCCCATGTGGACTACTTTATGTAGGAAGAACTAAGAGGTTATTGCGGATACGAGTGGCTGAACACCTGGCAAACATAAAGAAGGGCTTTGATTACCACAGTGTGTCAGTCCACTTTAAGGAAAAACATAACCAAGATCCTTCGTTAGCTCAGTTCTGTGGCATTGACTGCGTACACCCTTCATGGAGAGGTTCAAACAGGGTGAGAGATTTATCGCAGCGAGAAACTCAATGGATCTTTCTTTTAAAAAGTCAATTTCCGAGGGGCCTTAACATAGAGTTGGACGTGAACTGCTTCATCAGTAATGTTTAGACTAGGAGCAGGTTTTAAGGTGTACATATATATAGTATGGTCATGAATTATGTTGTTACAAGGGGGCCAGACAACTGGGCCACCCACTATGATCATGGGCTCTGTATGACTATATAATTAAATTTTTGTTATGCCATGCATATGGAGATGATGAAGTTCACCCACTTTAATTTGAACCATTGCATGTCTAAATTTGCCCATATTTATGTATATCTCGTTCAAAGTACATGCCCCAGTGTAAAATCGTTTTCCAGTTTATAAAATCTTTTTTAAAAATAATAATTTTTATATATATATATATATATATATATATATATAAAAAAATAAAAAAAATAAAATAAAAATAAAATTCATTTTGATTACCACCATTTTATTGAAATTTTATGATGGATAATAATATATGCAACTCTTCAATATAATTTTAGGAATACCGCCTATACTATATGTATTTAATTCAGTTTTATATATATTTATGGTTGATAATGTGTTTTTAGATTATGGAATAATATATATTCTTTTTTAGATTCATATAACCATGTAGTATGCTCTCACTTTAGATTAATGAGAGATATTGTACTTTGTGTTTCTGACTTTACACTGTTAGATCGTGTTTGTATAGACCTGGAGGTGACTCGTGGTCATGGGGACACCCGAATGGCTGTTAGTTATTTCTTAGAGGGATATCCCCCTTCTTTCAGTTTGCAGTACACTCTATGCTTGATGGGTGTCATACACCAGTTTCACCACTGGGGTTAGACACTGTATCGAATATAGGCAGTGGGAATGGGTGTCATACACCAGTTTCACCACTGGGGTTAGACACTGTATTGAATATAGGCAGTGGGAATGGGTGTCATACACCAGTTTGACCACTGGTGATGGACACCTCATTGAATACAGGCAGTGTGATTAGGTGTAGTACACCAACGTCACCACTGGGGGCCTCCACCTCGCACACATGATTATGCTGCTCTGTTTGGTCAGAGCTGCACACTTGCATGCCAGCACAGCTGAGTGGGACGTTTGTCCACACAGCTGATGCTTGTAATGAACGGAAGGCGTGCACCAATGTGCAAGTGAGGGGGGGAACTTGGCAGCTACATATAGCGGCATGTGACATCTGGTAAGCATCCCCATGATTAAATCAGTATGATGAAACATGTCGGGGCGTGGGTACTAAGTTACAACCGCATACCTTAAACTGAACTGGTCGGGCGTGGAACGGTCCATCTGTCACCAATATAGTCATCTGAAGAGCGACTCCAGTACACCTTCATAGGGCTGTGAGTAAACCTGGGCTATTTGTTGGTCCGCCGTGACCACTGGTTCACCTGGAGGAAAATTTTCGTTTGTGTTTACACCGTGTGATGTTTGGATTTAATCACTGCTTATGACAAGAGTCATTTTTGTGAGTGCATCTATTGGGAGATTTTTAGTGTTTTTATTAAAAGTTGTGTTGCAATATCACACTATTGTGCTCTCTCTCTTCATTATACATGTGGCTGTCATCTTGGAGTTTTTCCTTTTTCCAACGGATCTCCATTTATTTAACTGAGTGCTCCAGTTTCCAAAGAGGGAGTTCCATCAATTAAACTGAGTGGTTCAGTTAAAAAGCCTGTGTGCCTTAACACGAGAGTGTCAGGCCATTTATTGTGGTGAGTTTGCATTCTGATGGGTGGTGGAATCACGCAGTCACTGTGGTGTGGTGAAAGCACTGTCTGAAGATCGTGAAGGGACTTCTTCTGTTCTCCATTTATGAACTTCATTTACGTTCACACAATCAGTTTATGAATTTTTTTTTGCCAACCTGTTATTTTGGGTGTATTATTGACACCTATTTTTTGACACTGATATATTGTTTCACATAGAGGGTGGATCACTCATTATTTTTCACTTAATAGTCTAGCAATATTATATGTGTGTTTTTTTTATTTTATTCTCTTGAGCGCTGCTTAATATCACATTTGATACCTTTTTTAACATCAGGTAGCACTGTATTTGCATATTACATTTTGATTGTTTAACTTTTAGAGCAGCAGCTCACATATATTTATTTATTAATTTATTTATTTATATTATCAATATCACTATATTTTCACTTATATTCTCCAGTTACGCGCAGTGGGGGTGGCTCAATTAGACGGCCCTTATTTCCACCTTTTTCCCGTACGAAGACATATGCCTGTCGGATCTAACCCAGATGGCGTCGTATCTTGTTTTGAGGATTAAAAAAAAAAAATACGATGCGGAAAATGTGAAAGTACGCCGGCGTATCAGTAGATACGCCGGCATACTCGCTTTGTGGATCTGCCCCGGAGTGTCTGGTATGGACAGTCTGGCTTTAGTCTTGCCCCTACTGTGCCTGCATGAGTGCCGCCTAACTAGCTCCCTCAATTGCCCTTATGGCCCAGGGGGGGCACAGGGGGGCTGGAGGGCATTTGCTCGCTGGGGCAGTTCAAATGATATACAGTATAATGGACTGCTGGCCCTGAGTGGCCATGTCAATGGGCCGGTACAGAAAATAAATAAATAATAATTAAAATGGATTCTAGTTGCACCATATACAGTTGTGCTCATAAGTTTACATACCCTGGCAGATTTTATAAATTTTTTGGCTATTTTTCAGAGAATATGAATGATAACACAAAAACTTTTCTTGCACTCATTGTTAGTGTTTGGCTGAAGCCATTTATTATCAGTCAACTGTGTTTACTCTTTTTTTTATCATAATCACAACAGAAACTACCCAAATGACCCTGATCCAAAGTTTACATACCCCAGTTCTTAATAACGTGTATTGCCCCCTTTAAGTCTTTTGTGGTATTTGTGGATGAGGCTATTTATCTTCTCAGATGGTAAAGCTGCCCATTCCTCTTGGGGAAAAAAGCCTCCAGTTCCTGTAAATTCTTGGGCTGTCTTCCAGATCTCCCCAGAGTGGCTCAATGATATTGAGGTCAGGAGACTGAGATGGCCACTCCAGAACCTTCACTTTATTCTGCTGTAGCCAATGACAGGTGGACTTGGCTTTGTGTTTTGGATCATTGTTATGTTGGAATGTCCAAGTACGTCCCATGTGCAGCTTTCTGGCTGATGAATGAAATGTTCCTCCGGTATTTTTTGATAACATACTGCGTACATCTTGCCAACAATTTTGACCACATTTCTTGTGCCTTTGTAGCTCACACATCCCCAAAACATCAGTGATCCACCTCCGTGTTTCACAGTAGGGATGGTGTACCTTTCATCATAGGCCTTGTTGTCTCCTCTCCAAATGTAGAGTTTATAATTGTGGCCAAAAAGCTAAATTTTGGTCTCATAACTCCAAATAACTTTGTGCCAGAAGGTTTGAGGCTTGTCTCTGTGCTGTTTGGCGTATTGTAAGTGGGATACTTTGTGGCATTTGCGTAGTAATGACTTTCTTCTGTAGACTCGCCCATTCAGCCCATCTTTCTTCAAGTGCCTCCTTATTGTGCAACTTGAAACATCCACACCACATGTTTTCAGAGAGTCCTATATTTCACCTGAAGTTATTTGTGGGGTTTTCTTTTCATCCCAAACAATTTTTCAGGCAGTTGTGGCTGAAATTTTAGTTGGTCTACCTGACCGTGGTCATTTTCTTGATTAGAGTTTGAACACTGCTGATTGTCATTCTCAATTCCTTGGACATCTTTTTATATCTCTTTCCTGTTTTATACAGTTCAACTTTTACTGTTTACCTTTTCCCGCAGATCCTCTGACAATTTGTTTGCTTTCCCCATGACTCAGAATCCAGAAATGTCAGTGCAGCACTGGATGAAAGATGCAAGGGTCTGTCAGGAGTCCAGAAACTCATTGCCCTTTTATACACACACACTAATTACTAACAAACAGATCACAGGTGAGGATGGTTACCTTTAGGCTGCTTTCACATTGAGGTGTGGAGCCGCGGTGACGGTATAGCCGCGCTATTTGTAGCGCCGCTATACCGTCGTATTTACCGCGATATTCGGGCGCTAGCGGTGAGGTTTTAACATCCGCTAGCGGCCGAAAAAGGGTTAATACCGCCGGCGTTGCGGGGGGTATTACCGCGGTTTCCCATTGATTTCAATGGGAAGGCGCGGTATAGGAGCGGTGAACACACTGCTCCTATACCGCAGTAAAGATGTGGCTAGCAGGACTTTTGGAGCGCCCCTGCTAGCGCACCGCTTCAGTGTGAAAGCCTTCGGGCTTTCACATTGAACACTACAGGGCAGGTTTTTTCAAGCGGTATAGCAGCGCTATTTTTAGCGCTGTACCGCATGAAAAACGCCTCAATGTGAAAAGGGCCTAAATAGCAATTCAAACCCCTTTGTGTCAACTCGTGTGCATGTTATCAGGCCAAAATCACCAAGGTATGTAAACTTTTGGGTAGTTTCTGTTGTCATTATGATTTAAAAAGAGTAAACACAGTTTATTGATAATGAATGGCTTCAGCCAAACACTAACCATGAGTGAAAGAAATGTTTTTGTGTTATAATTTATATTCTCTGAAAAATGGCTAAAAAATCATAAATTCTGCCAGGGTATGTAATTTTATGAGCACAACTGTATGTGTCTGTATAGGAAATATAATATGGGAAATATTGCACAGCAAGCATGAAAAAAGGTGTTCAGAATTTTTTTTCTTGGAGGCTTAGTTTATGTTTTCTGTTTGGGTTGCTAACCCTTGGCGTGGTTTAAACAGAAGTGTTGTTTTTGTTTTAAGCCCTGCATGTCATGGTCTTCAAATCTGCTTTAACTTTAAATTATAATGTACAGCGCCACCTGCTGGTAACGTCTGATAATGAGGCTATTTAAAGAGATGTTTAGGCCGCATTCACATCTTTGCATTATGGTAATGTGCAATAAATTATGAGTCTTACCATTTGTTACCGCAACACACATTAATGCAGAGACAACAGTGCCGTGTATTCTGAATGCCACCCAAAAAATAATACAGTACTTTACATACAAATACAAGATTTCACCACAATACATGCGCCATACATTGTGGTGTGCTGCATTAAAGAAAAAAGATAGGGCAGGATTCAGATAGAGATACGACGGCGTATCTCCTGATACGCCGTCGTATCTCTGAGATCTGACGGTCGGATCTATGCGGCTGATTCATAGAATCAGTTACACATAGATCTCCCTAAGATCCGACAGGTGTAAGTGACTTACACCGTCGGATCTTAGGCTGCAATTCCAGGCCGGCCGCTAGGTGGCGTTTTGTTTTTTACACGCAACGAATATGCAAATGAGGATTTCCGCCGATTCAGGAACGAACGCCCGCCCGTCGCTTTTCTTTTTTTTTTTTTTGCGTATACTTACCCCTGCTATGTGAGGGGTATCCTATGTTAAGTATGGCCGTTGTTCCCGCTCCGAGTTTTGAATTTTTACGTCGTTTGCGTACGTCGATTCAGAAAAGAGCTGGACGCAAGTTACGCTCACGCCGAAACCAATGACGTCCTAGCGACGTCATTTGGAGCAATGCACGCTGGGAAAATTCACGGACGGCGCATGCGCTGTTCGATCGGCGCGGGGACACGCCTGATTTAAATTGTAGACGCCCCCTAGCCGCGGAATTTGAATTCCGCCGGGGGATTTACGATACGCCGCCGCAAGTTTTGAGGTAAGTGCTTTCTGATTTAAGCACTTGCCTCTGAGTGAGGTGGTCTCAAAGTTACTATAAGCCTTTGGCATTTAAATGCAACTTTAGTAATTTTTCATCTTTCCATCTATTAAATCTTCTGCCCTTGTTGTTGTTTTAACTTTGGATAGTAAAGCATTTTAAGCCTAGGCTTATGACATCATGCACAGCTCTGTCTCTCACTCTCGAGAGAGTTTGCCAGGAAGGGAGAGGGGTGAGTCATAAGAGGGCCAATGAGAGCTGCAGATCTGGTGGTGTGCCTCTGTGTAAATCCAGGAAGTGAACAGGCAGCAGCTTCAGCTGCCCACAGTTAAAGGGCTGCAGCCAGACTCAGTGGAGAGATGTCTGCAGCATATTTGGCAAGTACAGAATCACAATATATATAAAATAATATGCAAAGTGGTTGGAGGGAAGCTTCAGAATGGCAAAGATGTTTTTATTACAAATTATGTGAGCAGACTGCAGTTCCTCTTTAAGGTGCAGTCCAAAAAAGAAGAAGCTGGCCACCCTTGGCAGCGGAGCTGAAGAATTTGTTGAAAAAAGGGCAAGCCAAAAAAGAAAGAAACATGTTTCTGTCTGTGAATGTATTGGTTCCAATATGGCAACCTGGAGGTGTTCTGTACACAGAATGTATACATAATGCCCCCCCCCCCCCCCAGAAACATCACTTCCTGCTTGTGTGATTGGCTCACTGATTTTCCCAGAAGTCTGCATTAAGATACAAGTCCAATTTTTGGCATCCCCTGCAACAAAAATTACATTTTTGGTGAGATACTCCAATAGGAAATCACGTCTAATGGGATGCAGACCCTGCCACTTTCATCAATAGTGCCCTGCAGCTGGTTGATAATTATGAAACCCACGCCCATTAGACTCACTGGCCACAGGGGCACAGAGGAACACACAGGGATTTCTTCAGAAAAACAAAAGGTAGGAATCTGCAACAAAGTTTGTTAAAATCCCTGCAATGTACATAGATCACCCAGAGGGGAATGTTTTGTTTTTTCTCAACAAAAGTGGGGATACTCTTTAAATAAGCATAGGCATGTTAGCATAGGTTTAGTAAACATAAGTTTAGTAAGAGTCTGGAGGTCCGCTTTAAGCAGGCATACATATGCTTGTGTATACAAATGTCCATGAGAGGGAGCCCCTCCAAAACTGTGCATTAAATATAACAATAAAAATATGGATTAGCAAACAAGTGTAGCACTACCCCCGAAGGAGCTGCTGGTAAGTTTTTGGTTGCATGTTACCTCTATTCCTTTGCTGTCTAGGGTACACGATGAGAGCTGAGAAGAACTGCAATGTCCACACTTTAGGGGGCAGATCCACATACATACGCTGCGCCTGGCGCAGATGTCAGATACGCGACGCCGCTGTAACTTACTTTGACTTGGTTTGAATCCTCAACGAATTTGCGCCGTAAGTTACGGCGGCGTAATGTATCTCTCGCGGCGTAAGGGCGCGGAAATCAAATTCGGCGGGTAGGGGGCGTGTTTTATTTAAATGAAGCGCGTCCCCGTGCCGAACGAACTGTGCATGCCCCGTCCGTCAAAACTCCCAGGGTGCATTGCTCCAAATGACGTCGCAAGGACGTCATTGTTTTCGACGTGAACGTAAATGTCATCCAGCCCCATTCACGGACGACTTACGCAAACGACGTAAAATTTTCAAAATTATACGCGGCAACGACGGCCATACTTAACATTGAGTACGCAGGAAGATACGACGCAGGAATTTTGAAATTACGCTGGTGTATCAATAGATACGCTGGCGTACTTTCTTTGTGGATCTACCCCTAGGTGTCTTTTTCTGTGCTTTATTACCCAATGGGGTAAAATAATAAAAGTAGTAGTAGTACAAAAGGTAAGAAGAATAGTAAGTAGTAGCTTCAGGCGTATTACTTTGTTCGGAAACAATCCTGCTTCCAGCGATAAACTCTCGTCGCCACTCTAGCCAGAGTGGGTATTGTGCACCTGGACAGGGCTGTCATAATGAGAGGGCACACCTGGGCACTGCCCAGGGGCCCTAGCTGCATGGGGGGCCCCTGCACTTTCCCCAAAGCAGCTGGTCCTTGAGCCCACGCTGCCCCGTAATTGGGGGCCCCATGATGGCACTGAGAGTGATAGATACACAGGGGAGGCAGTCTGCCTCCTACCTACTTGATATCTGTTTACCTGCACTGTCATCATTGTAGGGGCCCCAGAGCATTACTTTGCCCAGGGGCCCCATGATGCTATTAAGGCGGCCAAGGACCTGGATAGGCCTCTCTCACCAGCCTAGCAGCCAGAGTGTCACACAGACCTTTAGCAAAGTCTCTGCCACAGACCTTCCCAAAGGTGGAGATATTTTCGGTCCAGAATCCTTCTCAACACAGGATTAAGCACCCGGATCTCTCTTGAATAAACTTTGGTCAATTCAGAACTGACAGGCGACCATCATCCAGCCTCTCAGTAATGGTGCGTCCTTCGATAAAGTCTGAGGCCTCTCCTGAGATACCAGCCTCTTGCTCGGTACTCCCCCAGACAGGTTCTTCATCGGGCGGCTTCCTCCATCAGGACAGACAGCTCAGGACCACTCTGCAACTGCAGACCCAGTCTGACCACTGGGCCTACAAGGTAGATTACAACCCCAGACCAACATGGTCCCGGAGCCAGGAACACTTGAACACGCACCCCCGGCCATGAGGGCCACACATGGGGGGTGGTGGGACGACAGACCAGCGATCGACGACCGCAAACTAATGACGTCTGTCCCTTTAGTACTCTCCCCCAGCATGCACAGCGAGGCGATCAACCCTCACTGATTGGCTGCCGAGGAAAAACACCCAACATACCCTGACTCGACTGTTGCCACCGTTGGTCTGGGGTGGTACAGTCACCCCAGGCAGCAATAGTGGTCACCATGGGCATCCGCTGAACTTTTTTCAGGGGGGGGCATCATTTTAAGGTCATCCATACTCGGTCCCTTTTTGACAATGTCATGAAGGGGAGGGGCTTAGTCATTATCACATAAAGCGCAGGCATGCAAAGGTTTGAGAAACCTGATGCAACTATCAAGCAACTAGCAACTTTGAATAACAATATCATAAAAAATGGAGCCCCCCCCCCCAAGGAAATAACAACCCCCTCCCCCTCTCTGTCAGCTGGAGCTAAAAGAGAGAGAGAGCAGCTCTAATTGGATTCGCTGTGCCGCCACCTTGCTTCCTGCCCGCTGTTTTTCTCACTGAGGATCATGGCACTGATTTCTAGGGGGGGCAAGCACCCTCCCTTGCCCTATGGAGCGGATGCCCATGGTGGTCACCCACAGTACAGCCATGGCTGGAACAGAGGCCCAAATTTGGCCAAAATAACATGGTCAGAGGCAACTAAATCTCTGACCACCCTCTAAATTTAAAGCAGCACCAGCTATGGAAGTAGCAGGGCGATACATGAGCAAACATCTATAGATGAGGTGTCAGCCCTGCATAGGACGGCATGCAAATCAGAATTTTTACAGTTTACTGTCTGTAGTGATAATTAAGTTTCTTTTATGCTCAACTGACAATATACATTCCTTTTAATGATGGATTGTTGAGGAACAAACTGTTCTTTCCATCTGTAAGTGAATGCCTATACACTTCCCTGCTTTTTATATTCTCTGTCTGCAGTAAATCACACTGTATATTTATTTCTCATACACTAGGAAAATTACCATCCTTTTACAATGCAGGCTGCTGATTCTTCCCTGATAATAAAATACTGCTGCTTGTTGTAAGCAAAATGCAAACTGGTTCTAGAAAGACCAATCAAACCAGTACCAGTGCAGCCAGTTTGTGTGGGCAGAGACTTGTAGGGCCAGATTGACAAAGCTCTTACCTGTAAACTTGCGGCCCTGTAACGTAAATCCGCTCGGCGCAAGCCCGCCAAATTCAAATGGGGCGGGCACCATTTAAATTAGGCGCGTTCCCGCATTGAACGTACTGCGCATTGCGCTAAATGATGTCGCACGGACGTTATTGGTTTAACGTTAACGTAAATGGCGTCCAGCGCCATTCACGGACGACATACGCAAACGACGTGAAATTTTAAATTTTGACGCGGGAACGACGGCCATACTTAACATTGCTTAGACCACCTAGGAGGCAGCCTTAACTTTACGACGCGTATCGCTACGGAAACGACGTAAATTTAGATCGACTGGCATCGCGGACGTTCATGAATCGCCGTAACTAGTCATTTGCATATTCTACGCCAACCGCAATGGACTCGCCACCTAGCGGCCGGCCTAGAATTGCATCCTAAGATCCGACGGTGTAAGTCAATTACACATGTCGGATCTTAGGGCTATCTATGCGTAACTGATTCTATGGGCCAGATTCACGTAGCTCAGCGGATCTATAGATCCGCTCGATCTACGTGAATTAAGATCCGCTCCCGCAAGTTTAGGAGGCAAGTGGCTAATTCACAAACCACTTACCTCCAAACTTGCGACGGCGGATCCTAAATCCCCCAGCGGAATTCAAATTCCGCGGCTAGGGGAGTGTCATATTTAAATCAGGCGCGCTCCCGCGCCGATTTAAATACGCATGCGTCGTCCGGGGAATTTCCCGGCGTGCATTGCTCCCACTGACGTCAATAGGACGTCAGTGGTTGCGACGTGAGCTAGACTTGCGACGCGCGTGTTCGTGAATCGGCGTACGCAAACGACGTAGGAAATTTCAAAATCGACGCGGGAACGACGGCCATACTTAACAATACTTACCCCTGCTTTTAGCAGGGGTAAGTATACGACGGGTACCGCGCTACGGAAACGACGTAAGAACACCGCGTCGGGTCCGCGTACGGTCGTGAATTTCGCGTATCTCGCTGATTTACATATTATTCAGTGTAAATCAGCGGGAACGCCCCCGGCGCCATTTTTAAATCAAAAAAAAGATCCGACAGTGTAACACAGTGTGACACTGTCAGATCTCAGCCCTATCTATGCGTATCTGGTTCTATGAATCAGGTGCATAGATAGGACTAGAAAAAATCCGAGATACGATGGTGTATCTGAGATACACCGTCGTATCTCTTTTGTGAATCTGGCCCTATGAATCAGCCGCATAGTTAGGACGGGCGGATCACAGAGATACGACGGCGTATCAGGAGATACGCCGTCGTATCTCTTTTGTGAATCTGGCCGTAGACTTTACCAAGGACCTACTCCCAGTATGCCGAGCCAGGGACACATTCAGCGCACTATTACTACATATTTTTGGTAAAACAAATCACAATAGGCGTATATTGATTGATTTACGCAAAAGTTATCGCGTCTACAATCTATGGGATAGATTTAGGTACTTTTATTTATTTTTTATTGTTTTTACTAGTAACGGTGTCAATCTGTGGTTTTTAGCAGGACTGCAACATTGCAGCAGACAAATCTGACCCCAAATTACACTTTCTGGGAACCGGTGACATTATTACATTGATCAGTGCTATAAAAATGCACTGATCAATGTAAAAATGACACTGGCAGGGAAGGGGTTAACACTAGGGAGCGATCAAGGGGGTTAACTGTGTTCCCTCAGTATGTTCTAACTGGGGGGGGGGGGGGTGGGCTGTCAGGGACATGACCGAGATCACTGTTCCCGATCACTGGAAACAGTAGATCCCTGACATCCAGTATCTCCTGTCATAAGGGGGATTTGCCTTGTCTACACTGGAAGATACCCGTTCTGCCTCATTACTAGGCGATCGCGGGTCGCTAGCGGACATTACGTCTGACTGACCCGCGGGCACGCTCCCGCCCGCAACTGCACCTGCGTATCTGTACGGTGATTCGCGCAGGAGAGCCGACCTGCCGCAGTATATGTGCGTGAGCTGGTCGGCTAGTGGTTAAAGCAACTCTGTTGCTAACATACAGATTCCAAATGCAAGAGTGTTATTATCTAGTCTCCTGTGGTGCCCTGTGCTTCCTACCACAAACCTATACATCACTACATTACATAGTACAGTAGTGATGTGGGGACTGGCAGATTTAAACAAATTGCACAGCAGGGGGGACCAGAAACTGATGAAGTGTCGAATTTTAAAGGATCTTTGGACAGCATTTTTTCTGCATCACAGCATAGACTGGCAGCACAGCCAATGAGTGAGTTGAGTATTTGCTATCTTCTTTCTAGAGGACCCATTTTTTTTGGCAGGTTTGCGTTAGTGAAAGAATGACTTTAAAGAGACCATTGCAGGTAAAATAAAAATAAATAAAACCCCATATACAGTAAAACCTTGGATTGCGAGCATAATTCGTTCCAGAAACATGCTTCAAATCCAAAGCACTTGTATATCAAAGCAAATTTCCCCTAAAGTAATAATGGAAACTCGAATGATTCGTTCCACAACCATTTATTCATAAGTCTTTCAGTTTATAGTCCATATAAAAAGATTATAGCAATGTGATTGGTTGTGTAACCATAAAATGTCCCTCCACAAATGGAAGCCTCCACAAGGGTTTTAGAAGCAAAATCCAGCAGGAGCTCCGGAGTATAAAAGAGAAGAGAGGAGCCTCTAAGGCCCCATACACACGAGAGGATTTATCCGCAGATACGGTCCAGCGGACCGTATCCGCGGATAAATCCTCTCGAGGATTTCAGCAGATTTCTATGCGATGGCGTGTACACACCATCGCATTGAAATCCGCGCTGAAATCCTCTGGCGATGACGTGTCGCGCCGTCGCCGCTATTATGACGCGGCGACGGGCGCGACGCTGTCATATAAGGAATTCCACGCATGCGTCAAATCATTACGACGCGTGCGGGGAATCCCTTTGGACGGATGGATCCGGTGAGTCTGTACAGACGAGCGGATCCATCCGTTGGGAGGAACTTCAGCAGATGGATTTGTTGAGCATGTCAGCAAATATTCATCTGCTGAAAATCCATCCCAGGGGAGATTTCTCTGCGGATAAATATCCGCCGGAGTGTACACACCATAGAATCTATCCGCTAAAACCCATTCGATGGGATTTATCTGCTGATAGATTCTATGGTGTGTACGGGGCCTAAGTGTAGCAATATGTTGCTAAATGTTGTACCTTCAATAAGTGTAACCATATTGCATAGGCGTGCGCACAGGGTGTGCCAGGTGTGCCCAGGCACACCCTAATAATCCTGTGCAGCATAGATTTTCCCTACTGCCCTGCCCCCCCCCCCCGCCCCTTCCTCTGCCGTGGGCACACACAGGGGGATGTTTTACAATATGTGGGAGAAGGGGACAGTAAATACAGGTATGTCATTTAAAGGCCCCTTCCCTTTCTGAATGAACACAGTGAGTGATCGGTATCATGTGTTTGAGCTTTGGGGTGCACACCCTAATGCAATAGGCTGCACACACCTATGCCATATTGCTATACTTATGCCGCGTACACACGATCGGTCAAACCGATGAGAACGGTCTGATGGACCGTTTTCATCAGACCAAACCCATCGGTTATTTATCCATAGGTTAAAAAAAAGCAATCTTGTTTTAAATTTAACCGTTGGATACCTAACCGATAGAAAATAAAAAACGATCGTTTGTATCCACGTCCATTGGTTAAAAATCCACGCATGCTCAGAATCAAGTCGACGCATACTTGGAAGCATTGAACTTCATTTTTTTCAGCACGTCGTTGTGTTTTACGTCACCGCGTTCTGACACGATCAGGTTTTTAACTGATGGTGTGTAGGCACGACTGACCATCAGTCAGCTTCATTGGTTAACCGATGAAAACGGACCATCAGACCGTTTTCATCAGATGGACCGATCGTGTGTACAGGGCATTAGAGGCGCCTCTCTTCTCTTTTATACTCAGTTGTGACATGACTCTACTTGTATATCAAGACATCGCTTGTATATCAACTCAAAATGTATAAGAAAAAATCCTTGTCTTGCAAAACGCTCTCAAACCAAGTTACTCTCAAACTAAGGTTTAACTGTATTTCAAAACAAAGGGGAATAGTATAGACCAGGGGTGTCAAACTCAATTTTCTCACATGCTGCATTGGCATTATGATTTCCCTTTAAGGGCCGGTTGTATCTGTTAGACTAGATGTCCAGAGCACCCCACCCCCCCCCTTACATCAGCAATCAAGATTCCCCCAATGTCCCTTACATCATAGTGCAACACCCCCTCTTCATTGTGCTGCTGCTGGGAAGAGGCTGGGGGCGTTGCTGGGAAGCAAAAATTGCAAGGTCTGGAGGAGGAAGCAGAGAAGAGACGCGAGATGGCCTGGAGGACCAGGATCTGAAGGTGGATAGATGCCCTCTGGGAAACTTCAACCTAAATCTCACCAGTAGAGAATGTATTTCCGAGCAAACCTTGATGGGGGCTTGGTCACACTCAAAACTCGACTGGGGGAACTTTCGGTGGCTGCTAAGAACACGTGTAGCACCCTTCTAGTTCAGAGTAGCCTGCTATATAAATTATGTTAGCTCCTCTGTAACAGTGGAGCACAGGTTAATTTCTGGGGGCTTATCAGTGTCTTACAGGCTGCTGTTCTGCTACTCCCCCTTGTCTTCTAGAGACATCTAGAATTATAGTGGGAGGGGGAGCAAGACAGGCAGTCTGACTATTTATGGGACTCTGGGCAATCCCTGGAGAGGTGTGCCTAGAGGGTGGAGAAATAGCCCATAAATATTCTGAGGCCTCACAGCCAGGGTGCAGCGTTACTGGGTCTAGCCCTTCAGGTGGAGACCCCTGCGCAGAGGCTTTCCCCTTGGGGCTGATAGAGAGGAAGCCAGAGGAGCCTTTGAAGGGCATTGAGGTCCTAGCTAGGCTTAGCTGGGAGCCTATTGAAGAGAGTGGTGTCCAGAGACTGAGCAGAGCCAGAAGGGAGTCAGTGTTAGGAAGCCCAACCATTCTGGGACTGAGTAAGTAACTGATCCTGCTATACTGAGGAGACATGACTGTGGGGTGGTCTAACTCCCCAAGCAAGTGCAGCCAGGAGTTGTGCAAAACAGCCAGGAGCATGCAATATTGCGTAGAAGTTTGCCCAGTACAGCCCGAAGTTTTTCAAGACAGCCAGGAGTTGTACAGGACAGCCAAGAGAGCACGGTGCAGCCAGGGGTTGTGCAATACAACCTGCATTCATGTACAGAGCAGCCAGAAGCCAAGCAGTCCTCAAGTTGTTCTACAGCTCTGGGGTATCCCATATCCCATGCTCCCCATCCCTATACAAGTTACTGTTCTAATAAAAACCCTAAAAGAAACCCCTAGAGCTAGACCCTAGATCTTTGAGCAAGAGGAAGAATGCTAAAAATGCTGGGTGTGTATGCTGTTAGTGGGAAAATAGGCCCAAATTACCAGTGGCTCCTGCGGAGGTTACGTTACACATGGTTCGGTCCTCATGTATCTAGCAAATGATAAGGTTGAAAATACCCTCAAAGAAACATAGGGGGGCACACTTGAGAGGGGTGTAGACCTAGAGGTTGAAGAATCCAAACAAAGAAATGGAAATTATGGAATGGAAATGGAAATTACAACCAGTGTGTTTCACGTGCGGTCACTTCATCAGGAAGATGTGAGAAAGTTCTTGCTTTAGCTGCATCTTCAGAATCTCAGCATGAGCATTAGGTTAAGGTTGCAGATGTGAGTTGCTGGCAGCAGGTTTTAGCTGCTTATTTAGCACAATAAATAACGGAAATAGATTTCAGCTTAAATTTTGCAATGAAATTGCCATTTGTATCAATGTATAAAAGTAAATTGCAGAAAACAGAATAATAACAGGGTTGGTGGGGGGTCTGGAGCACTAGATACAAGGGCCAGGTCTTGACAGGAAAACAACACGCACCAGGATTTAGATTTTGCAGTTCATTCATATTTAACCAGCCCATTCCAATTAGTAATGTAATAAAATACAGTATTTAAATGGTATTATGAATTTGTAAGGCTCATTAAATAATTACGCTTTGTTTCACAGAAGAACAAAATTAATTTCATCCTATATAGCAAAGTGAATGTAATATCTTTAAAATATTCATGGGCAATAAGTTAATAAATGCCTGTTTGTAATTATCTAGCACAGATTTTTTTTACACTTGTTATGTATTAATTAGGTAAATTATTCAGGTGATGCAAGAATAATTAATGTAATAATTTTATAGTGATGGTAAAAGTGTAACAGGATGTTATTTATTTCATCATCATCATGTAGAAGAATTGGCAGACATCTAGGTACTGCGATGGGTGCTGTAACAGCCCCATTGTGACTCAGCTGCTCATAGCTGTTTTTATATCACTGATGACCTTTTGGTTTTCCCTCTATTATTACCACTCCTCTGTTTCCATACACATTTCACAATAGCTGTGATATTTAACCTTGAGATCTTTAACAGCTAAATGAAGCCTGTAATTTATGTGCATTAAACCAAATTATTACTGGAACAATACAGATGTCACAATTCTTTGAAACAAAATTGCAGTTTTCTTTAAAATCCAGCATGCAAAAGTGACATATAATACTTTGTGCGCTCCACAACTGTTAATCATCAACTCTTGGAAATCACACAGGGGACAAGCCTACTTAAAGCATATCTAAACCTAAAAAAGAATTGTTATATATTTAATTTACCAGTCCGTAGATGCAGTGGCTTTTTTTTTTTCCGAGGCATTGCTCCCCTTTATTTTCACCTGGTAATCCTACAAATAGCAAAAAAACAAGGAGAGAGGCGCCTCTAAGTGTAGACGTTTATTAACACTTTAACCGCTTTGGGACAGCCGCACTCAGATTTACATAGACAGAATGGCATGGACAGGCAAATGGGCTTACAGGTACGTCCCCTTTAATTTGCCGCTGCGTAGGCCGTGGTTCACGAGCTCCGTGACTGAGCCCGCGGGACCCGTGGACTCGATGTCCGCCGGAGTCCCGCGATCGTGTCACGGAGCTGAAGAATGGGGAGATGTCAGTGTAAACACAACATCTCCCCGTTCTTCCTAGTGACATGTCACTGATCGAATGCTCCCTCTCAGCGGGAGCAGCGATCAGTGACGTGTCACTCATAGCCACGCCCCCTACCAATAAGAATCTCTCACTAGCAGGGCTCAAGTCCTGTGGGAACGGAGTTCCTGCACATTTTTCACAGCAGGAACTCAGTTCCCTTTGCAGGACTAGAGCAGCCGAGCCAGCCGAACCAATCCTTCACTAAGCGGCGATGCACAGCTCGAGTCACTGTCAGGGGCAGGCAAACCTTAGTAATCCTATATGTTACTGGCCGCTTCCTGTATATGGATTCATTAGGTAGTGTGCGGGTATTCCGTCACTTCCTCGATGCCGCAATGTCTCCTGGGAGCTTTTGTCATTGTTCCCAGGAGACATTGTGGAGGTCTGCCGCGAGTTATCGCTGGATTTAGTAAAAACATGCGGTTTAGTAATTATACATATGAGTGTATCATTTATTTATTTCTTGGTGGGGGAGTGGGAGTCGGGGAAGTTCCCACACTTTTTCCCCCAGGACTTGACCCCTGCTCACTAGGATTTTTTTTCAAAATTGTCGCTCTATTTTTGATTATAGCGCAGAAAATAAAAACCACAGAGGTGATCAAATACCACCAAAAGAAAGCTCTATTTATGGGGAAAAAGAGGACATCAATTATGTTTGGAAATCAAGCCGCATGACCGCGCAATTGTTAGTTAACGCGACGCAGTGCCGAATAGCAAAAAGTGGCCTGGTTTTGGCCACCCAAATAGTCCGGGGCTTAAGTGGTTAAATAATACATAACAATGACAACTCGCATTTGAGTGGATAATATAAAGCACATCGGAATGTGATCCCAGCAATAGATAAGTCAAGGCGGAGGCAATCCTGCTTCCTAGGTCCTTCACGTGCCGACGCTGTCTTCACTGGTAACACTGCTGTAGTAGTTTTTTCCATTGATACATGTTCCCTCGGGCAAAACCCGTCTCAAAGACGTTTTCACAGGCATACTATAGACACCCAGCAGGTACAATATTTAAAGGAATTTTTCATTTTTTTTATTTATTTAAGCATCATTAAAATCACTGCTCCTGCATCAGGAGCAGTGATTTTAATGATGCTTAAATTTAAAAAAATATAGCTGGGTGTCTATAGTATGCCTGTGATAACTTTAAAAAGCACAATCACCTGCCTGACAGTAAATTAGGAAGAACTGATCTAGCTAAACTATACAGTGTATAAATATATGTACAACACCAGGGATGTATATATATCCTCTACACACTGTAACATTAACTGACTAGCCTGCCTGCTCTATCTACCTGCAAAAAATGACACTCTCTCTGTCTCTCTCTGTTCTCTGTTAACTGCCGCAACACACTACATAAGGCCGCCCTGCAGGCGGCCTTTTATAGTGTGGGGCGTGTACTAAACCCCTGAGCCATAATTGGCCAAAGCCACCCTTGCTTTGGCCAATTATGGCTCTCCGTTTTTTGCGCACTATGATTGGCCAAGCATGCGGGTCATAGTGCATGCTTGGCCAATCATCAGCCAACGAGGCCGCAGTGAATTATGGTCTGTGAAACGAACGATCGAACATACGATGTTCGAGTCGAACACAAGTTCGACTCGAATACGAAGCTCATCCCTAATGGTGATCAGCTAGGTATGGTATATCCAAGCTGGAACAATGTACCTATGTAAAAAATATCTATACCTTGTATTCTTCTTTAACCACTTCCCGACCGCCGCATGTAGATATACGTCGGCAGAATGGCACGGACAGGCACATTGGCGTACCTGTACTTGCCTGCCTAGACGTGGGTTGGGGGTCCGATCGGGACCCCCTCCGCGCTACATGCGGCGGTCGGGTTCCCTCGGGGAGCGATCCGGGACGACGGCGCGGCTATTTGTTTATAGCCGCTCCGTCGCGATCGCTCCCCGGAGCTGAAAAAAGGGGAGAGCCGTATGTAAACACGGCTTCCCCGTGCTTCACTATGGTGCTGCATCGATCGAGTGATCCCTTAAATAGGGAGACTCGATCGATGACGTCATTCCTACAGCCACACCCCCCTACAGTTGTAAACACACACTAGGTGAACACTAAATCCTACAGCGCCCCCTGTGGTTAACTCCCAAACTGCAACTGTCATTTTCACAATAAAGAATGCAATTTAAATGCATTTTTTGCTGTGAAAATGACAATGGTCCCAAAAATGTGTCAAAATTGTCCGAAGTGTCCACCATAATGTCGCAGTCACGGAAAAAATCGCTGATCGCTGCCATTAGTAATAAAATTTTTTTTTTATAAAAATGCAATAAAACTATCCCCTATTTTGTAAACGCTATAAATTTTGCGCAAACCAACCGATAAACGCTTATTGCGTTTTTTTTTACCAAAAATAGGTAGAAGAATACGTATCGGCCTAAACTGAGGAAAAAAAATGTTTATATATGTTTTTGGGGGATATTTATTATAGCAAAAAGTAAAAAATATTGAATTTTTTTCAAAATTGTCGCTCTAATTTTGTTTATAGCGCAACAAATAAAAACCGCAGAGGTGATCAAATACCACCAAAAGAAAGCTCCATTTGTGGGAAAAAAAGGACGCCAATTTTGTTTGGGAGCCACGTCGCACGACCGCACAATTGTCTGTTAAAGCGACGCAGTGCCGAATTGTAAAAACCCCTTGGGTCTTTAGGCAGCATATTGGTCCGGTCCTTAAGTGGTTAAACCTGGAAAGAGTAATAAAGGCACAATAAGTAAGAAGATGGATGGTGCCAGTATAACGATATATTCACCAACTCTTCAGGGAAAAAGAAGATGGCAGTTGGTGGGTCCACAAATATATCCACGGTAAATTCAATCCATGTCCAAGATGGTGTTCCCAGGACGGTCCAAATATTGAGGTAATTTTTGGACCACTGGTGACCTGATACACCAAATAAAAAGCAGACTTCTTTATTATGATTCATCTCTTTCTTTTATGAGCACACAGATATGGAATAGGTACAAAGAGATTCCTGAAAACCCAGTCAGTGGAATGATGACTTCCTGGCAATTGTTTCGGCCTCCTCTGTCACTTGTTCCAGGACATTTTTCATTGCAGTTGCCATCTGGTAAATTCTTCAATAAATCTGCATATTTCTTTTTCAAACCACCATCGGCCATATGTTTCCACTTCTCCATTTCAATTTGTTCCTCATTATGTCAGCCCAACCTGTTCATTTTTTTTTCTTTTAGGTGAAGGTTTCTGTGGAAGAGCTCCAATGAAAAATATGGAAAACAACATATTATTTAATTTATTACAGGTTTCTTACATTGCGCCAACAGTTTACATATTGTACATACAGGGGTAGATTCAGGTAGATTGGCTTAATTTTCTGCGGGCGTAGCGTATCTCAGATACGCTACGCCGCCGTAACTTAGTGAGGCAGGTTCTGTATTCACCAAGAACCTGCGCCCTAAGTTACGGCGGCATATCATAAATCTGCCGGCGTAAGCGCGCCTAATTCAAATTGTGAAGAGTTGGGCGTGTTTTATGCAAATAAAAATGACGTAAATGACGTTTTTGACTAACGGCGCATGCGCCGTCGGTGAAAGTAACCCAGTGCGCATACTCCAAATTAACCCGTAAAAAGCCAATGCTTTCGACGTGAACGTAAATTACGCACAGCCCCATTCACGGACGACTTACGCAAACGACATAAAATTTTCAAAATTCGACGCGGGAACGACGTCCATACTTAACATAGGATACGCCTCATATAGCAGGGGTAACTTTACGCCGGAAAAAGCCTACCGTAAACGACGTAAAAAAATGCGCCGGGCGGACGTACGTTTCTGAATCGGCGTATCTACCTAATTTGCATATTCCTTGCGTAAATCGACGGAAGCGCCACCTAGCGTAAATATGCAACTAAGATACGATGGCGTCAGAGACTTACGCCAGTCGGATCTTAGCCAAATTCCAGCGTATCTTGTTTTCTGAATACAGCTAAAAGATACGCCGGAGCAACCTAGACGTTACGCGGCGTATCAATAGATACGCCAGCGTAACTTCTTTATGAATCTACCCCACAGTATACATCAGTTCCTACCTCAAGGGGCTTACACTCCTAGGTCCCTATCCATTATGCATCCATATCCAAACTATGGGCAAATTATTGTCAGGCACGGGGTAAAAAAAAAGACAGTTGATCAATGATTATACAACCCATCCCCACAACCAGGGGCGGACTGACAACTCATGGGTCCCCCAGGCAATAGATTATGGGGCCACACAGTATACACACACATACAGTATACACACACAGACACACAATATACACACACACAGTATACATACACACACTGAGAAGGTACCGGAGAGGCGGGGCATCTATAATCTTGGGATTTTTAGACCAAAAGAATGTCGGTAAGGGACATTTCCGGGACAGATGTAAAAAAACACAGATTTTTACATACTGTCCCTGGTTTTACTGAGGCTGGCAACCCTGATGGCATGGGGCCCTCGGGCAGTGACCGAGTACCTGAATTGTCAGTCCGCCCCTGCCAACAACCCAACTACAGTACAGCCAGAAGAGGCTGATCACATGCCATGGATGCAATGCTTGTGTCACAGCCACAGCAATGTGGCATAGCGACGCCGGTTAAACTTGCCCATTAAAGTCAATTAGTCCACGGCACAACACCAATCCAAACACTTGACTTGTGGTTGTGACTCATTAGTCTCAATTGTAAAGACAAATAAAAAGGCATTCAGGTGCCAGCAAGATCGCATGTCTTTGGCATATGGGAGAAAACTCTTGTAAGCACAGGGAGAACATGCAAACTCCATGCAGAAAGGGGTTTTGGTTGGGATTCAAACCAAATACCTCAGTGCTGCAAGGCAGAAGGGCCAACCGCTCAAGCTGGCTATACACTAATACTGTAGATTTCTAAACAAACGTTCGTACGAAAATTCACAGGAACACTTGTATGGAGATTCTCAGTACATTTAATGACTTGACCAATTTTATTAAAAAGTACTTTAAAATTGTGTTTGCTTTTAACAATTGATTATGGATTAAATGTTTTTTTTCTGAAAAAAGAAAAAAAAAACTACTGTTATGCACTTTACACACGAGCGGAATTCCCGTTGGAAAAAACTTGGATGGTCTTTCCGACGGAATTCCGCTCAAGCCTGCCTTGCATACACAAGGTCAAACAAAAGTTCAGTGAACTTTTGACTACCAAGAACGCGGTGACGTAAAAGACTACGACGAGCCGAGAAAATTAAGTTCTAAGGGCCAGATTCAAATTTGCCGCGCCATATCTTTAGTTTGAATCCTCAAACCAAGATACGACGGCTTCTGGCTTCGATACGACAGGCGTACGTACGCCTTCGGATCGTAGGTGCAATACTTCGGCGCCCGCTGGGTGGAGTTCGCGTAGTTTTCCGTGTCGGGTATGCTAATTAGCTGTTTACGGCGATTCACGAAGGTACGTACGGCCGTCGCATTCTCTTACGTCGTCGCTAGTCGGCTTTTCCCGGCGTATAGTTAAAGCTGGTATTTCGTGGCCTATCTTTAGACTTGCCATGTTAAAGTATGGCTGTCGTTCCCGCGTCGAATTTCAATTTTTTTTTTTGCGGAAGTCGTCCGTGAATAGGAAAGGACGTAACTCACATCGACGTTCAAAAAATGACGTCGGTGCGACGTCATTTCGCGCAAAGCACGGCGGGAAATTTCAAAACGGAGCATGCACCTAATTTAAATGATACACGCCCCATTTGAATTAGGCGGGCTTGCGCCGGATGGATTTACGCTACGCCGCCGCAAGTTTACAGGCAAGTGCTTTGTGAATCAAGCACTTGCCCATAAAACTTGCGGCGGTGTAACGTAAATACAATACGTTACGCCGCCGGAATTCTACGTGAATCTGGCCCTAAGCTTCCAAGCATGCGTCGATTTGTTTCCGAGCATGCGTTGGCATTAAGCTCCTCGGGATTTGTACACACGATCGGAAATTCCAATCGGATTTTTTCACGACGGCAAAATAGAGAACCTGCTCTCTATCTTTTTCCGGCAGTTTTTCCATTGGAAAAAGTCAGATGGAGCATACACACGGTCAGGATTCCCGACCAAAAGCTCTCATCGGACTTTTCCGACGGGAAAAAACGATCGTGTGTACGGGGCATTAGAAATGTATTTTTTGGAGAAAAAGATTTCCATCCCACGGCTTTGAATTTTCTCATCACTGTGATTGAAAATTAATGTTGATTTAACCCCATTAAAAATCATAAAATGTAACCAATATTCCCAAAATAAAAAAATTACAACATTTTTTTTTCTAGGATATGGCCAACTTAATCCCCTGTGCCTCGTAAAACAAAAAAAGACATCCTTTGTTCCAGCACTAGCAAGTAGGGGCCATCTTGTACTAAACTTCCAGGACATATAGATACTGCATCTGACTTTTATAGCATTTTAAACTATTGTTCAGTCGTTACATTTTATAGTTTTTCCCAAATTTCTTCACAGCAACAGTTCGCTGGAACCTGGATGTAAAGTTATTGTTCCCTGAGCTGCTATACAACCTTCCTATAAATGTATGGAACAAATGCCTACTTGAATAGAAGTCTATGAAATCCTTTGTGTATTACGTTTCTAGTACTTTTACTTAGCCAGAGGAAAATTAAAGAGCTAATGGACGTCAGATGGATTTCTTTATTTAACAGTGCTGAAGTAACATTAAAAATAATTCACCTGTACATATATAAAACTTGCTCTGGCATAAGGAGTTAACCACTTCACCTCTCACACCTGTTCAGCCCCTATGGACCAGATACATTTTACATTTCTGTTATGGAGCAATATCTTTGTCATTACTAAAGATAACAAAGTAATACATATAGGGCTAGATTCAGGTAGGACTTACGCCGACGTATCTCGAGATACGCCGCGCAAGTCAAAACTATGCGCCGTACCCACAAAAATAGATACGCCTGAAAATAGGCTCCTCCCGACCGACGTAACTTTCCTCCGCTGGCATATCGTAGGCGCATTTTTACCCCGGGGCGCATCTTGCGCTCCCATTGATTTTATTTAAAAAAAAAACTGTCAGGTTGCTTTAACTGACATAATTTGTACATACCTTTGATCTGCAGATGAATGAACAGAATGATACAAATGTTACAAAAAATAACATTGTATCTTTCTGTACCGTCTGAGCAAATGTCCTTTATAAACACTGTTAGACTGCTAAAGCTGCCGACCTTCTCTGTGTAAACAGCAAAAGGGCTTTGATTTATCACAGCCTAATTTATGTGTACTGGGAGAGTGTACTGGGAGGAGGGAATAGGGCAGAAGGACACTATGCTAAATGGTTTGGAATATCAATTGGGAGCAGTGGGGGGGGGGGGGGGGGCAGCATTTAACATTACAGCACCCTGCTTCAGTTCCCCTCTCCAGAGTCCTCAGTGCTGATGCAGGCAGTAGGCAGCACTTAAGGTGAGTTATGCATATGTGATTGCTGCTTCCTTGCTTCCCCCGCGTCTCCTCCCTCCTCCTCCTCCTCCTTGGCGGCCAATCTGATCAGATCTCTTTTCGGCCACTTGGGTGACTGGTCTCACAACCCACTCCCTGATCGGCCTGGAGGAGAATTAGTGTTACAATAGTGAATATTCATTAGCTATTGTCACACAACTGGATGGGCTTCGGATGCAGTGCTGACCTGATATATACTGACCTACCTGACATACACTGACACACACTGAGTGACCTACCTGACTAGACTTCAGGTGACATGACCTTCGAGTCCTCCTGCAGCTCAGACATAGTGTGCGGCGCGCCCATCAGAGTAGACTAGACAGCACTGCAACAGGCACTCCACTGGTGACTCCAGGCAGCCAGAGCCATGACAAGAGACGAGAGCCAAGCGGGGATCTCGTAGTGATACGGCGTGGCAGCCGCATTGTAATCGGTCCTGAAGATTTGCGTCTGACTGCAATGCAAGCACGTGTTTTTCGTCCCACCATGCGGAGGCGCAGTGTGTCTCTCCGTGCCGGCCGTGTGTGCCTATAATGAAGTCACATGTCCCACATGTCTATCCTGGCATTCATTGGACCAGTGTGATATCCATCATAGGACATGGCAGCGCTGTGCCTATGATGGACGTCTCACTGGTCCAATGCCGGGTTCGCAGGCGGGACCGTGTGACGTCCAATAGACTCGGTCACTCGGAGTTAGGCGCCGCCGCCCATGTGATCGGACTTTGTGCTCACTCTTCCCCACTCATGCGCAGTGCGGCGCCGCACTTTCTCGGGGGACTTGTGACTAATAATTTTTTAATAAATGACCGAGACTGTGGGCTTTTTTGGGACCCATTCAGGGCTCCAGCACCTCCAGCCCCCCTCCCGACGCCCCTGCATGCAATGGGCACAGTGATGCATTCAATGGGCACAATGAGGCATACAATGGGCACAGTGAGGCTGCAAATGGGCACAGTGAGGCTGCAGATGGGCATTGTTGACCCTCTTTCCACTTACAGTAGCTTCTCCATTTCTCACCCTAGGCTTATATTCGACTTAATACGTTTTTCCATTTTTTTGTGGTAAAATTATGTCCCTCGGTTTATATTCTGGTCGGCTTATACTCGAGTATATACGGTAATTCAAAAACTTTACAGAAAAGAAGATTTTTAATAGATGAACACATATTGATAATATTATTTATATTCAGATTATCTCTTCCACATGTATCAATAAAGAGAGCTTTAAAAGATTTGTTTCCCCTGAAGTATTAGCCTTCAAACTAATAAGCGGAATTTGGAAGTAAACAAAAGAATAATTCACTTTTATTATCCCCGAAGCAAATATTTATGGGTGTTTCTGGAGTTGAACATGTCGGGTTGAATGTCACGTTGTGCAATAATCACTCATGATAACTTTATTGAAGTGAGATGTTTTCCACAGTCTTTGTACTTTAATTTAAAGAAATGATCACAGACATCCAATATTGCAGCCAACATGGGGGCTACGCTGGTGATTAATAATCAACATCTGCCGACACAGACAATGGGTGGTGGATTTGTCCCTGAACAAACATTATCATAATGTAGCTGTCGCTAAACAGTACCTTATATCCAGTGGCGGCTGGTGCTCTAAACTTTTGGGAGGGCACAAAACCCCCCATCAATTGCAGCCTCAAATGCAGCCACTGTGCCCATCAAAGGCAGCCACTGTGCCCATCAAACGCAGCCACTGTGCCCATCAAACGCAGAGACTGTGCCATCAAACGCAGCCACTGTGCCCATCAAACGCAGAGACTGTGCCATCAAACGCAGCCACTGTGCCCATCAAACGCAGCCACTGTACCATCAAACGCAGCCACTGTGCCCATCAAACGCAACCACTGTGCCTATCAAACACAGCCACTGTGCCCATAAAACCCTGCCACTGTGCCCATCAAATGCAGCCACTGTGCCATCAAACGCAGCCACTGTGCCCATCGAATGCCGCCACTGTGCCCATCGAACGCAGCCACTGTGCTCATTAAACGCAGCCACTGTGCCCATTAAACGCTGCCACTGTGCCCCATCAAATGCTACCAGTGTACCATCAAATGCTGCCACTGTACCATCCAATGCTCCCACTGTGCCCATCGAATGCTACCACTGTGCCCCCCGCCCGCCATCTGCCCGGCACTTACTCTTTCCTGGTATGGCGGCGGGCAGCGAGCGGTGCCCCCCCATGCTCCTCCATGTCGGCGATGTCTTTTCCCACCCGCTCCACCCATCCTCTCCTATGATTGGACGCCTGATCGGCATGTGATCGGTGCATATGTGTATGTGTGGTGGGGAGGAGGGGGTGAGTAGTGCAGAAGGTAGTAATCAGGTACATCAGCGACTACACTAGGTCAGTGTAATGGTTAGGTAGGTCAGTGTAGTGGTTAGGTTGGTCAGTGTAGTGGTCAGGTAGGTCAGTGTAGTGGTTAGGTGGGTCAGTGTAATGGCTAGGTGGGTCAGTGTAGTGGTTAAGTGAGTCAGTGTAGTGGTTAGGAAGGTCAGTGTAGTGGTCAGTTAGGTCAGTGTAGTGGTCAGGTAGGTCAGTGTAGTGGTTAGGTGGGTCAGTGTAGTGGTTAGGTGAGTCAGTAGTGGTTAGGTGAATCCGTGTAGTGGTTAGGTGGGTCAGTGTAATGGTTAGGTGGGTCAGTGTAGTGGTTAGGTGAGTCAGTGTAGTGGTTAGGTAGGTCAGTGTAGTGGTCAGTTAGGTCAGTGTAGTGGTTAGGTGAGTCAGTGTAGTGGTTAGGTGGGTCAGTGTAGTGGTCAGGTAGGTCAGTGTAGTGGTTAGGTGGGTCAGTGTAGTGGTTTGTGAGTCAGTGTAGTGGTTAGGTGGGTCAGTGTAGTGGTTTGTGAGTCAGTGTAGTGGTTAGGTGGGTCAGTGTAATGGTTAGGTGGGTCAGTGTAGTGGTTAGGTGGGTCAGTGTAGTGGTTTGTGAGTCAGTGTAGTGGTTAGGTGGGTCAGTGTAGTGGTTGGGTGGGTCAGTGTAGTAGTTTGTGAGTCAGTGTAGTGGTTAGGTGAGTCAGTGTAGTGGTTAGGTGGGTCAGTGTAGTGGTTAGGTGGGTCAGTGTAGTGGTTAGGTGGGTCAGTGTAGTGGTTTGTGAGTCAGTATAGTGGTTTGTGAGTCAGTGTAGTGGTTTGTGAGTCAGTGTAATGGTTAGGTGGGTCAGTGTAGTGGTTAGATGAGTCAGTGTAGTGGTTAGGTGGGTCAGTGTAGTGGTCAATATAGAAATCAGGTAGGTCAGTGTAAAGGTCAGTATATATATATATATATATATATATATATATATATATATATATATATATGCATACAAAATGGTTCACCATTTGCCAATAAAAAAATATGTCCCTGGAATTCATTTTAAATATCTGGTCACCATACTGTAGCTGTCTCCTGCTCTGTTATCACCCTGATAACTTCTGACAAGTTCTTCATCACCTATGATAAAAGCAGACGGAGATTTGTGTTGGGGAAGATGATATACATAGATTAGCACATCCCTGAACTATTCAACAAACAGAGCTAAAAGTTTTTACCTATGAGGGGAGGAGGTGTGTGCCTTTCCTCCAATCAGCTGTCTTGGCTGTATGCCCAGGCTTCACTGCAGTGCTAACCAGGAAGAGAAAATCTCCTAACATGATGTGCACTTTCTAAACAATATAAAAAACTGAAAACAGCAGATATACATGTAAAACTTATGTAGGTGGATTTGTTTCACTTCACTGGGTATACGTGAGGTTTTACATCCACTTTAACGCAGAGAATGCATTAAGGTGAAAAACCTTGAGACTTTACAACTCCTTTCCTTTAAGGAATCTTAACCTATAATTTATTGTACTTTCTCTTGTCTCAAGTACCTAGTCATTTCTACTTAAGGAAACACCGTAATCAAGCAGCAACCAGCCTCTGCTTCCCGGTAGAATTAGATAATGTTGTTAAAGCCGGTAATTCTAAGGAGGATTATGTAAAGGAAATTTATACAAATTGCATGAACGAAGGTTGTTTGAATTGACGTTCCGCTTTACTAATCAGCTGATTGATTTTTGTGTTTCTTGACAGCCAAAAAAAAAAAAAAGTTGCTCTGCCTGCCCCCTTCTGCCCTCTCTGCCATTCATATGGCTCATATCATTACAGCACAGAATGCATGCCATTTTGTTAATGGGTGGTGGAGATCCTGCCATTAAACTCCTCCTTCATTCACAGAACAGGAGGCATTGTGGGAGAATAGTAATATCAGAAATATGAATGGTGGAGAGGGCAGAAAAGGGGGGGGGGGGGTAAGTGGAGCAACTTTCTTCAGTAGCAGTGGCGGCAGCTGTTAGCTCTCACGGCGTAGGAAGACAGCTGCACAGGGCAATATCTAGTAACTATAAAGGAGGCACTGAATGGAAGTTTTTTTTACCAGAAGCAACCACCTGCAGGTAATGGGATAAACACCATTACACATACCGTATTTATCGGGGTATTGCGCGCTCCGGCGTATAGCGCGCACCCCTAAAGTGGACCCGCATTCCTGTGGAAAAAAGATTTTAGTACTTACAGTTTTGGTGTCTTGCGCAGCGTCCATCGGCGGCCTCGTCGGGTCCTTTGTCCGTCTGCGGCTTCGGTGGTGTCCTCCTTGTCGGGTCCGGCATCCTTCTGCGGTGTCCTCCCCGCTCGATCTCCGCTTCCCGCGCTGAGTTTGAACCACTGCACCGGCATATACCGAGCACAGTACACTCATGTATAGTCGGGCAGGCTCGGCTCCTCTCGCGGTCACGTCCTGTGCGTCCTGTACGTCCAGGACGTGACTGCGAGAGGAGCCAAGCCTGCCCGACTATACACGAGTGTACTGCGCTCGGTATATGCCGGCGCAGTAGTTCAAACTCGGTGCGGGAAGTGGGTATCGGCGTCTATCACGCTCCCACGGCGTATACCACGCAAAAAAGTGCGCGGTATACGCCGATAAATACGGTAATTTGTTTGGTGCTGTATCCCCCCAAAAACCAAAACTTCAGCTTTAAAGGTGCACTTCAGGAAAAATATTAACCACTTAAGACCCGGACCTTTAGGCAGCTAAAGGACCCGGACAGTTTTTGCGATTCGGCACTGCGTCGCTTTAACTAACAATTGCGCGGTCGTGCGACGTGGCTCCCAAACAAAATTGGCGTCCTTTTTTTCCCACAAATAGAGCTTTCTTTTGGTGGTATTTGATCACCTCTGCGGTTTTTCTATTTTTTGCGCTATAAACAAAAATAGAGCGACAATTTTAAAAAAATATATATATATTTTTTACTTTTTGCTATAATAAATATCCCCCCAAAATATATATAAAAAAATAAATTTCCAATAGTTTAGATCGATACGTATTCTACATATGTTTTCCTTAGTTTAGGCCGATACGTATTCTTCTACCAATTTTTGGTAAAAAAAATCGCAATAAGCGTTTATCGGTTGGTTTGCGCAAAATTTATAGTGTTTACAAAATAGGGGATATCTTTATTGCATTTTTATAAAAAAAAATTGTTTTACTACTAATGGCGGCGATCAGCGATTTTTTTCGTGACTGCGACATTATGGCGGACACTTTAGACAATTTTGACACATTTTTGGGACCATTGTCATTTTCACAGCAAAAAATGCTTTTAAAAGGCATTGTTTACTGTGAAAATGACAATTGCAGTTTGGGAGTTAACCACAAGGGAACGCTGATGGGGTTATGTGTGACCTCATATGGTTTTATAACTGTAGGGGGGCGGGGCTGGACGTGTGACATTATTGATCGTGTTTCTCTATATCAGGGAACACACGATCAATGAAGCTGCCACTGTGAAGAACGGGGAAGCTGTGTTTACACACAGCTCTCCCCGTTCTTCAGCTCCGGGGACCGATCGCGGGGCTCCGGCGGTGATCGGGTCCGCGGGTCCCGCGGCCGCAGAGCTTCGGACTGGGTGGCGGGCGCACGTCGCGGGCGCGCGCCCGCGACCCACGGCTGGGCACTTAAAGAGGACGTACAGGTATGTGCTTGTGCCCAGCCGTGCCATTCTGCTGATGTATATCTGCAGGAGGCGGTCCTTAAGTGGTTAATGAGCACCCATCCCTACCTTCTGGACAAAGCTCCCCAGGGATTGGCTGGAGTACCATAAATATTCAGGCTGCTTGTTCTGTCCTTCCTCCAACTATATCTATAGAGTCCTCTAGAACAGTGGTCCCCAACCTTTTTGGCACCAGGGACCGGCTGCATGGAAGAAAAATTTCCAAGGCCCAGTTGGGGGGAGGTTGGGGATGGCATGCGGGGGGTAAGCGATTTTTCGTGGGCAATTTGTCAGCGCATTATTTCTATTTATTACATTGTAGTAAAAAATAAAGTTAAACCCACCATAATGCTGAGCTTTGAGTGTGTCACTTGCCACGCTGCCTGCCACCAGATGCGGATTGTCACTTGCCATGCTGCCTGCCACCAGATGTGGTAAGGCCCCAACAGATGAAGCTAGTGCCCCCACTAGGCCCTGCTCACACTCACCCTGTCACTGGTAGTGTTGTCATACTTTGGGCTCCCCCATTAACAGTACTGTCATCTGCCCCTATTTATATCATAACCCCATATTACAGTCCTCAGTCCACCCCACACATTACAGTCCTCAGCCTCCCCCCCACACATATTACAGTCCTCAGCCTCCCCCCTCCCACACATTACAGTCTTCAGCCTTCCCCCCCACACATTACAGTCCTCAGCCTTCCCCCCCCACACATTACAGTCCTCAGCCTTCCCCCCCCCCCCCACACATTACAGTCCTCAGCCTTCCCCCCCACACATTACAGTCGTCAGTTCCGTCCCCCACACATTACAGTGGTCGGTTCCGTCCCCCACACATTACAGTCCCCGGTTCCGTCCCCCGCACATTACAGTCCTCGGTTCCATCCCCCACACTTAGGGACAGATCGGAGGGAGGCACAGCATGAGGAGAAACGTTGCAGGGAGGGAGGCGGGACAGTTCTGGATGGAGGGCCGAGGTAACAAACAAGTGATTGGCTCCTAGGATGAAGGACAGTCCTAGCAGCCAATCGCCTGTTTGATAACCTCGGGCAGCTCCGCCCTCCACCCAGAATTGTTCCGCCTCCCGCTGTCGGCTCTATGAGCGACGCGGTCCGAATGGCAGAGTGCCGCGGTCCGCATGTGGGGCTCTCTCATGCCGCCTGCTCGCGGCCCGGCTGCAGAAGTGCCGCGGCCCGGTAGTGGGCCGCGGACCGGGGGTTGGGGAACACTGCTCTAGAAGACGGGGAAGTAACAGAGCGGCAGCCTGCGAAAAACAATGAGCAGCCCTAACCAATCAATCCCCTGCTCCTCTAATTATAGGGGAGTTAAAATAAATTTTCTTAGCAGCCTACTCTAAACTACGAGGGTGCTACACTATACACAAAATTGTACCAGGTGCTGAAGCTTCACTGGCCAGTCATTGGCAGCATGGCTGTAATGTATTATATCTATTTAGAGCAGGGTTTCTCAACCAGGGTTCCGTGGAACCCTAGGGTTCCTCCAATGGTTGCAAGGGGTTCCTTGACACAGACCAATTTTTGCCTCTCAGATAAGTTCCCAGTGACACCAATGATCTTTTTAGCTATCTGTAGGGGGGGGGGGGGGGATTCTTCCCCAAGACCACAGATGTAAGGAGCACTCTTCCACCCCAATGTATCATGAGTTGTAGAAATAGAGGGCCAGATTCTCGTACATGCGCCGCCGGCGTAGTGCAAGTCATTTACACTACGCCACCGCAACTTACTGGAGCCGTATTCCTCAAGCACTTGCTCCGTAATTTGCGGCGGCGTAGTGTAAAAGGCCCGGCGTATCCCCGCGTAATTCAAAGGGGGCGGCTTCTATTTAAATTAAGCGCGCCCCCGTGCCGATCGAACTGCGCATGCGCCGGGCTTAAAATAGCCCAGTGCGCATGCTCCAGTTCTCGACGGAAAACGTCAATGGCGCCGACGTGTGCGTCATTGACGTAAAGTCGTATTCAAGAACGACTTAGGAAAGCGACGTACCCGACGGGAAAAGACGACGCGGACCCGACGCCATACTTAACATGGCATACGGCGGACTGGCGTAAGGTTACCCCTCATATAGCAGGGGTAACCTTACGCTTACGCAAACGACGTAAGCGACGGCTACGCGACGCGAATTCCTTCGGGAATCGGCGTATCAGGCTCATTTGCATAAACAAATGAGACCTGAACGTAAACGCCACCTAGCGGCCGGCGCCGAATTACATTTAAGATCCGACAGTGTAAGTCACTTACACCTGTCGGATCTTGGCCGTATCTATGCGAAAATGATTCTAAGAATCACTCGCATAGATACCCGGGCTCAGAAACAGAGATACGATGGTGTTTCCTGAGTTACACCGTCGTAACTCTTCTGAGAATCTGGCCCAAAGAGAATAGATGGACAGCCGCACTCCAGAAAAAACTTTGGCGGTTGCCTTTATTTGTAAAAAATGTTAAACACTACAAATCACAGCAAAATAGGTTATAAATGCAGCCCACGCGTTTCGCACTATTGGCTAGTGCTTAAGCACTAGCCAATAGTGCGAAACACGTCGGCTGTATTTATCCCCTATTTTGCTGTGATTTGTAGTGTTTTAACACACTTTTTACAAATAAAGGCAACCGCCAAGGTTTTTTCTGTCCATATATTCTCTCTATTTCTGCCTTGCGCATTGCCGGCACCTGGGATTTTCTGAGAGGACACTGATTGGTATAACGTATCCATCTGGAACGGTAACTCTTTTTCTCTATTACAAATCACCTACGAAGAAATTCAAAATCAATACACAATACTGAGCCGCAGTTTTCTATTTTGAGCTCCTGCAATGTAATAATGGTTTAATTGCCGGAAGTGTCATTATTACATTTGGAAACATTCATTGACCAAAATAAGAAATAATGTACGCTGGTGAATTTGCTGGATCCAAACACACTAGACAATATCTGGTCATTTGGGAGACAGAACTTTGTGATCGCTGCTAATGCACAGCAACCATTTTAAATCGCATTTTCATAGTGAATCAACCCTCAAGATTCAAGGAAGAATACACACAGAGGCCCAGATTCAGGTACATTTGCGCGATACTTGCGGGGGAGCAGGGCAACGATTTTGCCCTGCGCCCCCGCAAATATTTTGCGCTGCCCTCGATTCACGGAGCAGTAGCTCCGTAAATTGCGAGGGCGCGCCGGCAAAATTGCCCGGCGTAAGCGCGCGCAATGTAAATTATCCCGCCGGGGGCGGCAATCATTTAAATTAGGCGCGCTCCCGCGCCGAGCGTACAGCGCATGCTCCGTCGGGAAACTTTCCCGACGTGTATTGCGGCAAATGACATCGCAAGGACGTCATTTGCTTCAAAGTGAACGTGAATGGCGTCCAGCGCCATTCACGAATCACTTACGCAAACGACGTGAAATTCAAATTTCACGTCGCGGGAGCGGCGGCTATACTTTAGCATTGGCTGCCCCTACTATTAGAAGGGGCAGCCTTGCGCTAAAGTTGCCGTACGGGAACTCCGTACCTGGCTTGCGCAGGGCCCGCGCAAGTTTGTAAATCAGTGGTAGTATGCAATTTGCATACTACACGCTGATCACAATGGGAGCGCCCCCTAGCGGCCATCGCAAGAATGAGGCCTTAAATCTGCGTGGCATAAGAACCTTATGCCGCGCAGATTTTAGGCTGCAGTCGGTGTAACGAGGTTCCTGAATCAGGAGCACTCGTTACACCGGAGCAAGTAAGCAATTGCGCCGTGTAACCTATGGTTACACGGGCGCAATTGCTTCTTGAATCTGGGCCAGTGGGTTCGTTACTAAAGGAAAATCCACTTTGCACTACAAGTGCAAACTACAAGTGCAAAGTGCACGTGGAAGTGCAGTCGCTGTAGATCCGAGGGGGCCATGCAAGGAGAATTAAAAACAGCATTTTAGCTTGCACATAATTGGATGATAAAATCAGCAGAGCTTCCCCTCATTTTAAATCTACCCCTCAGATTTACAGCGACTGCACTTACAACTGCACTTTCAGTGCAATTCCAAGTGCAGTGCAAAGTGGATTTGCCTTTCGTAAATAACCCCCATAGCTCTGGTATTATACAATATTTGCTGGAGTTCAATCCTGAGTAGAAAATCCTGTTCCCTGCCAGCAGGGCTTTTTTTCAGCGGGAACGTGGGCGAACGCAGTTCCGGCACCTCTAGCACTGGATATATGTAATGGCAAGGGGTGCTGGGATATACTGGAGGATCTATTGATGCTAGCTGCTGGGGGGTTGATTGTCGCTGGAAGGGGTCTATAGTTGGTAGGGTCTGTTTTTGCTGGAGGGGGATCTATTTTTGAGGGAGGTGTCTTTTGTTGAGGGAGGGGTCTATTGTTGCTGGCTGCTGAAGGGTCTATTGATGTTGGCTGCTAGGAGATATCTTTTTGCTGGAAGGGGTCAATTGTTTCTGAAGTGGGTCTAATGTTTTAATGGGGGCATCTATTGTTGCTGGGGGATCTATTGTTGGCGTTGGGGTCTATAATTGCTGGAGATATCCGTTTTGCTACTTTTCTTGTTATAATTAACACCTTCCATACAAATTACTTAACACCAAAAAAAACAAAAAACGTGGTACTGTATTCTCTAAAGTGGGTGGACTAGGAGGTGGCTAGGGATTGGTACCAGGGGGTGTGCTCAAAGGTGGGTAGGGGCGGAGACAAGGGGTGGCTTGGAAGGGGGGAGTACCTGCACCTATCCTAGAAGAAAAGCCCTGCCTGCCAGTAAGCTACAGAGAGAAAAAGACCCTCTCTGTGTTCTCTGCAGTGATCAGACATATTGCTGGAGCGATCCAACCAGCAGAGACCATGAGCTTTGCTAAATGTAGATCTATGGGGAATAATTATCAATGAGGAAAAGCTCTGGGCCCATCCTAGAGGAAACGTAAACAAATTTTGAGTTTAAATCTCAGCATTCTGAATTTTAAGTCTGACTTTAATTTAACCTGCCTGGCGGTGTTCCCGAGTGTGACTCGGGGTGAGATTTTCAGGCTGCGAACGGTAACCCCGAGTCACACTCGGGCTTGCCTCGCTCGATGCAGAAAAAAGGTTTTCTTACCTTTTCTCCGCGATCCAGCATTGAATCCTCGCAGTGCACGGCGGGCGGATGTCCGCCCGATGCTGTGTGTTCCCCTGATTCCCTTCCCTGCGAGCGTCGCGACGCAGGGGGCGGAAGGAGGGGGGGCGGCGCGAAATTCAAAACGTATAAGTAGAAACAAAGTATAACACAGTAAAAACACACTGATATCATTGGATAAAATTTAAAAAAAAAATACAGTGACCTTTGATTGCCCCCCCCAGTGCTTTCCAGTGCCCTGTCTGCAGAATTACTTTACCATTACTGTACCAGTGTCTGTATATTGCACAGCAATAATGGCAAAGCGCGCCTCTGCATCAAACTCATTATGCGACCTGCTGCCAAACAGCGACAGCGATGCCGAATCTATTGCGGAGGAGCTGAGCGACAGCGACGTGTGGGAAAGTTCATCGTCGGATGCAGAAAGTGATGTGGTTGACGATCCTGCACCTGTGCCCTGTGCCACGATCCTGTGACCTGGTGCGCAATTGATTGCGCTACGGAGCACGTAGCGCCCCCTAGGTTTCCGTTCACAGGATCACCTGGAATAAAAGTGGACATAGAGGATGACAATCCCTTAGAATACCTCCGACTATTTTTGACCGATGAGGTGATCGACAAAATTGTTTTGGAGACCAATCGGTATGAAGAACAGCAATCTGCTACCCAGCAGTTATTTTCAAGGCGCAGAAAATGGGAGCCTGTGACCAGCGAGGATATATGGCAATTCCTTGGCCTCCTAATTTTGCAGGGAGTGGTGGGAAAACCACTCCAAAAGTGGTACTGGACCACAAATAAATTATTGGCCACACCTTTTTTTGGAACAGTAATGTCCGAATATCGGTTTTCACTTATAATGAAATATTTGCACTTTGCAAATAATGAGGAATTTGACGAACGGTCTCATCCAGCTCCAAAGCTTAAAAAAATTTGGGATATTTACCAAATGGTCCTGCAGAATTTCCAGCGGACCTACATACCTGAGAGGGACATTTCAATAGACGAAAGTCTCATGGCCTACAAAGGTCGCCTAAGCTGGATTCAATTCATTGCGTCTAAGCGCGCTCGCTTTGGGATAAAATCCTTTATGTTATGTGAGTCCAGCTCTGGATATATTTGGAACTCAGTACTTTATACTGGCAAAGGGACCAAATTCTCACGGAGATTCAGTGACTATGGAATGGCAACCGCTTCAGTCCTTTCATTGATAGAGCCCTTGCTCAACCAGGGCTACTGTATCACTACGGACAATTTCTATACGTCCCCAGAACTATACGAGTTCCTACTTCTGAATAGGACAGACGCTTATGGGACTGTGAGGCCTAACCGGCGTGACATGCCGTCAGGATTTCCAAACAAAAAGCTCGGGAAAGGACAAGTAGCTGCATGGCAAAAGGGGAAAATGTTGGCTCTGAAGTGGCGGGACAAAAAGGACGTTTCCCTTTTGAGCACGGTCCACAACACCTCGACCGCCATGGTCCATACCAAAGGTGGAAAAGACGTTCTAAAGCCACAGGTGGTGTTGGACTACAACCACACGATGGGAGGTGTGGACAGGGCTGACCAGGCCATGACTTTTTACCCTGCAATGAGAAAGCAGCAAAAAAAATATTATAAAAAGATTTTCCGACATCTTTTGGAGCAATGTCTTTGGAACTCTTTCATCCTGCTCAAAAAAAAAAAAAATGTCAGGTCTATGGTCCATGCAGACTTTATGTGGAAGGTGGCTGAACAAATTTTCCTCAAAAACCAAACACCAACGGCGGTAAACCGTTCTGGACGACGGGCTTCTGGGGTTGTAAATCCAGAGCGACTAACTGGTCGTCATTTTTTGGACCATGTACCACCCACTCCAAAAAAAACAGCACCCACACGGACGTGTGTGGTTTGCTGCTCCAAGCGCGACGCCAGCGGAAGGAAAATTCGCAAAGAAACGCGCTACTGTTGTCTCGACTGTGATGTTGGACTTTGCGCCATACCGTGCTTTAAGGATTTCCACACCCGAGACATTTATTGAATTATCATTTTGCACCCCTGTTTGACCCCCCAAAAAATCAGAGTATCTGAATATATTATTTGTTAAAATTTATTGAATAAAAACTATTGTTATTAATAAATTATTATTTGTTATTATTTATTATATTATAATTTATGATTTTGTGTTTCAAACTTTGTCATAGTCTATTAGAGACTCTGGTTTGGACAGATTTAGGTGAGTTATTCCTAAGAATTGCAGGCCTGCAATCTAAAACGCCAAATTTCCTTGCAAATAATTGTACCGCTTTCAGCACCTTTTTTCAGAAAGAATCATACCGCCAGGGAGGTTAAAGAGGATCTTCACTCTCCCAATCAATATAATTTATTTTAATCCTCATGCAGCTAGCATTAGTAAATACATAGGAAAGTGTATCATGTTTACTTGTTTTAATTTTTTTTGAGCACTGATGGGCTCATATGGGTGGCACTAATGGGTACATATGGGTGGCACTGATGGGTACATATGGGTGGCACTGATGGGTACATATGGGTGGCACTAATGGGTGGCACAGAAGGGTGGGCACTGGGCATGGATGGGCACTGAGAAGTGGCACTGATGGAAACTGAGGGGTGGCACTGATGGACACTGAGGGGTGGCACTTGTTTATTACCAATTTTTCCAATCAGTGCCCATGTTGCCAGTCAGTGCCCATTTGTGGGCACTGATTAGCATCTATTGTGCATATTTTTTACATGTGGATGGCCATGGGGGATGTACCTGGCCATCCACATGTTTCCTCAAATCCCTGGTGGTCCTGGCGGCTTCCCTGTGGTCTAGTGTGGGCAACCGAGGGGGGGCTGCGCTGATAAACAATCAGCGTGAACCCCCCCTGTCAGGAGAGCCGCCGATCGGCTCTCCTCTACTCGCGTCTATCAGTTTACATCGTGATCAGCCGTGATTGGACACTTCTGATCACGTGGTAAAGAGCCTCCACCGGAGATGCAGGGTGTCAGACTGACACCCCGCACCACCGATCGCCGCGCTGCGCGCCCCTACGAAGCCCCTATGAAGCGGTGCGCTAGCAGGACCGCTCCAAAAGTCCTGCTAGCTGCATCTTGGGAGCGGTATAGGAGCGGGGTGTTTACCGCTCCTATACCGCGCCTTCCCATTGAAATCAATGGGAAACCGCGGTAATACCGCCCGCAATGCGCCTCTGCAGAACCCGTTGGTCACTCTGACAGAGCTCCAGTGAGAACCTTCAGGAAAAGCAACCATCTCTGCAGCACTTCACCAATTCACTTCAACTAATCTTATAACAGCATATATATCACAACATACTGCTGACTGACACTTCTGCACTGTTTAAGGACCAATCAACCCCAAGTCCCCTTTAGTAAGCAAAGTTTATCTGATTGTTCTGCATCTTTCAGACACATGAACTATGCACATGTTTTTGACACATTCCGCAGTATATTTATACCAAGAAAACATCAGAAATTTCCGGACAGAACCCTATTTTACACAATCTGCGCTTCTCTGAAAAAGAGTTTTAATGATTTCCAGAATGTTGCTAAATAATGTCCTTTGTACCAGCATGCCAAAAAGATAAAGAAAAAAGTACAAAAAGAAGTTGAACGCTTATCTTTTTTTCCTTGGTGGTTTGAAGTTTGGATAGAAAAAAAAAATGACAGTCCAACACTTTAACCACTTAAGCCCCGGACCATATTGCTGCCTAAAGACCCAAGGGGTTTTTACAGTTCGGGACTGTGTCGCTTTAACAGACAATTGCGCGGTCGTGCGACGTGGCTCCCAAACAAAATTGCCGTCCTTTTTTCCCCACAAATAGAGCTTTCTTTTGGTGGTATTTGATCACCTCTGCGGTTTTTATTTTTTGCGCTATAAACAAAAATAGAGCGACAATTTTGAAAAAAATGCAATATTTTTTACTTTTTGCTGTAATAAATATCCCCCAAAAACATATATAAAATTTTTTTTTTCCTCAGTTTAGGCCGATACGTATTCTTCTACCTATTTTTGGTAAAAAAAATCGCAATAATCGTTTATCGGTTGGTTTGCGCAAAATTTATAGCGTTTACAAAATAGGGGATAGTTTTTTTTTTTTACTACTAATGGCGGCGATCAGCGATTTTTTTCGTGACTGCGACATTATGGCGGACACTTCGGACAATTTTGACACATTTTTGGGACAATTGTCATTTTCACAGCAAAAAATGCATTTAAATTGCATTCTTTATTGTGAAAATGACAGTTGCAGTTTGGGAGTTAACCACAGGGGGCGCTGTAGGAGTTAGGGTTTACTTTGTGTGTGTTTACTAGTGTAGGGGGGTGTGGCTGTAGGAATGACGTCATCGATCGTGTCTTCCCTATAAAAGGAATGACGCGATCGATGCGCCGACACAGTGAAGCACGCGGAAGCCGCGTGTACACGCGGCTCTCCCCGTTCTTCAGCTCCGGGGAGCGATCGCGACGGCGCGGCTAAAAACAAATAGCCGCGCCGTCGTCCCGGATCGCTCCCCGAGCGGACCCGACCTCCGCATGTACCGGGGGGGTCCCGATAGGACCCCCCACCCACGTCTAGCAGAGGACGTACAGGTACGTACATGTGCCTGTCCGTGCCATTCTGCTGACGTATATGTACATGAGGAGGTCGGGAAGTGGTTAAGGACCAGAAGGATTTGCCCACTTCCTGACCAGGCCATTTTTTGCGATACAGCACTGAGTTGCTCGGTCGTGCGACGTTCTACCCAAACAAAATTGATGTCCTTTTTTCCCCACAAATAGAGCTTTCTTTTGGTGGTATTTGATCACCTCTGCGGTTTTTATTTTTTGCGCTATAAACAAAAAAAAGACCGACAATTATAAAAAAAATAAAAAACATATTGTTTATTTTTTTCTATAACAAATACCTCAAAATGTAAAAATAAATAAATACATTTCTTTATCAGTTTAGGCCAATACGTATTCTTCTACATATTTTTGGTAAAAAAAAAATCGCAATAAGTGTGTATTGATTGGTTTGCGCAAAAGTTATAGGCCCAGATTCACGTAGAGCGGCGTATCTGTGAGCGGGCGTAGCGCATCTCATATGCGTTACGTCGACGTAACATAGAGAGGCAAGGCCAGTATTCACAAAGCACTTGCTCCCTAAGTTACGGTGGCGTAGCGCAAATGGGCCGGCGTAAGCCCGCCTAATTCAAAGTAGGAAGGTAGTGGGCGTGATACATTTAAATTAACCGTGACCCCATGTAAATGAAGGGCCGAACGAACGGCGCATGCGCGAGCACGCTCAGAATCACGTCGCATATACTCCCTAAGATACGACGGCTCAATGCGTTCGACGTGAACGTAACCTACGCTCAGCCCCATTCACGCACGACTTACGTAAATGACGTAAAATACGACGACTGTTCTGTCGTCCATACCTTTGCATGGGTTGCGCCTCCTTTTTGGTGGTTTATCTTTACGCCGGACGTACGCCTTACGTAAACGGGGTAGATTACAGCGACGGGCGTAAGTACGTTCGTGAATTGGCGTATCTCGCTCATTTACATATTCGATGCGTAAATCAATGGAAGCGCCCCTTGCGGCCAGCGTAAATATGCGCCCAAGATACGACGGCGTAGGAGACTTACGTCGGTCGGATGGACCCGAAATTCAGGCGTATCCCCTTTGCACAATCAAGCGCATAGATACGAAGGCGCATCCGTGGACTTACGCGGCGTATCAGTAGATACGTCGGCGGAAGTCTTTATGAATCCGGCTAATAGTGTCTACAAAATAGTTGATATATTTATGGCATTTTTATTATAATTTTTTTTTTTACTAGTAATAGTGGTGATCGATGAATTTTGCGGTGGACAAAATTAGACACTTTTGACACTTTTTTGGGACCATTGACATTTATACAGAGCTAAGAATAGCCACTGATTACTGTATAAATGTGACTAGCAGGGAAGGGGTTAACACTAGGGGGCGATCAAGGGGTTAAATGTGTTCCCTGGGATGTGTTTCTAACTGTGGGGGAGTGGACTGACTGGAGGAGGAGAGAGATCACTGTTCCTAATCACTAGGAACAGCAGATCTCTCTCTACTTCCCCGACAGAGCCGGGATCTGTTTGTTTGCATTGAGATTTCCCCGTTCTGGCGCTCTCAGGATTGATCTCAGGTCACCGGTGGACATTGTGGCCACCCGCATTGTGCAATGGCTCCAACGTCGCGCCGGTGGCTCACGCGCACCCCCTATAAGCCTTAGAGTGGCCACCGTACAGCTACGGCGATTTGCGCAGGGAAGCCAACCTGCCACGGTATAAGGACAGCGGCTAGTCGGCAAGGTGTTAACAACAGTGCCATACACGCAAAGAGAGAATGAATCAAAAATAAATTCTTAGGGGCAGATCCTCGTAGCGCGGCGCATTCTTCCTTCCGGCGTCGCCACCTTAACTTAGGCCTTGTACACACGGTCGTTCCAAACTGATGAGAATGGTCCGACGGACCGTTTTCATCGGTTCACAGCTGAAGTGGCCTGACGGCCTGATATGTGTACACACCATCGTTCCAAAAACCGATCGGGTCAGAACGCGGTGACGTCAAGCACACAACGTGCTAAATAAAAGTTCAATGCTTCCAAGCATGCGTCGACTTGATTCTGAGCATGCGCTGGTTTTGAACCAATGCTTTTCTGTACTAACCATCGGTTTGGACCGATCGGGCAGCGGTCCATCGGTTCGGTTTTGAAATTTTGGACCGAAGAAAAACAGACCGATGGGCCGTACACACGGTCGGTTTGGACCGATGAAACTGAACCTCGGTCCATTCTCATCGGTTTTGTCCGACCGTGTGTACAAGGCCTCACAGTTTTTTTTTGGTATCCTGAAAGAATTTCCGCCGTAAGTTACGGTGGCGTAGCGTAACTTAGGCGGCGTAAGGGCGCGCAATTCAAATCGATGTGATGGGGGCGTGTTTTATGTTAATACGTCGTGACCCGACGTAAATGACGTTTTTTTTTACGTCGCATGCGCCGTCCGTGGGGGTATCCCAGTGCGCATGCTCGGAATTAAACCGGAACAAGCCAATGCTTACGACGGTGATGTCATTCTACGCAAAGCCCTATTCGCGAACGACTTACGCAAACGACGTAACATTTTCAAAATTCGACGCGGGAACGACGGCCATACTTAACATAGGATACGCCTCATATAGCAGGGGTAACTATACGCCGGAAAAAGCCGAACGCAAACGACGTAAAAAAATGCTCCGGCCGGACGTACGTTCGTGGATCGCCGTATCTAGCTAATTTGCATACTCGACGCGGAATTTGACGGAAACGCCACCTAGCGGCCAGCGTAAATATGCACCTACGATCCGACGGCGTACTAAGACGTACGCCTGTCGGATCGAGCCCAGATTCAGTCGTATCTTGTTTTGTGGATACAAAACAAAGATACGACGCGGGAACTTTGAAATTACGCGGCGTATCAATAGATACGCCGGCGTAATTCGTTCGTGGATCTGGCCCTTAAAATAGAATTAAAGGGATTTTTTTTTCATTCTAGATAGAGTAAAAGGAGTTATAACCTTATAACCCCGCGAGATTTTGTTTTGCCATCTGTGTTCCATCGGGAAGATGTCCTTTCACTTCCTGTCCGATAGCCAAACTAGGAAGTGAGGGGAAATTTCTTCCAAGTGAGGGAATCCCTGGTTGTACCCAGAAGTAGTGTCCTCATTGGAAGATTTCCCCTATATTACTGTTCTGGTGACAACACAAAATTTAGGATTTCATTTTTTTTTCACTCTTGGTGATAACAATAAACAGAACAAAGAGAAAGAGTCAATCTCCCTAACGGGGGCAAAGCAAGTAAAAAAAAAAAAAAAAAAACGACGAAAGTTCTAGTGCCAGATTCTCGTACAGTGGCGTATCTATAGTCGGGCGTAACGTATCCGATTTACGTTACGCCTCCGCAACTTAGACGGGCAAGTGCAGTATTCTCAAAGCACTTGCTCCGTAATTTGCGGCAGAGTAGCGTAAATCGGCCGGCGTAAGCCCGCCTAATTCAAATGTGGAACAGGGGGGCGTGTTTTATGTAAATAACTTGTGACCTGACGTGATTAACGTTTTTCACGAACGGCGCATGCGCCGTCCGTGTACATATCCCAGTGTGCATTGCTCCAAAGTACGCCGCAGGGACGTATTGTTTCGACGTGAACGTAAATTACGTCCAGCCCCATTCACGGACGACTTACGCAAACAACGTAACATTATCAAATTTTGACGCGGGAAGGACGGCCATACTTAACATTGACTACGCCTCCTAGGGGCAGCTTTATCTTTACGCGGCGTATCTCTTACGTAAACGGCGTATCTTTACTGCGACAGGCAAGCGTACGTTCGTGAATCGGCGTATCTAGTCATTTACATATTCTACGCCAAACTCAACGGAAGCGCCACCTAGCGGCCAGCCTAAAAAATACACTTTAAGGTACGACGATGTAGGAGACTTACGCCGCTCGTATCTTAGCCTAATTTAAGCGTATCTGGTTTCCAGAATACGCTTAAATTAACGCCGGCGTAGATTCAGAGTTACGACGGCGTATCTACTGATACGCCGGCGTAACTCACTCTGAATCTGCCTACTAGTCTGTCTCTTGCCTTTAGTTAGGCTCCATTCACACATCTCACGTGATATCCGCAGAGGATGCTTCCTTTACAGGCTCCGCATGAGGTTCCAATCCCCAGGAGGTGTCAGCATAACCCTATCGTTATGAATATGAAGCAGCTCAATCTCTGCATTTGTAGACGATACTAAGCTAAGCAGGGCAATAACTTCTGCGCAAGATGTGGAAGCCTTGCAAAAAGATCTGAACAAATGAATGGGGTGGGCAACTACATGGCAAAAGAGGTTCAATGTAGAAAATGTTTAAATAATGCATTTGGGTGGCAAAAATACGAATGCAATTTATACACTGGGGGGAGAACCTCTGGGGGAATCTAGGATGGAAAAGGACCTGCGGGTCCTAGTAGATGCCAGTAGATGCAATGCCAAGCTGCTGCTAACAAAGCAGACAGAATATTGCCATGCATTAAAACGGTGATTAAATCCAGAGATAAAACGAGAACTCTACAAGACTCTGGTCCGGCCACACCTGGAGTATGCCGTCCAGTTCTGGGCACCAGTCCCCAGGAAGGATGTGCTGGAAATGGAGCGAGTACAAAGAAGGGCAACAAAGCTAATAAAGGGTCTGGAGGAAAATTGTTATGAGGAAAGGTTGCGAGCACTGAACTTATTCTCTCTGGAGAAGAGACGCTTGAGAGGGGATATGATTTAAATTTACAAATACCGTACTGGTGACACCACAATACGGAGAAAACGTTTTCACGGAAGGAAGGGAGTTTAATGAGACACGTGGCCACTCATTAACATTAGAAGAAAAGAGGTTTAACCTTAAACTATGTAGAGGGTTTTTTACTGTAAGAGCGGTTAGGATGTGGAATTCCCTTCCACAGGCGGTGGTCTCAGCGGGAAGCATCGATAGTTTCAAAAAACGATTAGATAAGCACCTGAATGACCACAACATACAGGGATATACAATGTAATACTGACATATAATCACACACATAGGTTGGACTTGATGGACTTGTGTCTTTTTTTAACCTCACCTACTATGTCACCTACTATGTAATACTGCGGAAAAAAAAAAAAAAGGAGTCTATCCTAAAATAAAGGCCCTATCAACATAAAATAATACCCAATATACCCCAAAATAAATGAATAAAATACAAACCCTGAAAAGTCCCTTCTTCAAGGAAAGCCTTGCACCATAAAAATTGTTAAGGATAGAACAGCAGCTAAACGTGACTGCTGGCCTCAAACCAACCACAAGATAAAATGAAAGACAAATAAGCCCCCAGTGTTTCAGAACAAGAAACTTTGTCAGCTTTCATTATGTTTTCCTACAACGACTTCCAATACACTGGTATTATGGCTACTATGTTCTTAATTTTTATAAGGGTGGCTTAACCAAAAGCCACCCTTATGCCGCGTACACACGACTGTTTTTCGGGTTCTAAAAAACGAAGTTTTTTTTTAAATGTCATTAAAAACGATGGTGTGTGGGCTTCAAAGCATTTTTCGGGTTTTGAAAAACGGGGCAAAATTTTTTCGAACATGCTCTATTTTTTTTCACAACGTTTTTAACGTTGTAGTTTTTCGGGTTGTAAAAGACAGGTGGTGTGTGGGCTTTAACGACGTGAAAAATCCGCGCATGCTCAGAAGCAAGTTATGAGATGGGAGCGCTCGTTCTGGTAAAATTAGCGTTCGTAATGGAGTAAGCACATTCATCACGCTGTAACAGACAGAAAAGCTAAAAAATCAGCTAAAGCAGCCCCAAAGGGTGGCGCCATCCGAATGGAACTTCCCCTTTATAGTGCCGTTGTACGTGTTGTACGTCACCGCGCTTTGCTAGAGCATTTTTTTTTTTCACGATCGTGTGTAGGCAACGTTGGTTTAATGATCAAGTTGAAAAAAAACTTTGTTTTTTCGAGAGCCTGAAAAACTTTGTTTTTTACAACCCGAAAAATGATCGTGTTTACGCGGCATAAGGCCCTTCTAAGCCTACTGGCCATAGTGTAGGCCATTCACTGCTTTATGACTTATGCCCCGTACACATGACCGGTTTTCCCGTCGGAAAAACTGCGATGAGAGCTTTTCGTTGGGAATCCCGACCATGTGTATGCTCCATCAGACTTTTTTTCACAGGAAAATTTGTCGGGAAAAAAAAGAGAGCAGGATCTCTTTTTTCCCCGTCAGGAAAAAATCCTAGCGGAAAACCTTTCGTCTGTATGCTTTTCCGACGGGAAAAAAAACATGCATGCTCGGAAAAAATTCAACGCATGCTCGGAAGCATAGAACTTAATTTTGTCGGTATAAAAAAATTCTCCTGGGTGAATAGGCATATCTATTTGCCGGCACCGTGATTCTTGAACCTGCAGGATACACCTCAAACTCATGGTAAACGGCAAACTGAAACCTCATCTTCCATGTCAGTGCTTTATCTGAAGTTCGCTGAGGAGGAACGATTCAATGTCAAGTAAAGAAGAAGTATGTGAGATCTAGAGAAATAAAATCAGGAAAATGCCAAGTTGCGAAACTGCTCAGTACTATCAGTACACTCCAAAAAAATCGTTGTCCCCCAACTCCCCCCTAACATTTATAGATGAGATTTATGTGGAAATTATGTTAAAGTCAAGTCAGTTTAATAAGGGCAAACTATGACAAAACACAAAACAAATGCGGCAATGGAATAAAAATTGTTACCTCTATTGAGAAAAAAAAAGTGTTTTAATTTTTTTAATTTTTTTTAAATAAGTGCCTTCAGGCCCACCTGCCCCTCATTTATCCATTTAATGCATGTGCTTCCATTGATGAGACACTCAGTAGGGTTTAGGACTGCAAGCGATACACAGGGTGCCGTGAAGAGGCCTTGCCGCTAAGGTTGCCACCTGTCCGGGATTCAGACAGTTTGGGTTTGGAATCATGCGTGCATGCAGTCAGAGAGTGAGTGAGTCTGGGTTTCAGACTGCCTGAAACACGGACACATTATCCAGACTGGACTATGGCTTCCCAGCAGGGTTGCTGGCTGCAGTTGTCTAAGCTGAGAGTGACTGTTACACTCTCTTTCACACTGCCCAAAGCCCGCACTAACAACCCCCCCCCCCAAACACACACAGATGGGAGAGGAGAGAGAGCTCAATCTGCACCTCAGACCCCCCCCCCCACCCCTCTGTAGCTGCCCACACTCCAATTAGGGTTGCCACCTGTCCAGGATTCACTCGGACAGTTCAGGTTTTGAATCATGTGTCCGGGTTTCAGTCCACCGTAGACCCGGACACATTATTTAGACCAGGCTGTGGCTCCCCAAGTAACCGAGAAAGTCTCACACAAATCTGTTGCCATCCGGGAGCTGCGGGTAGCTGTTTGGGGGGGCAGGTTTGACTGAAGGGTGGGGTGATAATGTCAGCAAGAGCAATTTGTCCGCACCCACTGTTTGCAGAGGCACGCTCTGTGCACTACATTACTACTCACTCAAATGTAGCCATGGTCTTTTATAATCCTATAGTGGTTACGGCAAAAAAATAAATAAAAAATCACTGTTCAGAGAGCTCAATAGCTTAAGCTCAACCTTATAACAAAATCTCAGTGAACCTAAGAAATGACTGCTCTCCCTCCCTTTGCCTCCCTGCATGCTGTTTTTAGCTAGCAGTACATGGAATTTCAAGCAGGAGACAGTCTGAGGGAAAACAGTTACTGCTCTGCTCCCTTCTTTAGACAATCCATTATTCTCTTTTCCACCATGTTATGAGTGCACCATATACAGTAATAAAGGTTTTCTTGTAAAATATAAGTTTTATATAAATCGTAAAGTAGTAAAATATATACAAAGCATTGTTAAAAAAAAGGATAAATTAAATAATACGGAATGCAAGTCATTATAATTTCCCTTTAACACAATTAAAGTACAGTCCTTTCTCCTTCTGTAGAGAATGCATCATGGTGCTCATTATTGGTTCATCTGCAGTTGGTGACTTCCAGAGATGTTGGTGACACTGGATGTGTACTGGAGGGAGCAACTGGAACTCTCGGTGCTGGGACTAGGTCACAGCAGCAAAGCCAAATGCAAATGCAACCTTCTGTTCTCTGCCTGGAAGATAAAATCCATCACACAATCGGCTTCCAGGGACAAGATAATGAGAAATAAAACTGTAATATCCTTCTTAGTGTAAATCATAGAAATCAAATCTGAGTTGGGCAAAAAGTAACCCTGAGGCCCCATACACACCATAGAATCTATCCGCAGATAAATCCCATCAAATGGGTTTCTGCGGATAGATCCTATGGTGTGTACACTCCGTCGGATATCTATCCGCAGATAAATCTCCCCTGGAATGGATTTCCAGCAGATAAATATTTGTCGACATGCACAGAATATCTATCTGCTGGAATCCATTCCAACGGATGGATCCGCTCGTCTGTACAGACTTACCGGATCCATCCGTCCAAAGGGATTCCCCGCACGCGCCGTAATGAATAGACGCATGCGTGGAATTCCTTATATGACAGCGTCGCGCCCGTCGCCGCGTCATAATAGCGGCGACGGCGCGACACGTCATCGGCAGAGGATTTCAGCGCGGATTTCAATGCGATGGTGTGTACACGCCATCGCATTGAAATCCTCTGAAATCTTAGAGAGGATTTATCCGCGGATACGGTCCGCTGAACCGTATCTGCGGATAAATTCTATCGTGTGTATGGGGCCTGAGAGATTATATTCCATCAAATGTTAAAGAATAACAGCATCGATTGAAATCTTTATTGTGACAGATTTCGTGTGAAGGTTATTAACCACTTGACCACTGGGCACGTAAACCCCCTTAATAACCAGACCAATTTTCAGCTTTCGGTGCTCTCACAATTTGAATGACAATTACTCAGTCATACAACATTGTACCCAAATGAAATTTTCGTCCTTTTTTTCACACAAACAGAGCTTTCTTTTGGTGGTATTTAATCACCGTTGGGTTTTTTATTTTTTGCGCTATAGGAGAAAAAAGACTGAAAATTCTGTAAAAAAAAAAGATTTTTTCTTTGTTTCTGTTATAAAATTTAGCACATTAGTATTTTTTCTTCATTCTTTTGCATAACGTGAAAGATGAAGTTACGCAGAGTAAATAGATACCCAACATGTCACCCTTTAAAATTGCACACGCTCATGGAATGGCGCCAAACTTCGCTACTTAAAAACCCCAATAGGCGACATTTTAAATATTTTTACTGGTTATATGTTTTTAGTTACAGAGGAGGTCTAAGGACAAAATTATTGCTCTCGCTCTAACGTTCGCATGTGTGGCTTGAACACCGTTTTCATATGTGGGCAGGACTTACGTGTGCGTTCACTTCTGCATGCGAGCACACGGGGACAGGGGCGCTTTAAAAAATATATATATTTTATTGTTCACTTTACTTTACTTTATTTTAGTTTGACACGTTTTTCCGCAAAAAAATAAAAAATGTTGATCACTTTTATTCCTATTACAGGGAATGTAAACATCCCTTGTAATAGGAATATGGCATGACAGGTCCTCTTTATAGTGAGATATGGGGTCAATAAGACCCCATATCTCACCGCTAGGCTGGTAAGCCTGAAAAAAAAAAAAAACAATCCTGGCTTTGATCGTAGCGTTGAGTCGGTAGAAGCAGGAGGGGGCAGAGTATTGCAGGGTATTGCAGAGTATTGCGGGGTATTGCAGAGTATTGCGGGGTATTATGGGGTATTGTAGAGTATTGCGGGGTATTGCAGAGTATTGTGGGGTATTGCAGGGTACTGCGGGGCATTGCAGGGTATTGCAGAGTATTGTGGGGTATTGCAGAGTATTGTGGGGTATTGCAGAGTATTGCAGGGATTGCACAGTATGGGGCAGAGTATTGGGCAGGGATGGCTGGATCTGTGACTGCATTTGTCACAGATCCAGCCCACAGCACTGCTGCTGCCTCCGCTCTCTCCCCTCTCCTCTCACACTGTACCATTCACATGACGCCGGTTTGTTTACAAGTGATCGCACCGTCATTGGACGGTCGCGGCGATTTACCGTCAGCGGCGATTTACCGTGATCCGTGATGCGCCGGGTCCTCTGGACCCGGCGGTCATGGACATTCCCGTGTGCGCGCCTCCATGGACGTCCTCCCAGCCACCTTAGACGTATTTTGTCTATGAGGCGGTGATTAACTGGTTAAAGGGTGAGCCTACCCAACAGAGACAGTCTACAACAGACTTTCTCAACTTTTTTTTATCTTAGAGGAACCCCTAAAAAAAATTTCAGGTCTTAGGGAACCCTTATTGAAATCAACCAACCAAAATTGTGGGGCAATGGGAAAAATGTCCCTTACATAGGTGGTCAGTGGCAAAAAAATACCCCCCCCCCCCCCTACAGTTATGGTCAGAATGCCGCCCTTATAGACAGTTATAAAGATAATTGGCATCATGCAGTTTGTTAAAGGGGCTTTTATTCCCCTAAATATCTTCCTTTACCTTAGTGCAGTCCTCCTTCACTTACCTCATCCTTTCATTTTGCTTTTAAATGTCCTTATTTCTTCTGAGAAATCCTCACTTCCTGTTCTTCTGTCTGTAACTCCACACAGTAATGCAAGGCTTTCTCCCTGGTGTGGAGTGTTGTGCTCGCCCCCTCACTTGGACTACAGGAGAGTTAAGACGCTCTCTACATTGCAGATAGAGAAAGGAGCTGTGTGTTAGTGGGCATCCTGACTCTCCTGCTCGCCCCCTCAAGGGAGAGGGCGAGCACGACACTCCACACCAGGGAGAAAGCCTTGCATTACTGTGTGGAGTTACAGACAGAAGAACAGGAAGTGAGGATTTCTCAGGAGAAATAAGGACATTTAAAAGCAAAATCAAAGGATGAGGTAAGTGAAGGAGGACGGCACTAAGGTAAAGGAAGCTATTTTAGGGGAATAAAAATTTACTTTTACAACCCCTTTAAGTAGAGCTCTACTACAGTGATGTCATGGATGAGTCAGTGTCCAGAGGACTGCACTAAGGTAAAGGAAGCTATTTAGGGGAAAATATTTTTTACCTTTACAACCCCTTTAAATGGGGCTTAGTGCCTGAAAATCTTACTTACTGTAACCAGACACCATTCTGGTACATAGCCACCTAGTGGCCAAGTAGCTAACTGCACCTGCCTACAAGTTGAGTCTTCCAAGTGGTGTTGGTCCTGAATCTATACAGGTACCATCAAAAAAGAGATCAATCAGCCACAGTTCAAGGAATCCCAAGCAACCTCTGGAGGAACTGTGGTAGAGCATGGCCAATCTAGAAAGTTACCCCCCCCCCCCCCCCTGGCTTCATTCATCTCATTGGGAATCTCCCCACCACAGAGCATGGATATTTTTCTTTTGGAGTTTCAGGTATTCCTGCTTCTCCTAGTATATAGTAAGTCCAACTGAACTTCCAGTTTAAGGCTCCATGCACACTAGCTTAAAAAACACCAGTGCTCTTGGCAGAAAAACACGCAAATTTTGAGCAATTTTTGTACTAGAGTTTAGGAGTGTTTAGAATCGTTTACCATTTTTTTCTGCCAGAAAAACACTCTCAAAAATGCAAAACAGAACGGTTCTTTTTCTGCCTCTAAACGCCTCTAGACTACCTAATATGCATGAACTTATAAGATAACATTAGTTGCCTCTGCCGGCAAAACGCTAAACTCCTCTAGCAGCAGCATTTTTTCAAGTGTTCATGGAGCCTAAGGCCCCTTTACACGGTCGGACCGTTCAGGTCCGCATGTTTGTTTTGTCGGCGGACCTGAGCGGCCGCTCTATGCAAGCCTATGGAGCATCGATGTCAGCGGAGACATGTCCGCTGACATCCGATCCGCAAAAATCGATACGTCGCCATCCATCCATGGCGGATCGGATGAGATCTGATGAAAATAGACATGCTGTCCGTTTTCATCAGATCTCTCCATAGGAGACAGCCAGGGCCGCCATCAGGGGGGTACAGGCAGTACACCTGTAAGGGGCCCGGAGGTCCCCAGAGGCCCGGATGGCAGCCCCCTTTAAAAAAAATATATTTATATATTTATTTATTTTTGTTTTAGGGGTCTGGAAGCCCCCAGGGCCCCAGATGGCAACCCCCCTTTTTTTATTTATTTTTTATAAAAAATATATATATTTTTAATATATTTTTATTCTATTTTTTAATTAAAGGGCCAATATTTTTTTTATATATACATATAGGGCCAGATTCTCAAAGAATTACGCCGGCGTATCAGCAGATACGCCGACGTAACTCCGAATCTAAGCCCGTCGTATGTTTAAGTGTATTCTCAAACTGAGATACACTTGAACATGCCTAAGATACGACGGCCTGCGCCGTCGTATTTTAGGGTGCAATATTTACGCTGGCCGCTAGGTGGCGCTTCCATTGCGGTCGGCGTAGAATATGCAAATGAGTCGTTACGCCGATTCACGAACGTACGCTTGCCCGTCGCAGTAAATTTACGCCGTTTCCGTAAGAGATACGCGGCAAAAAGATAAAGCTTCCCCTTAGGTGGCGTATCCAATGTTAAGTATTGCCGTCGTTCCCGCGTCGCAATTTTAAAATTTTACGTCGTTTGCGTAAGTCATCCGTGAATGGGGCTGGACGCCATTTACATTCACGTCGAAACCAATGACGTCCTTGCGACGTCATTTACCGCAATGCACGTCGGGAAATTTTAGGGACAGCGCATGCGCAGTACGTTCGCCGCGGGAACGCGCCTAATTTAAATGATCCACTCTCCCTACCCGGATCATTTGAATTAGGCGGGCTTGCACCGGGGGGATTTACGCTATGCCGCCGCAACTTTACAGGCAAGTGCTTTGTGAATCAAGCACTTGCCAGTAAAACTTGCGGCGGCGTAACGTAAATGCGATACGTTACGCCACCGCAGATCTACCTGAATCTGGCCCATACTATATATATATATATATATATATTATTATTATTATTAATAAAGGGCCCCATGTGGCAAACCCCCTTTTTTTTTATAAATGTTTTTTTTTTGTATATATATGTATATATATATATATTTTTTTTTTTAAAGGGCCCAGAGGTCCCCAGGGCCCTGGATGGCAACCCTCCTTTTTTTTTTATAAATGTTTATTTTATTTTTTTATATATATTTTTTATTAAAGGGCCCAGAGGTTTATTTTTTTTATTTTTATTAAAGGGCCCAGAGGTCCCGGATAGCACCCCCCCCCTTTTTTGTAATTTCTTTTTGCCGTCGGGGGACCCGAAAAAAGGAGGTTTGCGACCGCTCTGAGCAATTCCAATGCATAGAGCGGGTAAGTATAGACATGTTTATTTTTTGTATGTTTGTTTTACCTTTACAGTCACTTTAAACTAATAACAAGCCCTCACTTACATGGTAAATAAAACTGGACATGTTCCATTAAATATAACAGGATTTACAACCAATGAAAACTGGCAAATCCCATTGGATGGAAGCAGCGGTAAACAAAGGGGGACCAATCAACTACTTGACATGTAGCAGTAAAAAAAGGAACAAATGAGCAAAAATTTCCCTCAGGCTTTATAGATTTTTTAATCAATTTCCCATCTATGAGCTGGTGTGCTATAAAGGCCAATGTTATTGTAATTATATAAGTGATCGCAATTACATTGGACAGGAAAACATAAATCCCGATCATACTCTCAGGTTTTTTTCTAACATAACAGAAATAATTTCATTTGTGTACATGGTCACTGAACCCAGCATAGGGGAAAGACACCTCCCATGATGACTATAGAAGCTCTAAGATGTTTTTGTTTTGTTTTTTATTTTTATTTTTCATATTTAAATATATATATTTTTTTTTTATTGATTACCAATCCTTTCCGCTTTCCTAGAATTATCTTTTCCATTTTTACCGGATATAATTCATTATACATTCCAGTCGCCCTCCACCCCTTGCTCTGAATTAACCAGTTTTAAAGCGGGGGTTCACCCTATCAACGAAAAAATTTTTTTTTTTTCTTTTACCATAAAATCAGGCATTGTAGCGCGAGCTGCAGTATGCCTGTCCCGAATTTTTTACCCCCGTACTCACCTTGTACGCGTAGATCGAAGATACCGGGGAATGGGCGTGCCTATGGAGACGGAGGATGATTGATGGCCGGCTCTGGCGCGTCACGCTTCTCCGGAAATAGCCGAAATAGGCTTGGCTCTTCACGACGCGTGCGCATAGCCTGTGCGCAGGCGCCGTGAAGAGCCGAGACCTACTCCGGCTGTCTTCGGGGAGAGTGACGTGCCAGGGCCGGCCGTCAATCATCCTCCCTCTCCATAGGCACGCCCATTCCCCGCGGGAGCCGAAATCTACGATGTCAGATTACAAGGTGAGTCCGGGGTTAAAAAAATCGGGACAGGCATACTGTAGCTCGCGCTACAATGCCTGTCTCGATGGTAAAATTGTGTCGGGGGGGGTGAACTACCGCTTTAAGTGAGTATTTTTTCTTTACTCAATATTTTTTACTTATTTTATTGAGACAACACCTTGACACCTTGATGTGATCTGGGTGTCTAAATCCTCTTAAATAGAATACTCACATTTATACATATCTATATTTTGTTGTATTTTTCACTCATTCTTTAGCCTGGTCATTGTGTGCCCTCTGTGGCCGCACAGAGCTCTATGATGTTGGGTCGATTGGTTCTTCCCCCATTGGCGGTAGTCTTTTTCGGGAATCCTGTTGTGGTGAGCTCCCCTCCCAGGGCTGCTGTTAGAAATCCCAGGGCCCCATACAGCCTACTTGGCAGGCCCTACCCCCCCCCCCCAAATATATCAAGACAATGGGCCAGATTCAGGTAGGGCGGCGCATGTTTGAGCCGGCGTAGCGTATCTCATATACGCTACGCCGCCGTAAGTTAGAGAGGCAAGTGCTGTATTCACAAAGCACTTGCGTCCTAAGTTACGGCGGCGTAGCGTAAATGTCCCGGCCTAAGCGCGCCTCATTCAAATTGTGAAGAGGTGGGCGTGATTTATGCAAATGAATCGTGACCCGACGTGATTGAAGTTTTTTACGAACAGCGCATGCGCCGTCCGTGGACATATCCCAGTGCGCATGCTCCAAACTACGCTGCAAAGACCTATTGGTTTCGACCTGAACGTAAATTACGCCCAGCCCCATTCACGGACGACTTACGCAAACAACGTAAAAAATTACAAATTTGACGCGGGAATGACGGCCATACTTAACATTGGCTAGGCCAGCTTTTTGGTGGAATAACTTTACGCCTGAAAACGCCTTACGTAAACGGCGTATCTTTACTGCGACGGGCAAGCGTACGTTCGTGAATAGGCGTATCTCGCTGATTTACGCATTCTAGGCGTAAATCAGCGTTCACGCCCCTATTGGCCGGCCGAACTAGACAGCTAAGATACGACGGCGCAGGCTGTCGAATCTTAGCTACATTTAAGTGTATCTCAATTTGAGAATACACTTAAATGTACGACGGCGCAGATTCAGAGTTACGACGTCGTATCTACTGATACGCCGGCGTAAACCTCTCTGAATCTGGCTAAATATTTTCACTTAAATTACACTAAAATTATTATTAGTGGACACAAACATAACAGAGAACCTTTGTGAATTAGCCATGTTTCAATAGTTTTTTACATTTTATATAAAAAAAAAAAATTTATGTTGAACATTTAGCAATTATTTCATTTTATAATTTTTAAAAATTATTTACTACAATATTCAATTATACATTTTTTATAGTTTGTTATTTTTTTTACAGGACCAGTGAAGCTTGTAGCTGCGGAGGGGGGCTCACAGTGACAGGGGACACATGGGGGGATCAGAAGCAGGCAGAACAGGGGAGGGGGATTTCTGTCAAGGAATCAATTATAGGAACCATGCCCTGTGTCTGTGTCCCTATCCGCAGCATCTGAAAGCCAGCAGGAGGGGGAGAAACTGGCTTTCAGCTGCTGCAGAGAACCGCAAAGGGTATCCTTCTGTAATTGCCCCTTCGCACCAATTCCCCCCACTGTTCGGGCCCCCCTGTGTAAACCGGGCCCCCTATAGGAGGACTGGTGGTCCCCCCTATCAGCGGCCCTGTCCCCCTCCCATTGAGGCAGGTTTTTTGGGCAATTATGTGTACATTATTGGCTTAAATTGTTACATATACTTCTGTAATATTTTGTACCTATATTATTTATTTTTGTATTTTTGTACAGTTTACGCATTTGTTGATTGATTCCCCTGATGAAGCTATTAGATGAAACATGTCGGGCTAATATACAAATATGAAATTCTCCACCTAGATCAAACATTTGTTCTTTTGACCACTCTGATTATGAAAAGTTTGATACTTTGAAACAAATAAGCTCTGTTGTACCTTTTAACGCTATTCTTATGAAAACGACTTACCTTTTTTTAAATATTTGGTTTCCATTATTATTAGTAAGCACCGTGACAGTCCCCCCCCCCCCCCCCCATTCTTTCATATTTATAGATTTTAGTCAATTTCTCTGAGCTTGTGTGCTATAGAGGCCAATGTTATTGTAATTATATACCGTATATACTCGAATATAAGCCGAGGCACCTAATTTTACCACAAAAAACTAGGAAAACGTATTGACTCGAGTATAAGCCTAGGGTGTCCATCTGCATGCCCGACTGTGTCCATCTGCATGCCTCACTGTGTCCATCTGCATGCCTCACTGTGCCCATGTCTCACTGTGCCAATGCCTCACTGTGCCCATGCCTCACTGTGCCCATGCCTCACTGTGCCCATGCCTCACTGTGCCCATGCCTCACTGTGCCCATGCCTCACTGTGCCTCACTGTGCCCATGCCTCACTGTGCCCATGCCTCACTGTGCCCATGCCTCACTGTGTCCATGCCTCGCTGTACCTCACTTAGCCTCACTGTTTCCATGTGCATGCCTCACTGTGCCCATGTCTCACTGTGCCCATGCCTCACTGTGCCCATGACTAGACTGACGCTTAACATGGGAGTCTATGGAAGGGGAGCCGGCTTTGAAAAATCGGCGCTTCCCAGTCGTAGGTCCCCCAGACAACAAACTTTGCACACTTGTAGAGGAGAAATGGGGCTATATGTGTGCCAAGGTCCAGGTCCAGTGGACCTATAACCGGCTGGTACCGGGTCCCCAAAATCACCAGAGAAATGAACATTTAACATGGGAGTCTATGGAAGGGGTGCCCGGCTTTAAAAAATCGGTGGTCCCCGGCCGTAGGTCCCCCAGACAACAAACTTTGCACACTTGTAGAGGAAGTGCTACATGTAGAAGGTGGTGCTACATGTGTGCCAAGTTTGGGGTCCAGGGGACCTATGGCCAGCCGGTACCCGGTCCCCAAAGTCCGGGAGATCAGGCGCAAAAAGGTGACTTGAGTATAAGCCAAGGGGGGTATTTTCAGCACCAAAAAATGTGCTAAAAAACTCGTCTTATACTCGAGTATATACGGTAAGTGATCGCAATTACATATATGATATTATACGATGCTTTCATTTATGTATGTGGTCACTGAGCCCAACACAGGGAACATCCACCTCCCATGATGACTATAGAAGCTCTAAGATCATTTGTGTTACTGTTTATACTCTAAACAACAAAGACGTTTCCATGTCTCCGCTTTTTACATGTAACTTATAATCAGCATTTCCTTCCTGAATTAACATTAATAAATCGAAGAAGCAAACACGCATTCATTTGGATCTCGCCGAGCCGAGGGTAAGAAGGTCAGATCTTTATGTTCATGTAGAAAAAACACGAGGGCCAATTCATAAAAAGCACAACATGGGCGCTCTCTTATTATTTTCTAATTTATAGTATGGGAAATGGTTTTTTCTTTTTAGTGCTCTAAAAGGTTTTAGAAAATGGATCAGTTTGGATTTTACCCCTTTGGTAACAGAGGCATTGGCCCGGATTCTCGTACAAGTTACGCCGGCGTATCTTCACATACGCCGTCGTAACTCTGAGTCTGAGCCGTCGTATCTATGCGCCTGATTCTTAGAATCAGTTACGCATAGATTTGTATTAGATCCGACCGGCGTAAGTCTCTTACGCCGTCGGATCTTAACTGCATATTTACGCTGGCCGCTAGGGGCGTGCACGCTGATTTACGCCTAGAAATATGTAAATCAGCTAGATACGCGAATTCACGAACATACGCCCGGCCGACGCATAACAGATACGCCGTTTACATTAGGCTTTTCCCGGCGTAAAGTTACCCCTGCTATATGAGGCGTACATGAGGCGTACCAATGTTCAGTATGGACGTCGTTCCCGCGTCTAATTTTTAAAATGTTACGTTTTTTGCGTAAGTCGTTTGCGAATAGGGCTGGGCGTCATTTACGTTCACGTCGAAAGCATTGGCTTCTTGCGGGTTAATTTGGAGCATGCGCACTGGGATACTTTCACGGACGGCGCATGCACCGTTCGTAAAAAGCGTCATTTACGTGGGGTCACATAAAATTTACATAACACACGCCCACATCTACCACATTTGAATTAGGCGGGCTTACGCCGGCCTATTTACGCTACGCCGCCACACAAACTGATAGGCGGCACTGGTGGGTGGCACTGAAGGGCATTGATAGGTGGCACTGGTGGACACTAAGGCCCCATGCCCCAAACACGAAAGGATTTATCCGCGAATACGGTCCAGCGGACCGTTTCCGCGGATAAATCCTCTCGAGGATTTCAGCGGATTTCCATGCGATGGAGTGTACTCACCATCGCATTGAAATCCGCACCGAAATCCTCTGGCGATGACGTGTCGCGCCGTCGCCGCGATTATGACGCGGCGACGTGCGTGACGCTGTCATATAAGGAATTCCACGCATGCGTCGAATCATTACGACGCATGCGGGGGATCCCTTCGGACGGATGGATCCGGTGAGTCTGTACAGACCAGCGGATCCATCCGTTGGGATGGATTCCAGCGGATAGATTTGTTTGGCATGTCAGCAAATATTCGATCTGCTGGAATCCATCCCAGGGGATAAATATCCGCGGAAACAGATCCGCTGGAGTGTACACACCATAGGATCTATCCGCTGAAACCCATTCGCTGGGATTTTTCAGCGGATGGATTCTATCGTGTGTATGGGGCCTAAGAAGTGCCACTAATAGATGGCATTAATAGGTGGCACTGATAGCTGGCAGTGATTGGCACTGATTGGTGGCAATAATGGGCACTGATGGGTGGCAATAATGGGCACTGGTAGGCAGCACTGCTAGGTGGCACTGATTGGCACCAATGGTGGTGGGCATTGATAGGTCGCACTTATGGGCACTGATAGGTGGCACTTGTGGGCATTGATAGGTGGCACTGGGGGGCACTGTGAACACTGATAGGTGGCACTGGCAGGGGGTTTAGATTGACACACGAGGCATATGTGTCTCCTTCCTCTTCGGGACCGATGTCCCTTGCACCTTAGCTGGTGATTGGCTTTTTTTTCTCCTCAAGATTACCAAGCTTTGTTTACATCACGTGATCAGCTGTCATTGGCTGACAGCTGATCACGTGGTAAGGGGCCAGCCCCTCACTCAGATCTGTGATCACCCGAGTCTCAGTGACACAGCGATCAGAGCGCGTGATTGACGTCCTCCCGGCAATTGGGGTCCGCGCTGTAGCGGTCATTCGGCTATAGCGTGGACGGAAAGTGGTTAATAAGCTCACAGTTGCAAACACTGGTGGACTTTTTAATTCATGAACTTTCTTATTTCGCGTGATTCTATTTTCTACTTATTTATGCTCCACTGTGTTATATTATACAGGAGAATCGCTGCTTTTATTCATAATTTTATTAATGCGATTAATGTTTGTTTTTGTAATTAGCGCAGTTTTTCCAAACCTTTTTCTGAAATGTAATTATATGCCAGTGTCTCACCTAATCGTATCAATACAGAATTCACATAGTCTTGAGCAAGCATTATACACAACGACCTTGTGGTTATTTTCCTACTTCACGTACAGCAAGGGTGACAAATACCGGACCCTTAAATAACCACAGGATGTGAAAAGAACAACCATAAGATTTAAAGTGGAACAAACATCAGATTACCATCAGTATTAAGTGTGTGCATGCTAAGTAATGAGTCAGTGTAACATTTCCAGGTATTTATTAACTTTCACAGAGAATTCAGTACTCTTAAAACGAGGCTCAACTCACAAAGCTGTTTTATCCCATATACCGGTATTTATTTTTGATACCTTAACCACTTAAGGCCCGGACCTTTAGGCAGCTAAAGGACCCGGACAGTTTTTGCGATTCGGCACTGCGACGCTTTAACTGACAATTGCGCGGTCGTGCGACGTGGCTCCCAAACAAAATTTACGTCCTTTTTTTTCCCACAAATAGGGCCAAATCCTCAAAAGAGATACGACGGAGTAACTGCTGGTCCTAACTATGGAACTGATCCACAGAATCAGTTTCCCATAGTTAGGACGAAGATCCGACATGTGTAATTGAATTACACTGTCGGATCTTAGGATGCAGTACCGCATCCGCCGCTGGGGGTATTTTGTGTCGAAATGCCGACTCGGGTATGCAAATTAGCACTTAGGGCGATCCACAAAGCTTTTCAGCTTCGTTTTTTCTCCGTAAGTATTAAGTTGCATACGCAAAATTAGGGCTGCTTTTACAAGGTGTAAAGTTAGTACACCATGTAAAAGCAGACCCTTCTGTCTAGCGACGCGTTTTTTTTTCGAATTAAAAATTTTTTTTCGCGCCGTATATTTTTCCGACGGAACTTTATTGACCCGTCGCAATCCACAAAGCCCGACGTAACGTAATTTCGCGCTATGCACGTCGGGAAAATGACGTCACGAGCATGCGCAGTACGGCCGGCGTGGGAGTGCGCCTCATTTAAATTGGAATCGCCCCCATGAAATGAGGAACGCCTTGCGACGGCGGAATTTAAGTTACACGGCCAGAAATTTCTAGGTAAGTGCTTTGTGGATCGGGCACTTAGGTAGAAAATTTAAGGCAGTGTAACTTAAATTAGAAATTCGCCGTTACGCCGGGTCTTTGTGGATTTGGCCCATAGAGCTTTCTATTGGTGGTATTTGATCACCTCTGCGGTTTTTAGTTTTTGCGCTATAAACAAAAATTTTGAAAAAAAATAATATTTTTTACTTTTTGCTATAATAAATATCCCCCAAAAATATATAAAAAACTTTTTTTTTTCCTCAGTTTAGGCCGATACGTATTCTTCTACCTATTTTTGGTAAAAAAAAATCGCAATAAGCGTTTATCGATTGGTTTGCGCAAAATGTATAGCGTTTACAAAATGGGGGATAGTTTTATTGCATTTTTATGAATTTTTTTTTTTTACTACTAATGGTGGCGATCAGCGATTTTTTTCGTGACTGCGACATTATGGCGGACACATCGGACAATTTTGACACATTTTTGGGACCATTGTTTATTGTGAAAATGACAATTGCAGTTTGGTAAATAACCACAAGGCGCTGAAGGGGTTAAGTGTGACTTCATTTGTGTTTCTAACTGTAGGGGGGTGTGGCTGTAGGTGTGACGTCATTGATTGTGTTTCCCTATAAAAGGGAACACACGATCAATGACGGCGCCACAGTGAAGAACGGGGAAGCTGTGTTTACACACAGCTCTCCCCGACCTTCAGCTCCGGGGACCGATCGCGGGACTCCAGCGGCGATCGGGTCCCGCGGTCACGGTCATGCGACCCACGGCTGGGCACTTAAAGAGGACGTACCTGTACGTGCTTGTGCCCAGCCGTGCCATTCTGCCAACGTATATGTGCAGGAGGCGGTCCTTAAGTGGTTAACTAGCTCACATTCACAAAAGTACATCATTTAGCCTGCTCTATAAGCAGCTGTATTTTACCACTATGAGTGCTATTATATTACTGTCTATTTTGTTTGTCGTTCCATGTAAAAGTTAAAACATGAAGATTAAGGCCTGGTTCAAACCTATGCATTTTTTTTGTGCGTCTTTAGTTTTTCAGAAACACACTACAGGACCTGGAAAGGACCTGGGACTTTTTGGTGAGTGGGGACCCAGGAGCGGAGCACGGATTGTCTTTGAGATCCACACTAACTGCATAATTTGCACAAGTTCAACACATCATATGGATGGACTTTTTGTTTGCACTATAATCGCACCGAGCACTTTATACTGTTATGTAGTGTTATTAATGCAGGCTTTTTCATACTTGTTTTTCATTGGTTTATTTGTTTGAGCAGCACTGAGTTTTATACAAACCCAGATATTGTCATTGGGAAATAGATGTAGGAGTGCTGCCAGCATCGCTGCAGAGGTTGAAGGGGTGGGGGGGGGGGTCAGCCTGTCAGTGCTCAGACCATACGCCTCACACTGCATCAAATTGGTCTGCATGGCTGTCGTCCCAGAGGGAATCCTCTACTAAAGATGATGCACAAGAAAGCCTGCAAACAGTTTGCTGAAGACAAGCAGACTAAGGACATGGATTACTGGAACCATGTCCTGTGGTCTGATGAGACCAAGATGAATGTATTTGGTGTCAGATGGTGTCAGGTGTGTGTGGCGGCAACCAGGTGAGGAGGACAAAGACAAGTGTATCTTGCCTACAGTCAAGTATTGTGGTGGGAGTGTCATGGACTGGGGCTGCATGAGTGCTGCCAGCACTGGCGAGCTACAGTTCATTGAGGGCCCATGAATGCCAACATGTCCTGTGACATACTGAAGCAGAGCATGATCCCCTCCCTTCAGAGACTGGGCCGCAGGGCAGTATTCCAACATGATAACGTCCCAAAACACACCTCCAAGACTACCACTGCCTTTCTAAAGAAGCTGAGGGTAAAGGTGATGGACTGGCCAAGCCTGTCTCCAGACCTAAACCCTATTGAGCATCTGTGGGACATCCTCAAACGGAAGGTGGAGGAGCGCAAGGTCTCTAACATCCACCAGCTCTGTGATGTCATCATGGAGGAGGGGAAGAGACTCCAGTGGCAACCTGTGAAGCTCTGGTGAACTCCATGCCCAGGAGGGTTAAGGCAGTGCTGGAAAATAATGGCGGCCACACAAAATATTGACACTTTTGGGCCCAATTTGGACATTTTCACTTAGGGGTGTACTCACTTTTGTTGTCAGCGGTTTAGACAATAATGGCTGTGTGTTGAGTTATTTTGAGGGGACAGCAAATTTACACTGTTATACAAGCTGCACACTCACTACACAACATTGTAGCAGTGTTGTCACATGAAGAGATATAATAAAATATATATATTTTTTTAAATATATTTATAGTAACTCACTTTTGAGTTACTGCATATATACATATATATTTTGTTTTAATTTTATATATGCATACAAATGGCATAATTCTATCTCCTATTTTGTAGACGCTATGGGCCAGATTCACAGAAGAGATACGATGGAGTATCTCAGATACACCATCGTATCTCGGATTTTTACTGGTCCTATCTATGCACCTGATTCATAGAATCAGATACGCATAGATAGGGCTGAGATCCGACAGTGTCACACTTTGTTACACTGTCGGATCTTTTTTTTGATTTAAAAATGGCGCCGGGGGCGTTCCCGCTGATTTACACTGAATAATATGTAAATCAGCGAGATACGCGAAATTCACTAACGTACGCGGACCCGACGCTGTGTTCTAACGTCGTTTCCGTAGCGCGGTACCCGTCGTATACTTACCCCTGCTAAAAGCAGGGGTAAGTATTGTTAAGTATGGCCGTCGTTCCCGCGTCGATTTTGAAATTTCCTACGTCGTTTGCGTACGCCGATTCACGAACACGCGCGTCGCAAGTCCCGCTCACGTCGCAACCACTGACGTCCTATTGACGTCAGTGGGAGCAATGCACGCCGGGAAATTCCCCGGACGACGCATGCGTATTTAAATCGGCGCAGGAGCGTGCCTGATTTAAATATGACACTCCCCTAGCCGCGGAATTTGAATTCCGCTGGGGGAGTTAGGATCCGCCGTCGCAAGTTTGGAGGTAAGTGTGTTGTGAATTTGACACTTTCCTCACAAACTTGCGAGGGCGGATCTTAAAACACATAGGTTACACGGATCTAAAGATCCGCTAACCTTTGTGAATCTGGCCCATAGGTTACACGGATCTAAAGATCCGCTAACCTTTGTGAATCTGGCCCATAGGTTACACGGATCTAAAGATCCGCTAACCTTTGTGAATCTGGCCCATAGGTTACACGGATCTAAAGATCCGCTAACCTTTGTGAATCTGGCCCTATAACTTCTGCACAAACATCAATAGACACGTTTTTTTTTTTTTTTTACAAAAAATATGTAGAAGAATACGTATCGCCCTAAACTGAGAAAAAAATAAAAAAATTATATATTTTTGGGGGATATTTATTATAGCAAAAATTTGAAAATATAGAATTTTTTTAAAAATTGTCGCTCTATTTTTGTTTACAGCGCAAAAAAAAAAGACCGCAGAGGTGATCAAATACCACCAAAAGAAAGCTCTTTTTGTGGGGAAAAAAGGACACCAATTTTGTTTGGGAGACACGTTGCATGACCGCGCAATTGTCAGTTAAAGCGACGCAGTGCCGAATCGCACAAGTGGCCTGGTCTTTGGCCAGCAAAATGGTCCGGGGGTTAAGTGGTTAACTATGTCTTGCCTTGGCTTTGCAGTGCACCCTGCCATACACCAAGGACAAGACCCTGGGATTAAGATGTTCGCCCACTGAGTCACCTTGGAGATCTCATCCACCACCCAAAATCTGGTGCAGCTGTGCATGGTATCCAATCAGCTTCTAACTTCAGTTTGTTCAATTAAAGGGTCACTAAAGGAAAAAAATGTTTGCTGAAATGACTGTTTATTGGGTATAGAGACATAAAAGTTAACTGATTCCTTTTAAAAATGATTGAGAAAATTGAATTTAATCTATCATATAATGTGCCTCGAGTTTCACTTTCGGTTTTAAAGGTACATACATGAAGTTCCGGGTGAGAGGTGAGTCGGGAAGCGTCACAGAACAAAAACAAACAAATCCAGGGCAGTGTTTTGTTTTTAAAATGAATCTGATTGGTTCTGAGGAGTTTTAGACACACAGTAATGACAGCTCAGACCACCGTGAAAATCTCCCAGTACTGTGGTTATAAGGAAACAGGCAACCAGGAAGTGTGGAGATCACAGCAGAATTACAGCTACTTCAAAGCAAAAACGAACAATGAGGACATGAAACCAGTACTGCAGTAAGGTAAAGGAAGCTATTTAAAAAAAATTCCTTTAGTGACCCTTTAAGCTTTGACAAAAAAACCTGGAAGTTGATTGGCTTCTATCCAGAGCTACACCAGATTTTACACTCTCCTGTTTTAGTAAATCAACCCCACTACCCAACAGTCTTTTTAACACAGCAAAGGGGTCACTGTAACTTTAAGACCAACTCACCTACCCAATAAATGGCTCCGTTTCCCATGTTTTTTTATAACTGCAACAATTTTGGAGGTGCACACTACTTTAGAATACTTTTTTTTTTTGGGGGGGGGGGGGCATTTCAGGAAAGGTATTTTCTTTTGTTTCCACACAAGTCTTAAAAACAATTCTCAGCAACTTGTGTGAAATGAGTATTCAAAAGCCTGTTTTTTCTACTCAATGTATCTTATCTATTTCATAGGGTACTGTATATTTCGTTTTTTCTTCAAAATAAATTGATCATATGTCCACTGTTCTTTTAGTGGCAGAATTTTTAGGACATTTTAAGAGGATCTGAATTATGGAATTTGTGACCAAAGCCATGCAGAGGGCATAGCAGGGCCGTCTTTACCATAGGGCAAACAGGGGAAGCTGCCCAGGGCCCTGTCACTGTTGGGGGCCCAAAGCAGAGCCGCCCGTTAAACCCCTGTGCTGCCCACAAATCAGGCTGAAAATCATCAGCGGCACGCAGCCAGTGCCAGTACTGCTTCCCTTCCCAGTGTTTTAAAATGTACAGCACCCCTGGCTTCCCTTTAGACGTGCACTTCTCCCTTCCTGCCACTGGGTGCTGCTTGTATATAAAAGTGAATTAGAATGTGATTTTTATAACATCCCCAGTTTGCTCTTCCCGAGGCTGACTTCTTCATGTCCTGCTCCTCAGGGTATGTCACTGTTTGCTAATCTATATTGTAAATAGAAGTTTTCTGTAGAGTGTGCCTAAAGTCTTTATAATATTTGATGATTCACTGCAGGTCTGGTCAGTGTTTTAAAGAGTTCCTCTATTTTACACATGGCATGGCATGGGGGTCACAGCACCGTCTGTCCATTCTGCTTTAGCACCATGGGACCCCATGCCATGCCATGTGTAAAATAGAGGAACTCTTTAAATCACAGACCAGACCTGCAGTCCAGGCTGAGTAAGGCCTCAGAGCACATGGCATTACTGTCTGTATTTAACTGCTTGATGGGCTTATTTTGGGCCTGACAGCCCATTCAAATCAATGGGCTGCTGTGCCTGCACAAATGAGGGCCGCCAAAACACATACATGTGAACCAGCCAGGCCCAAAATAAGCTGGAGGGGGGCCCAAAAAAAATGTTTGCCCAGGGCCCAAACCATATTAAAGACGGCCCTGGGGCATAGGATCAGTCACCAGAATTATCTGTGTCTCCATGTGGAGGCAGCCATTTTGCTACTGACAAGGCTTTGCTTCCTTGTGTCAGGGGCTGCCCCTATAATGACTGGTGATCTTATAGCTGGTGGCAGTGCTGGGAAAAAGTCAACTAGAGCCCAGGGAGAACATGCCAAACTGTGTCCCTCCCTCCCCAAGATGCATAAGCATCACATGTCAGCACCCCCCCCCTAAGAAAAAATTAGCACTAATCTGCATGATTGCCCCCAAGCATAAATTCCCCCTCCTCCCAGTACAAATCCATCCCCATTCCCCATCCCCATGAAATCGCCCCTTCCATAACAAATCTTTTCTCCCTATCCCCCAGATCACCCCAGTACAAATGGCCCCCACCAAAAAAATATAAATAAATCACCCCTCCTTACATAAATCCTCTACCACTAAAATTTTCCCTCCAAGTACATATCCTCTCCCCCACTCCAAATCCCCCTCCCAGCCAAATTCCCCCCCAATTCCCAAATTTCCCTGTCTAGTAAAAATCCTCCAATCATCCCCAAATTGACCCTATTAGCACAAATCTCCCTACCCCCATCATCCCTATTAGCACACATCTCCCCCCACCATATAATTTTTTCTAGCACAAACCCCCCTCCCAACACAGATCCTCCTAAATCACCATTCCTAGCACTCCCCCTTCCAACAAAATCCCCTCCCATCCAATCTCCTTACGGCACCCTCCCACCTCACATGATACCACAGAGCCCAGGGCATCCATCCTTCTTGCCTACCCTTTGTCCCAGCCCTGGCTGGTGGGGTATTAGTGCTTTTTGCATTTTGCAGATTTGCACTACGGCACATTTAAAGGGGTTGTAAAGGTTCGTTTTTTTGCATAGGATGCATTAAGGTGAAAAAAAAATCTGGCAATGACGGTCTCCCCCCCCCCCCGTTTTACTTACCTGAGCCTGTTCACCTGCTGCACTCGCCCCCGGCGTCCTCTTCTCCACAATGGCACCAATTGTCACCACTGTACCATGCCACCAAACGCAGCCACTGTGCCATCAATTGTTACTACTGTGCCATGCCATCAAACGCAGCCACTGTGGCACCAATTGTCACCACTGTGCCATGCCACCAAACACAGCCACTGTGCCATCAATTATCACCACTGTGCCATGCCATCAAACGCAGCCACTGTGCCATGCCATCAAACGCAGTCACTGTGCCATGTCATCAAACGCAGTCACTGTGCCCCTCAATTGTCACCAATGTGCCATGCATCCATCCTTCTTGCCTACCCCTTGTCCCAGCCCTGGCTGGTGGGGTATTAGTGCTTTTTGCATTTTGCAGATTTGCACTATGGCACATTTAAAGGGGTTGTAAAGGTTTGTTTTTTTGCATAGGATGCATTAAGGTGAAAAAAAATCTGGCAATGACGGTCTCCCCCCCCCCCCCCCGTTTTACTTACCTGAGCCTGTTCACCTGCTGCACTCGCCCCTGACGTCCTCTTCTCCACTTCTTTCTGGCCGTTGATTGGCTAAATTGGATGGAGTGATAGCAGCGCAGCCATTGGCTCGCACTGCTGTCAATCACATCCAATGACGCGTCACGCCTGGGGCGGGGCCGAGTGATACAGTCGGTGGCTATAGCCGCCAGCTGTATCACGGGAGCGCGCCCGCAAGACCTAACCCCCATGGGAGAGAGCTTGCATGAAGGTTATTAGTTCTTGCGGGGAGGAGCCGAGACAGCCACGAGGGACCCCAGAATACCAGGATCTGGCCCACTGTGTGTAAAACGAGCTGCACAGTGGAGGTAAGGTTTTTTTTTTTTTTTAAACGGGAACCTTTAGTGTCCCTTTAACATGATTTCCTATGGAACATGTTCTGTAGAGCATCAATCAAGCCTAAGACTGGGATGCCGTTAAAGTTCATTAGCTAGATTCAGAAAGACTTAGGCTGGCGTATCAGTAGATACGCCAGCCTAAGTCTGAATCTGCGCAGACGCAAATTTAAGCTTATTCTGGTAACCAGATACGCTTAAATTAGGCTCAAATACGAGCGGCGTAAGTGTCTTAAAATAGGCCAGGGGGGAGGAGGGAGGGAGGGGGGATGGGATGGAGGATTGAGGGGGAGGGAATGGGAAGAGTGGGGGGGTGGGGGGAGGCAGAGAGACCATCTGACTGACTTCACAAGAAAATATTCCAAACACTTAAAAAAAAAAAAAAAAGATATATGACAGATGTCAAGTTTCTCTCATATAATGTAAAGGGACTAAATTCCCATATTAAAAGACACAAAATTCTCTGTGAATTAACACAGTATAAAACAGATATTGCCTATCTTCAAGAGACCCATATTACCTTGGAATCCAATATAAAGCTCTACTCAACAGAATACCCGATATGGTATTATGGGGATACAATCTCATCGCGATCCCAGGGGGTTGCTATTGGATTCGCTCGTAGAATACGATTCACATTGGTGGATAGACAAACAGACCCGGAGGGGAGATTTCTGTTCCTGAAAATAAAACTGGGAGGAGAGATCTATACCCTAGCTAATGTATACGCCCCCAATGTAAACTCGGTTAAATATATTAGTAAAATCATGAGAAAACTAAAAGAATTTGAAGAGGGCCATGTAGTTTTGATGGGAGATTTCAATTTCTGTATGAGTCCAAGCCTCGATAGTACGTCCTGTGCACAGGGGACAAATCGTGAGCAACTAAAAATACTGATTAAACAAATGACACAAAATCAAATGGTGGATGTATGGCGGATCCTCAATCCGAGGGCCCGCGACTACACGTTTTTCTCACCTGTGCATGGGACGTACTCGAGGATCGACTATGCCCTCGTCGACCACAGACTTCTGGAGAGTGTGATAGAAGCAAGGTGTGAGATCATGACGTTATCAGACCACGGCCCTATAACTTTAAAAATAAAAACTTCTATACAAAAAGACACACCACCAGAATGGAGATTGGACGAGAGTCTGTTGGGGGACGAGGAGGTAGCGGAGAGGATACAGAAAGAGTTGGAATGTTATTTTCAGGAGAACGACAAGGAGGATATCTCAAGAGCATCCCTTTGGGAGGCCCATAAAGCGTATATAAGGGGAATCTTTATTGTAGAAGGGGCAAGGAAAAACAAAATAAGATCGAGTAAATTAAAAACACTAAGGGAGGAGATATATCGGCTAGAACAGGAACATAAGTCACAGGGGCAAAAGAGGGAAATATTTCATAAGTTGAGTATAAGAAGGGATGAATATAGAGCTCTGGCGGAACAAGAAACTAAGAAACATATAGACCGGACAGAGAGAGAAAGATACGTCTGGGGAAACAAACCTAGTAAAAATTTGGCCAGAATGGTAAGAAAAAAGAAAACTAGGAATTTTATAGAAAAAATCAGAGACAGGAATGGTGACTTAGTATATGCGACAAATAAAATAGCAGAAGTATTCCGGAGCTACTATGAAGAACTTTACGATATCCAACAAAAGATCAGGTGCCCACGCGAAAAAATGGACAAGAGTAGGGAAATACTACAGTTAGCCAATCTCCCAAAATTAGAAGAAGAGGAGGTAGAAGAGATGGAAGGTTTAATAACGGAACAGGAAATAAGGGAGGCCTTAAAAAACACTCCTAAGGGGAAAAGTCCCGGGCCAGATGGCTTTACATCTGCCTACCTACAAAAGTTCAGTACCATCTTAATCCCCAGACTCTGCCAATACTTTAATGGCCTTGGAACTGACTATGAAATGAGTAGAGAGGCTTTAACAGCAACGATTACAGTGATCAAAAAAGAGGGAAAGGATAATACGACTTGTTCGGGTTATCGACCGATCTCACTCCTAAACGCAGATACGAAACTGTATGCAAAAATTTTAGCGGAAAGAATGAAGGGAGCGATGACAGCCATCATCCACCCAGACCAGGTAGGTTTTATACCTGGGAGGGAGGGAAAGTATAATGGTGTGAGGGCGCTCCTTCTCCTGGAGCAGATCAAAGAAAGTGGGACCCCCGGTCTATTCCTGTCGGTTGATGCTGAGAAAGCTTTCGACAGGGTAGACTGGGGATTCCTGATACAAACTCTAGAATTCATAGGAATAGGTCCAGGGATGATAAGGAGAATAAAAACTCTATATTTACACCCGTGTGCAAGGATCAAAATTAACGGATCCTTATCCGCCCCTTTTGAGATGAAAAATGGGACTAGGCAAGGATGTCCCCTATCCCCCCTCCTCTTTGTCCTAGCATTGGAACCCCTCCTGGCAATGGTCCGACAAAACCCAGAAATCTATGGGGTAGGAGTAGGCAAAGATGAGCATAAACTGTCAGCCTTTGCTGATGATTTATTATTCTACATAAGTAGCCCAAGAGTCACCCTCCCGAAGTTAATAGATACCTTAAAACAATATGGCGAGGTCTCAAACTTTAAAATGAATACAACAAAAACGGAGATTTTGAATATTAATATCCACAAAGACGAAGAACTATATTTGCGGAAGAAATTTAATTTCTCCTGGCAAAGAGAGATAAAGTATTTGGGTATAAAAATGGCAAATACTTTGAAAAAAATATATAGAATAAACTTTATCCCCCTTCTCGACGAAATTAAAAGAGAAATTAAAACTATATACAATAGACCAATATCGTGGTTTGGGAGGATAAATGTGGTAAAAATGGTACTTATCCCCAAAATTTTGTATAAATTCCAAATGGTCCCAATTTATTTGCCTCCGTCATATATTAAAATAATTAACTCCCTTCTAATGAAATACATATGGAACAATAAAAAACATAGAGTCTCTGCCCAAATTCTAAAACGAACCAAGAAAAAAGGCGGCCTGGCTGTACCTGACATTAGATTATACTACAACGCTTCGGTCCTCACACGGGTCATAGAATGGGCTAAAGAGTCACAGGATAAAAGGTGGATAAGTATTGAATGCACCTTAGCGAGGGCACAGTTAGGGAGATTAATCTGGAACCCCCCACACTATAGAACCCTACACACGTCAACACACGCAATTACACATAACGCTTTAAGGGTATGGGATCGATTACACAAACAATTAAAAACGAAATTCAACTCACCCCTTATAGATTTGAAAGAAAACGAATATTTTGCACCTGGGACTAAAGAGGTAGGTGGTAAGTGGATTAAAAATAGAACACAGTTAAAAGACATAACACTAGAGGGCAAAATTATGACCCTTCACGAAATTAGGATTGAAATGGAGGCACTCAGCGAGTGGAGATACCTTCAGTTGGTGTCATTCGTTAAGTCCCTCCCACACCCATTGAGGTCACGAGAGGAGTACACTACATTGGAACAGATGTGTAGTACCGAAAGCTCAAAAGGAAATATCTCCAAAGTATATAAATATTTACAGAAAATAGACGAGTCGGATACGCTAAACTACATACAGAAATGGGAGAGAGACCTAGGAGTTCCAAGGGGGAAGACGACCATAGGGAGAATCCTTAATTTGACACATACTTCGGCGGTTGATGTAAAAACCGCCGAGATGAACTTCAAGTGTCTGACAGGATGGTACACTACCCCAGATAAAATGGCCAAATTCGGAGTAGGGGAGTCAGAGGAATGTTGGAGAGGATGTGAGGCAAGAGGAACGATGGCCCACCTGTGGTGGGACTGTGTAAAAATCAAAACGTTCTGGGGAAAAGTTTTGGCTTTGATAAAAGAGATAACTAAAAAAGAATTGGAAAATAATCCTTGGATAGTCCTCTTTCATGGGGGAGAAACGCCAGTGAACGATTATAGGGGATCACTAATTCCGCATTTGTTGAACTCTGCGAAACGATTGATACCCCTAAAATGGAGAAACCCGGTAAGCCCGCAAATATGGGAATGGATCGACTCTGTAGAGGGTACTTATAGGAGGGAGAAAGTAAAATACGGTGGCGAAAAGAACAAGGCAGGAAACAAGGATATCTGGGAAACATGGATTGATTTTAAAAAGTCTCGGAAATACGCAGAAAACATGAGAGAGGAATAAGACTGCAGCAATATAGGAAATAAAAATACTAGGTGGAGTCGGGAGATGGTCTGGGAGGGGTGGGAAGGGTAGTGGGGGGGAGGGAGGGGAGGGAGGGGACTGGGATGGGGTGATGTGTCACGTCATTACGTAATGATAGCATGTTGGATCTCGTATATATGAGGAACGCTCTAGCCCGTTTAAATTGTTAAAGGGCTGAAAGAAGATATGCTTAATAAAAAAAAAAAAAAAAAATTTTTAAACAATATGCAAATAGCAGAATAACAAATATAGAATCAAGAAAAAAAAAAAATATATAAATAAACTACCACAAATGATGCTATACCTGAAATAGAGACGGAATTATGAATAAAATCATGAGCAGGTCTCTTGCTGTGGTTATGTCTGACGTGAAAAAAAAAAAAAAAAAAAAAAAAAAAAAAAGAATGTGATTTTTATAACATCCCCAGTTTGCTCTTCCCAAGGCTGACTTCTTCATGTCCTGCTCCTCAGGGTATGTCACTGTTTGCTAATCTATATTGTAAATAGAAGTTTTCTGTAGAGTGTGCCTAAAGTCTTTATAATATTTGATGATTCACTGCAGGTCTGGTCAGTGTTTTAAAGAGTTCCTCTATTTTACACATGGCATGGCATGGGGGTCACAGCACCGTCTGTCCATTCTGCTTTAGCACCATGGGACCCCATGCCATGCCATGTGTAAAATAGAGGAACTCTTTAAATCACAGACCAGACCTGCAGTCCAGGCTGAGTAAGGCCTCAGAGCACATGGCATTACTGTCTGTATTTAACTGCTTGATGGGCTTATTTTGGGCCTGACAGCCCATTCAAATCAATGGGCTGCTGTGCCTGCACAAATGAGGGCCGCCAAAACACATACATGTGAACCAGCCAGGCCCAAAATAAGCTGGAGGGGGGCCCAAAAAAAATGTTTGCCCAGGGCCCAAACCATATTAAAGACGGCCCTGGGGCATAGGATCAGTCACCAGAATTATCTGTGTCTCCATGTGGAGGCAGCCATTTTGCTACTGACAAGGCTTTGCTTCCTTGTGTCAGGGGCTGCCCCTATAATGACTGGTGATCTTATAGCTGGTGGCAGTGCTGGGACAAAGTCAACTAGAGCCCAGGGAGAACATGCCAAACTGTGTCCCTCCCTCCCCAAGATGCATAAGCATCACATGTCAGCACCCCCCCCCCTAAGAAAAAATTAGCACTAATCTGCATGATTGCCCCCAAGCATAAATTCCCCCTCCTCCCAGTACAAATCCATCCCCATTCCCCATCCCCATGAAATCGCCCCTTCCATAACAAATCTTTTCTCCCTATCCCCCAGATCACCCCAGTACAAATGGCCCCCACCAAAAAAATATAAATAAATCACCCCTCCTTACATAAATCCTCTACCACTAAAATTTTCCCTCCAAGTACATATCCTCTCCCCCACTCCAAATCCCCCTCCCAGCCAAATTCCCCCCCAATTCCCAAATTTCCCTGTCTAGTAAAAATCCTCCAATCATCCCCAAATTGACCCTATTAGCACAAATCTCCCTACCCCCATCATCCCTATTAGCACACATCTCCCCCCACCATATAATTTTTTCTAGCACAAACCCCCCTCCCAACACAGATCCTCCTAAATCACCATTCCTAGCACTCCCCCTTCCAACAAAATCCCCTCCCATCCAATCTCCTTACGGCACCCTCCCACCTCACATGATACCACAGAGCCCAGGGCATCCATCCTTCTTGCCTACCCTTTGTCCCAGCCCTGGCTGGTGGGGTATTAGTGCTTTTTGCATTTTGCAGATTTGCACTACGGCACATTTAAAGGGGTTGTAAAGGTTCGTTTTTTTGCATAGGATGCATTAAGGTGAAAAAAAAATCTGGCAATGACGGTCTCCCCCCCCCCCGTTTTACTTACCTGAGCCTGTTCACCTGCTGCACTCGCCCCCGGCGTCCTCTTCTCCACAATGGCACCAATTGTCACCACTGTACCATGCCACCAAACGCAGCCACTGTGCCATCAATTGTTACTACTGTGCCATGCCATCAAACGCAGCCACTGTGGCACCAATTGTCACCACTGTGCCATGCCACCAAACACAGCCACTGTGCCATCAATTATCACCACTGTGCCATGCCATCAAACGCAGCCACTGTGCCATGCCATCAAACGCAGTCACTGTGCCATGTCATCAAACGCAGTCACTGTGCCCCTCAATTGTCACCAATGTGCCATGCATCCATCCTTCTTGCCTACCCCTTGTCCCAGCCCTGGCTGGTGGGGTATTAGTGCTTTTTGCATTTTGCAGATTTGCACTATGGCACATTTAAAGGGGTTGTAAAGGTTTGTTTTTTTGCATAGGATGCATTAAGGTGAAAAAAAATCTGGCAATGACGGTCCCCCCCCCCCCCCCCCCCCGTTTTACTTACCTGAGCCTGTTCACCTGCTGCACTCGCCCCTGACGTCCTCTTCTCCACTTCTTTCTGGCCGTTGATTGGCTAAATTGGATGGAGTGATAGCAGCGCAGCCATTGGCTCGCACTGCTGTCAATCACATCCAATGACGCGTCACGCCTGGGGCGGGGCCGAGTGATACAGTCGGTGGCTATAGCCGCCAGCTGTATCACGGGAGCGCGCCCGCAAGACCTAACCCCCATGGGAGAGAGCTTGCATGAAGGTTATTAGTTCTTGCGGGGAGGAGCCGAGACAGCCACGAGGGACCCCAGAATACCAGGATCTGGCCCACTGTGTGTAAAACGAGCTGCACAGTGGAGGTAAGGTTTTTTTTTTTTTTTAAACGGGAACCTTTAGTGTCCCTTTAACATGATTTCCTATGGAACATGTTCTGTAGAGCATCAATCAAGCCTAAGACTGGGATGCCGTTAAAGTTCATTAGCTAGATTCAGAAAGACTTAGGCTGGCGTATCAGTAGATACGCCAGCCTAAGTCTGAATCTGCGCAGACGCAAATTTAAGCTTATTCTGGTAACCAGATACGCTTAAATTAGGCTCAAATACGAGCGGCGTAAGTGTCTTACACCATCGTATCCTAAAGTGTAATTTTTAGGCTGACCGCTAGGTGGCGCTTCCATTGCGGTCGGCGTAGAATATGTAAATCACTAGATACGCCTATTCACGAACGTACGCCCGGCCGACGCAGTACAGATACGCCGTTTACGTAACGCATTAACAGGCCTAAAGTTATTCCATCAAATAGCTGGAATAGTAATGTTAAAGTATGGCAGTCGTTCCCGCGTCGAAATTTGAAAATTTTACGTTGTTTGCGTAAGTCGTCCGTGAATAGGGATTTACGTAGTTTACGTCCACGTCAAAAACAATAGGACCGTGCGGCGTACTTAGCCGCAATGCACACTGGGATATGCAGGCGGATGGCGCATGCGCCATTCCAAAAAAACGTCAATCACGTCAGGTCAACCCAAATTAACATAAAACACACCCCCTCAGCCTATTTTGAATTAGGCGCGCTTACGCCCGCCGCATTTACGCTACGCCGCCGCAACTATGCAATGAGATGAAAGAAAAATCCTGGATCGCCGCACTCCTCAAAAAACGATTTCTTTATTCAAAACATGAAAAAACAACAAAAATTCAAATGGAAAAAACTGCCAAAATTCATGCAGTCAACCAAGAAGTGGATTAACTATGCGCCCGCCATCCTGAATCCAGCTACATGTGCGTGTAAAGGCAGGTGTCCCAATACTTTTAACAAAATATGGTATATGCTTGTAATGCATTTGTCATAGAGAAAGATACTCATATCTGAAAAGGTCCTTCCTGCTTGGAACGACTTGTAGACGTTTGTAACCAAAACAAATGATTATAATCTCAAAAAAATTGTTTTGTTAGACTGGATCACAAAGAACGTAGCTCAGCTTTTTGCTGCAGAGGATTGTGTTTGGAGCACTGCATGAATCAAAATAACTTCAAGCAGTAAACAGGCATATCGCTTGCTTTCTGCATAACAATGATTCCTGTTTAGTTTAGATCATGGCGATAAGGCTTTTATCACATGCAAATCACTGATAAAGCACAAAGGAAAAATACATTTAGGTTAATAACTTTGCTGTTATGGTGCGTTGTGTTGGGTCCAGTGGCGGCTGGTGCTAAAAAAATTTGGGGGGGGGCGCAAACGAAAAAAAAAAAAGAGCTTCACTGTGCCCATCAAATGCAGCCACTGTGCCATCAATTGTCACCACTGTGCCATGCCATCAAATGCAGTCACTGTGCCATGCCATCAAACGCAGCCACTGTGGCACCAATTGTCACCACTGTGCCATGCCACCAAACGCAGCCACTGTGGCACCAATTGTCACCACTGTGCCATGCCACCAAACGCAGCCACTGTGCCATCAATTGTCACTACTGTGCCATGCCATCAAACGCAGCCACTGTGGCACCAATTGTCACCACTGTGCCATGCCACCAAACGCAGCCACTGTGCCATCAATTATCACCACTGTGCCATGCCATCAAATGCAGTCACTATGCCATCAATTCGCACCACTGTGCCATGCCATCAAACGCAGTCACTGTGCCATCAATTCGCACCACTGTGCCATGCCATCAAACTCAGCCACTGTGCCATGCCATCAAACGCAGTCACTGTGCCATGCCATCAAACGCAGTCACTGTGCCATGTCATCAAACGCAGTCACTGTGCCCCTCAATTGTCACCAATGTGCCATGCCATCAAACGCAGCCACTGTGCCCCTCAATTGTCGCCACTGTGCCAGTTGTCACCACTGTGCCCTTTAATTGTCGCCACTGTGCATGTCACTGTGCCCTTAAATTGTTGCCACTGTGCCCATTGTCACCACTGTGGCCATTGCAATTACAAGGGATGTAATTTTGAAGTGTGACATGTTAGGTATCTATTTTCTCGGCGTAACTTCATCTTTTACTTTATGCAAAAAAACTTTACTGTTTTGTTCTTTTTTAAAGCAAAAAAAAAAGTTTGAAAAATTGTTGCGCAAATACTACATAAAAAGTTGCAATGACCACCATTGTATTCTCTAGAGTCTTTGCTAAAAAAACATATATAATGTTTGGGGGTTCTATGTAATTTTCTAGCAGAAAAAAAAATTATGATTTTTAGATGTAGGAGAGAAATGTCAGAATTGGCCTAGTTGGAAAGTGGTAAAATCTTGACTCGGTTTGCGAGTGTTGTCTCGCAAAACAAGCAGGATTCAAGCCTCTGTGGTGTGCAGTACCGCATTTGGCTAGAGGTGCGGGGGGGCGGTGCCATTCGGAGCCACTCGAATGCACGTGGAAACACTCCTTTCCCGAGTGTCTCATGCCGTGTACACACTATCGGTCAAACCGATGAGAACGGTCTGATGGACAGTTTTCATCGGACCAAACCGATCGTGTGTGGGCCCCATCGGTTAAAAAAAAAAAGCAATCTTGTTTTAAATTTAACCGATGGATTCCTAACCGATAGAACAAAACCGATCGTTAGTTGGCACAACCATCGGTTGAAAATCCAGGCATGCTCAGAATCAAGTCGACGTATGCTTGGAAGCATTGAACTTAATTTTTTTCAGCACGTCGTTGTGTTTTACGTCACCGCGTTCTGACACAATCGTTGTTTTAACCGATGGTGTGTAGGCCTGACTGATCATCAGTCAGCTTCATCGGTTACCCGGTAAAAACGCTCAATCAGACCGTTCTCATGGGTTTGACCGATCGTGTGTACGCGGCATTAGAGTCTCTCCGAGGGTTTCTGAGTGCATCCTAGCGGCTCCGAGTGGTCTCCAAGTATTTCCCAGTCTCTCCGGTGCCCCCCCAGCTCTGGCCACATGCGGTACTGCGTACAATAGAAGTCAATCTGGAGAAAATTATCTTTGTTTCCATTGACTTCTATGGGGAAAATCGCTTTCATATGCGAGTGCTTTGGATGACAAGCGTTCTCCTGGCACGAATTCTGCTCGTAATTCAAGGTCCCACTGTATAGGTGATCTGGTATTGGGCGGATGGCATTTGAATAAACCCAAATACAGAAACTTTTTATGTTGCAGTGTACCAATTTTATTACCAGCAAATGACTAATAAAACTCAAAGGAAAATTACATTTCCTTTGTTATTCTGGTGCATTGTGTTATGTCGCATTAACCTGATTCTGTTGTAACACGTTGATGTGCATTGGAAAAGAACAAGCTGTTAAATATTTATCGAAAAAATTCACAGATTTTTATGTATCCCATTTAGGATATGCATTTAACACGTAATGATACGCTGGGGTGAGCTGCGTCAGAATAATGTCCAATTTTTCGCTGTGTCGTTGTGCATTAGCAACTTATTCAAAGGATTAGGCTGCCTTATCCAAATGCACTTTAATGTAAACGACATTTAAGGCCTCGCACATACGATAGGTTAAACAGAGGACAGCGGTCTGATGGACCGTTTTCATCGGTCAAAACTGATCGTGTGTGGGCCCCATAGGTTATTTAACCATCGGCAGGGCCGCCATCAGGCGGGTACAGGCAGTACACCTGTAAGGGGCCCGGATGGCAACCCCCTTTAAAAAATATATATATATTTTTTTATTTAATTTTTTATTAAAGGGGCCCGGAGGCCCACAGGGCCCCAGATGTCAACTCCCCTTTTTTGTATTTATTTTTTATAAAAAAAAAAAAATGTAAATATATTTTTATAAAAATTTTTATTAAAGGGACAATTTTTTTTTAGAGATTCGGAGGTCCCCAGGGGCCCGAAGGCCCCCAGGGCCTCGGATGGCAACCTCCCCCTTTTTTTTATTATTTTTTATAAAAAAAAATTCTAATATATATATATATATTTTTAGGGGTACGGGGGGACATGCAAGGAAAAGAAAAAAACAGCATTTTTGCTTGCACATGATTGGATGATAAAATCAGTAGAGCTTCCCCTCATTGCAGATCTACACTGCACTGCACTTCCAAATGCACTTCCATGTGCACTTGCAGTGAGGCCTTGTACACACGACCGGATCTATCCGCTGGGATTGATCCGCGGATCAGTTCCAGCGGACAAATCCGGTCGTCTGTACAGCCTAGCGGATATTTATCCGCGGAGATTTCTCGGGCCGATCGATTTCAAGCGGATATAAATTTCTTAGCATGCTAAGAAATCTATCCGCTTGAATCGGGTCCAGCGGATTGATCCGGTGGTCTGTACAGACTCACCGGATCAATCCGTCCGCTCCCCTCCCTCGCATGCGTCGTAATGATTCGACGCATGCGTGGAAGTACTTACCTTCCAGCGTCGCGCACTTCGCCGCGTCATCCTCGCGGCGACGGCGCGTCACGTCACCGCGGATGAATTCCGCGCGGATTTTGATCCGATGGTGAGTACAAGCCATCGGATCCAAATCCGGAGGAGGAATCTCCGCTGGAAACGGTCTGGCGGACCGTTTCCAGTGGAGATCTCCTCGTGTGTACGGGGCCTAATAGTAATAGTAACAGTAATAGTAGTAAATCAACCCCTAAAACCCTGTACACACGCTCGGTTTTCTGCCGAGAAAACCGAGGAGAAAGCCGAGAACCCGGTAGGAAAACTGCCATGGAGCTTTGGCCAGAGAATCCCGGACGTGTGTATACTCAAGCATACACACGTCCGGTTTACCCGGCCAAAAGTTCTCCTGGCAGTTTTCCTGCTGGGAAAACCAGTTGTGTGTACGAGGCTTTAGTGTCAGATTTGTCCGCTGCAATGCCGCAGTCCTGCTAAAAATCGCTGATCGCCGCCATTACTAGTAAAAACAATAAAAATAATTAAAAGTCCATACATCTTTTCCATAGTTTGTAGACGCTATAACTTTTGCAAATTTTATTATATACTATTGCAATCAATATACGCTTATTGGGATTTTTTTTTACCAAAAATATGTAGCAGAGTACATTTTGGCCTAAATTAATGAAGAAATTAAATTTTTTTTAATTTTTATCTATTGTATGTGTTTTATCGCAGAATGTAAAAAATATGGCCCGGATTCAGAAAGAATCGTGTATCTTTAGGCGGGCGTAGCGCATCTCATATACGCTACGCCGCCGTAACTTATAGAGGCGAGTACCGTATTCAGAAAGAACTTGCGCCCTAAGTTACGGCGGCGTAGCGTAAATGGGCCGGCGTAAGCCTGCGTAATTCAAATGAACAAGGCAGTGGGCGTGTTGTATTGAAATGAGCCGTGACCCCATGCAAATGAGGGGCCGAACGAATGGCGCATGCGCCGTCCATGGACGTATCCCAGTGCGCATGCTCAGAATCACGTCGCAAATACTCAATTCTTTCGACGTGAACGTAACCTATGCCCAGCCCCATTCACATATGACTTACGCAAACGACGTAAACCACGTAAAATTCTACGCTGTTCCGACGTCCATACTTAACATTGGCTGCGCCTCATATAGCAGGGGTAACTTTACGCCTACAAAACACCTTACGCAAACTACGTACATCAAGGCAGCGGGCGCAAGTATGTTCGCGAATCGGCGTATCTAGCTAATTTGCATATTCTACGCGTAAATCTATGGAAGCGCCCCTAGTGGCCAGCGTAAATATGCACCCAAGATACGACGGCGTAAGAGACTTACGTCGGTCGGATCTTGGCCAAATTCCGGCGTATCTGATTCTTTAAATCAGGCGCCGAGATACGACGGCACACATTCGGACTTACGACGGCGTAGCTAGAGATGCGCCGTCGTAAGTTCTTTCTGAATCCGGGCCTATATATATATTTTTTTTAATTGTCTGTATTTTTTTGTTTATAGCGCAACAAATAAAAACTACAGAGGTGATCAAATACCACCAAAAGAAAGCTCTATTTGTGTGAAAAAAATGCATACATTTTATTTGGGTACAGCATCGCACGACCGCGCAATTGTCAGTTAAATTAACGCAGTGCCGTATTGCAATTAAAATGGCCTGGTCGGGAAGGGGGTAAAACCTTCCGGGAGTGAAGTGGTTAATAAAATTTGGAGAGCTCCTGGAATCCAAGTAAAGTCTTGTCATATTTGAATTTTTTTTTTTATATTTTCAACATAATAATCACTTTTGTCCTAACCCCGTTATGATCCTACCTGTGACAGTAACTCATCCTATATCGCTCCGTCTGTCCGCGCGATAATTTGGAAATGGCCTTTGGGCCAAAATCTGAAATGACTTACGACGGTGCAGCGACATGTACGCCGTCGTAAGTCCTAATCCGACCCGTCGTATCTATGCGCCTGATTCTTAGAATCAGTTACGCATAGATATCCATTAGATCCGACAGGCATAAGTGTCTAACGCCGTCGGATCTTAACTGCATTTTTTTTGACCGCTAGGTGGTGCTTCCGTAGAATTCCGCGTCGAGTATGCAAATTAGCTAGATACGCGAATTCCCGAACGTACACGCGGTCGACGCAGTAAAGTTACGACGTTTACGTTAGGCTTTTCCCGGCGTATAGTTGCCCCTGCTATATGAGGCATAAGTGCGGCGTACCAATGTTAAGTATGGCTGTCGTTCCCGCGTCAAAATTTGAAAAAGTTACGTCGTTTGCATAAGTCGTCCGTGAATGGGGCTGGACGTCATTTACGTTCACGTCGAAACCAATGACATCCTTGCGGCGTACTTTGGAGCAATGCACACTGGGAAATTCCACGGACGGCGCATGCGCCGTTCCGCAAAAACGTCAATCACAGTAGTTTTACATAAAACACGCCCCCCTGATCCAAATTTGAATTAGGCGGGCTTACGCCGGCCGATTTACGCTACGCCGCCGCAACTTACGGAGCAAGTGCTTTGAGAATACAGCACTTGCCCGTCTAAGTTGCGGAGGCGTAGCGTAAATCGGATACGTTACGCTCGGGCAAAGATACGCCGCTGACTGAGAATCTGGCTCTTTGAGTTCACAAATGAAAAGTTGGTGTCAGAAAGAAGCCAACATTTCTACCTTTGCGGAGTCCAACAGATTAAATGTTCTATTTAACTGACAAGTCGTAAGATAAATAGACTCCATAGAGATAAATAACAGCAGACAGATAAGGAGGACTTCGCTGCAGATTTTCATTTATTAAAAAATATATTTATTTATTTTTATTTTCAAAACACAGAAAAAGGTTTGGATGAGTTTTCTGAAAAGAAAGAAAGTTTCATTGTTATGTTTAAATTTCAGCGCCATCCTCCCTCTGTCTCACCTCCAGGGGGCGGAGTGCGCCAAGTCGCAAAGGTGAAATTAATATTTTGAATTACAACTTCAGCTATAATTTTCAGAAGTGCTGCTCATAACCCAGACAAGACGGAACATTTACAATAGAGGGGAAACAAAAAAACGGTGCTCAAAATAGTCACCAAATGTGTCGGACTTTAGAGGCATGAATAACAATGTGGAAGTTATAAGAAAATGTAACAATTTATTTAAGAAAAATACATAATGGTTAAAAAAATTTTTTCAAGAATTAAAAATCATATAAAATGATGATACAGTTAGTTCAGTGAGCCCTTGCGTATTGACGCGTTTCACCATGAGGTTTCTTCAGGATACGGTCAGGGTTCAGAGAAATGACAAATAGACAGAGGACAGGTCTCACTGCCTTAAAAGTGGATTTGGCCCTCGTATGTAAAGGTCACTTGCACATAGTTGTCAGAGAATCAACATGACCAGCCGCCGAATGGCGCACATGTGCGGTGGAACGACGCTTCGGCGCATGCCCTTGAGCGAACGGCGCGTGCACGGGCGCGCGCACGTGCACCAATCAGAATCCTGACCAGCCTATTTAACCACTTCCATACCAGGCACTTACGCACCTTCCCGCCCTGTGGGGTGGCACTGATGGACACTGTGGGGTGGCACTGATGGATCCATGTTGCCAGTCAGTGCCCATTTGGCATCTTTTTTTTTTTACTGGCCTTTTTTTTTTTACTGCCTTTTTTTTTATTGCCCCTTTTTTTTTTTCCTGGGGGTCCAGTGTGGCGATCCGAGGGGGGCTGCGCTGATAAACAATCAGCGCAAAACCCCCCTTGTCAGGAGAGCCGCCGATCGGCTCTCTTCTACTCGCGTCTGTCAGACGCGAGTGAGGAAGAGCCATCAACGGCTCTTCCTGTTTACATCGTGATCAGCCGTGATTGGACACCCCGCATCACCAATCGCTGCGATGCACGTCCCCATGGGCGCGCGGGCATGAAATACTGCAGGACGTCAATAGACGTTCAGTCAGGATTTTAGAACCACTTCCCGGACGTCAATCTGTTATTGACCGGGCGGGAAGTGGTTAAACCAGCCCAAGTCCCATGACGGGTTTCTGGTTTGTACTGTCAGGTATGTACTCACCGAGGCCGAGATGTCGAGAGCGGCTCACCTTGGCGCACTCCACCCCCTGGAGGTGAGACAGAGGGAGGATGGCGCAAAGAGGCACTGGTTACCAGCAGGGAAGCTGAAGCTTGCTAGCAGATCAGGTGATGCTGGACAGAGGACCAAGTTGGCGGGAGGTCGCTGAAGACAGGCCGTGGGTCAGGTGCCAGAGACAGTTCAGTAAATCAGAGAGCAGGTACAAGGGGTAAGACTGTAGACGGATCCAGGATACAAGCAGAAGGTCAAGGGCTGGAGAAGGTAGCAGGTCCTAGGTGCAAGCCAGAGGTCAGGGACTGGAGACAGCAGCAAATCCAAAGAAGCGAGCCAAGGGTCAGGTTCAGGAGAGAGAGCAGAGTCGTCAAGTCAATCCGGGTCAAAACAAGTTCAGGCACAGGTACAGGAAGTCTGGTAGGCAGGAGCTGACAACAAACCAGCAACCCGTCATGGGACTTGGGCTGGTTTAAATAGGCTGGTCAGGATTCTGTTTGTGCACGGGCATGCGCCGAAGCGCCGTTCCACCGCGCATGTGTGCCATTCGGCGGCTGGTCATGTTGATTCTCTGACAATAGTATTATAAATGCTTTAAATCGTTGGCGTTACCATATAAAGAGGATGTTCCAAAAAACTGTAGGTTAGTAAATAGCATGCGGCTGATTCTATTCGCAGCCAAAATATAGGGTTAAAGAGGGGCGCATGAATCTCATGTACGATATCAAGGATCATAATATAGACATCCAAAACATAGAAGGAAAGACCAGTATGGAACTCCTATTTAAATGTAGGGTGTATAATAATCCAACTGGACAGAAGATCCATGAATTTGTCGCTGGTAACTTGAGGGTCAGTTGTGCCGTATGCTCCCCATCCTCCTCCTCTATCAGCTAAGCGCCGCTCGCCCCCCCCCCCCCATTAGCTTCTCCTGATGCTCGCGGGGTGGGGGCGCATGTCCAACCACCCTCCTACTCCTCTGTACTTTTTCCGACGTTGGCGGCTCTCCACAGTCTGGGTCAGCTACAGTAGTTGTGGCGGTTCTCTCCCGGGGCTCACGCCGGGCACCATCGGGGGGGGGGGGCCAGCGGCGCTCAGCTGACAGAGGAGGAAGATGGGGAGCATACGGCACAACTGACCCTCAAGTTACCACCAACTGAGGGGAACACAATGGGTGGGTGGCAGCGGGCCCCCCAACCATGGAGCCTGGCAGAACCCCCCAGTAATACCACCTCTATGGTCGCCATATCCCGTGGGGGATCGGAACCACCACGAGACACCTGCAGCAGCTGCTGCCACTGCTCTGCACGAACCGGAAGTGACGTGCGCACCCAGAAACCCCACCAACGCCGAAGATGAGAGGGGAGGAGGGATAAATAACCCTCCGACTCCTCCTACAAATTCTGCAGCCAGCCTTCCCAATTAACAATCGTATGGTATGTATGTATGCCCCTGGGAGACAGTCTGGCACATGTACAGTTTTTTGGAACGTCCTGTTTATATGGGAACTCCAACGATTTAAAGCATTTACAATACTATGTGCAAGTGACCTTTACATACGAGGGCCAAGGCCACTTTTAAGACAGTGAGACCTGTCCTCTGTTTATTTGTCATTTCTCTGAACCCTGACCGTATCCTGAAGAAACCTCACGGTGAAACGCGACGATACGCAAGGGCTCACTGTACTAACTGTATCATCATTTTATATGATTTTTAATTCTTGAACATTTTTTGTGACCATTATGTATTTTTCTTAAAAAAAATGTTAAATTTTCTAAAAACTTCCACATCGTTATTCATGCCTCTAAAGTCTGACACATTTGGTGACTCTTTTGCGCACCGTTTTTTGGTTTCCCCTCTACTATATTCGGATGTGGCAATGTGAGTGCATTTCTTTCCTATTTTTCAGGAACATTTACAATTTCACTTTTTCCACTCCAAATGTTTTTCAGAGGCTGGCGGCGATGAAAATTCTTTGTGATGCGCAGTGTCTGAACAAAATAGCACATGTCCAATTTTTATCATGTTGTGGTGCATTGGCAGCCCGTTCATAGGAACGAGCTGTCTTATCGCAATGCACATTAATGCGCACAATAATACTTGTTACTGTTTTTCCATCATAGTAACATGGACAACTGAATGGGCCCAGAGGTGCTCTTGATTTAAATGGTTACAGAAGCTCCCTTCCACTTTCTTTGACCCTCGTTAGCCACATTACTGTTTACATTTTTTATACAAATGGAAAAAAACACAGTGAAAAATAAGTAACCTAAACAATTTAACCAAAAGAAAAAAGGGGGGGACCACCCGAAGGTGTTTGGGACTTTAAATGAGAATACGTCTGTGATGTATCTCCATCCTTGTGTCTTGGACTTTATATGAGATTACATCCATACTATATCTCCATCCCGTATGCGGAAAATTGCAACAAAGGGAATTTGGGACTTTAAATGAAACAGTGGGCTGAATGGGGACAAAGTAATGAAACAAGCCATAGATGAAATGTTCATGTATTGAGAAAGTAGAATATTTGGTAGAAAGTGAAACAAATAACTTGTACAAAAGTACAGAACATACATTTCATACATAATACAATAATTGATATAAAATACATTAAATAAATAACAGTCCATGACAACATATAAAGCCACACAGAGGTTGGGCATAACCACGCAATAGGTGAAGTATAAAATGTAAATAGATCATAGAAGTACTGGTTGATCAGAATGGGTCCCATAAACGCGTATAGCTACATCTTTGTAAGCCCGACGCGGCGTTTCGTTTCTACCAAATATTCTACTTTCTCAATACATGAACATTTCATCTATGGCTTGTTTCATTACTTTGTCCCCATTCAGCCCACTGTTTCATTTAAAGTCCCAAATTCCCTTTGTTGCAATTTTCCGTAAACAATTTAACCGGTTTCCGTCTGGCTTACGCAGATATACTACATCAGAAGGGCTCTCTTGGGCGAAATCCCATACGGCTTCGCCCAGGAGGGCCACCAGAGTAGGGTGACCAGATTTTTAAAATGGACATATTTTTTCTTTACTAGTAATGGAAACCATCAGCGACTCTCTGCTCATCGCCACCCGCCTCACAGCCTGTCAAGTCTTACTCTTTGGGCCCCGGCTACTACTGGATGGGGAGCGGAGGAAGATCACTCCGCCAGGGAAGGCAAGGAGATAGGCAGGTGGCTGGCCAGTATTTGAGCCAAGGCAGAAGAACATGCGAGCGAGGCTGAATGGGCATGCGTCCGAAACTGAAGAAATATTCCCTCCGATCAGCACATGATCATCAGAAAGGGGCACAGATAATGGGAAAAATAAAACCCCCCTATGCTAGTAGGCACGGAGGAGCGGGGGGTGTAATTCTAATTGTTTTATTTTAATTCTGCACTGACTGTCTTTGAAATTGCCCCTGCCCCCTATTAAATCTAATCTGGGGACAAAACCAGGGACAGACTTGGACCGAGGATAGTGTCCTCAATCAGGGGACTGTCTCCTGAAACTGGGGATGTCTGGTCACCCTACACCAGAGGGCAGGGAACCCGATGCGCGTGGCCCACGGGCCAGGAGCGGGAGCACTGGGGTTTGTGTGTGTAAAGAGCAGAAAAGAGCAGAAAAAACATGTGATGTTGGGAAAGTTTTGGGAAAGTTTGCAGAAAAGTCCGATCGTGTGTATGAGGCTTTAGGTGCACACATCAGGTAGCACGAGGGGATTACACATTTATATTTTGGTCCAGGGATCTAGGCGGATCCCGACTCCATGGTGGTGATGACGCTGAGCCTGGACCAACCCTGTGACGTCATCGTCACCGCTCTATGCTGAAAACGGGTCACAGGAGTGCAGAACAAAGAGTATCCATGTGATCCAAAGGAGAAGTACAGCCAAGCAAGCTTTCCCCGTACTTCTCCTTTAACCACTTAAGGACCGCCGCCTGTACATATACGTCGGCAGAATGGCACGGCTGGGCAGATGGACGTACTGGCACGTCCTGTACATCTACCCAGCCGTGTGTCGCGGGCGCGCGCCCGGGACCCGGACCCGATAGCCGCTGGGGTCCCGCGATCGGTCCCCGGAGCTGAAGAACGGGGAGAGCCGCGTGTAAACACAGCTTCCCCGTTCTTCACTGTGGCGGCTGCATCGATCGAGTGATCCCCTTTACAGGGAGACACAATCGATGACGTCACTCCTACAGCCACACCCCCCTACAGTTGTAAACACACACTAGGTGAAACATAACTCCTTCAGCGCCCCCTGTGGTTAACTCCCAAACTGCAACTGTCATTTCCACAATAAACAATGCAATTTAAATGCATTTTTTTGCTGTGAAAATGACAATGGTCCCAAAAATGTGTCAAAATTGTCCGAAGTGTCCGCCATAATGTCGCAGTCACGAAACAAATCGCTGATCGCCGCCATTAGTAGTATAAAAAAAAATTAATAAAAATGCAATAAAACTATCCCCTATTTTGTAAACGCTATAAATTTGCCGCAAACCATCCGATAAACGCTTATTGCGATTTTTTTTTTTTTACACCAAAAATAGGTAGAAGAATACGTATCGGCCTAAACTGAGGAAAAAAACTTGTTTTATATATTTTTGGGGGATATCTATTATAGCAAAAAGTAAAAAATATTCAATTTTTTTTCAAAATTGTTGCTCTATTTTTGTTTATAGCGCAAAAAATAAAAACCGCAGAGGTGATAAAATAACACCAAAAGAAATATATTTGTGGGAAAAAAAGGACGCTAATTTTGTTTGGGAGCCACGTCGCACGACCGCGCAATTGTCAGTTAAAGCGACGCAGTGCCGAATCGCAAAACCTGGCCTGGGCATTTAGCAACAAAATGGTCTGGGGCTTAAGTGGTTAATGTAGCATATGGGTCCCACAAGGGATACGTTGCCCACATTGCACAGCAGGTGATATCGATTGTAAAATGATTTGAGTCATCTCTGGTGATGTGGCAGAGCAGCCCTCAAGCATATGGAGGGAAGGTGCTGGTCTCGTTACCATAATATGATATATTAGCTAATCAGCACAGGGGGCCCAGTACAGGAATGTACTGTATATAGAATGTGCACATCAATAGGGGCATTTTCCTGTTTATTATAATTTAATATCCCTATTACTTATTTCATATTATTTATTCTCTTGTGTTTTTTTTCCCCACAGCAGAATTTTTTTTTTATAAATTTCCATGCTCTCTCAGCACTATATGGTCTTATTGCAAATGTAATAGGTCAACTGATTACAATAAGAAGGTCAAAGCACCTGGCCAAGGGAGGGGGGGGACACAATACCCCTTCATCTTCTACACCCTGAAACATGAAACACATGGTCGGAATTTCCGATTGTGTGAACGGGGCAATAGAGTTTGGTGACGGATACTTCCAGCACTGATTAGTTAAAGCAAACTTTTAGCCCCAACACTTAGGCTCCATTCACACCTAGGCGTTTTAACGCCTGAAGCGCGACGCTACAATACCCTGGAGGGTCGAAATTGCATTATTCTCTATGGAGACTGTTCACATCTCAACGCCGAACGCTGAAACGACGATCGCCTGAAGCTCAAAAAACAACGCGTATCGGGCGGTTTGGGCGTATTTGAGCGTTTCCATTTCCCATAGAAAGTAATGGAAACGCTCGATTCAACCGACTTGCGTGACAATGGGCGTTTGCTACGGGTGTTTCGTCGCTTTAATCAATAGAACTTGTCGTCCAGGCAGAAGATTAAAAAAATCTACCAACATAGCAACAAGTGATGAAAAGATGATCATTTTTCCTATTGGCTAAAATAAAAAACGTCGAAGTACAAAAACGTGGGACAACGCTGTATGCAAACGCGCAAATAAGCATGAATACGCACGAAAAAAAACGATTGAACGACCGACGCTCAGGTGTGAATGCAGCCTAAAAATTCCAGATGCATGCACCACTACATGGTGATCCCAAAACATGTGCAAGTAAAACATTTATTCTGTTGCTTACATTTAAAGGGATTGTAAAGTCTCATGGCATTCTATGCATTAAGGTGAAAAACCTTCTTTGCTACAGCTACCCCCAATGCCCCCCCCCCCCCTTTTCTTACCTAAACCCATCTGTTCCAGCGACGTGCACGAGCCCAGCAGCTCCAAACGCTGTCTCTGTCCTCATTCGATAGATTGGTAGCAGCAGGAACGATTGGCTCCCACTGCTGTCAATCAAATCCAGTGACACAAGAGCAGGGGGCGGGGCCAAGACCTGCTGTCTGTGTCAATGGACACAGCAGCGGGACTCAGGAGCGCACCTGCACGGGTGCCCCCATGTAAAGCGTCTCTCCGTGGGGGCACCCAATGAAGAGGCGGAGCCAGGAGCGCCAACGGGCACCCCAAAACCATTGCACAGAGCAGGTAAGTATAACATGTTTGTTATTTTTATTTTAAGAAAAATGTGAACCTTTACAATTACTTTAATAACACAAAGGATGGACCCTCACCTTGCCAACATCCAAATTGAATATAGAAAAAGGAGAGAAAATAGAAATCTAGATTCTCACACTAAATGGCAGACTAACAAGTATGGAGAAACTGTGGATTTGATGTTGATATCCATGCTGACACCATTTAAATAATTTCCAATGATGGGCTTTTAATCTTCATATATACTGCCGAGCTGGATATGTAGGTGTTCTATCGGGTTGAGGTCAACTCTGTGCAGGCCAGTAAAATTCCTTAATCCCAAACTCACTCATCCATGTCTTTATGGGCCTTGCTTTGTGCACTGGTCCAAATCATTTGGTGGAGGGGGATTGTGGTGTGGGGGTTGTTTTTCAGGGGTTGGGCTTGGCCAGTTAGTTCCAATGAAGGGAACTGTTAAGGCGTCAGCATACCAAGACATTTTGGACAATTTCATGCTCCCAACTTTGTAAGAACAGTTTGGGGGTGGCCTCTTCCTGTTCCAATATGACTGCACACCAGTGCACAACGCAAGGTCCATAAAGACATGGGGGCAGATTCAGATAGAGATACGCCGTTGTATCTCTGAGATCCGACGGTCGGATCTATGCGACTGATTCATAGAATCAGATTCCGCATAGATCGCCCTAAGATCCGACAGGTGTAAGTGACTTACACCGTCAGATCTTAGGCTGCATTCTCCCGCTGGCCGCTAGGTGGCGTTTCGTTTTTTACACGCGACGAATATGCAAATGAGGATTTTCGCCGATTTAGAAACGAACGCCCGCCCGTCGCTTTCTTTTTACGCCGTTTGCGTTCGGCTTTTTGCGGCGGATAGTTACCCCTGCTATATGCGGCGTATCCTATGTTAAAGCGGAGGTTCACCGCTAAAATGCTGTTTTTACCCTTAGGCCCCATACACACGATAGAATCCATCCGCTGAAAAATCCCAGCGAATGGGTTTCAGCGGATAGATCCTATGGTGTGTACACTCCAGCGGATCTGTTTCCGCGGATATTTATCCCCTGGGATGGATTTCCAGCGGATAAATATTTGATGACATGCTATCAAATCTATCCGCTGGAATCCATCCCAACGGATGGATCCGCTGGTCTGTACAGACTCACCTGGTCCATCGGTCCGAAGGGATCCCCCGCATGCGTCGTAATAATTCGACGCATGCGTGGAATTCCTTATATGACAGCGTCGCGCGATTATGACGCGGCGACGGCGGGACACTTCATCGCCAGAGGATTCTGCCGCGGATTTCTATTCGATGGTGAGTACACTCCATCGCATGGAAATCCGCGCAAATCCTCTCGTGTGTATGGGGCCTTAGAGTGATGCTCATTTAGTCTAGGGGAATCGGCTAGTTGTTTTAAAATCGAACCTGTACTTACCTTTTTAGAGAGCTACAAATCGAAGGGAGAACGCAGATTTTCGGTCCAAGGACCTCGGCTCTGGAATGCTCTACCCACTACCATCCGCCTGGAGGAAAACCATCGGGCCTTTAGGAAAAAACTAAAGACCCACCTCTTCTGATGGACCGGTACGACTCTGGATGTCAAGCGCCTTGAGGCGATTAAGTTCGCATTTGCTGCGCTATATAAGTCACTCACTCACTCACTCACTCACTCAGAGCGATCTTCTCCGCCACTTCCGGGTATGGGCTGCGGGAGTGGGCGTTCCTTCTTGATTGACAGTCATCCGACAGGCATCCGACGGTCGCATCCATCGCGTCACGATTTTACGAAAGTAGCCGAACGTCGGTGCGCAGGCGCAGTATAGAGCCGCACCAACGTTCGGCTTCTTTCGGGCTACTCGTGACGCGATGGATGCGACCGTCGGAAGACTGTCAATCAAGAAGGAACGCCCAGTCCCGAAGACCCATACCCGGAAGTGGCGGAGAAGATCGCCCTCTACAACGGTAAGTACTGCTCGGGTTTTAAAACAACTAGCCGATTCCCCTAGACACAACGAGCATCAATCTAAGGGAATCGAAGTTAAAAAAAACATTTATGGGAGAACTCCCGCTTTAAGTATGGCCGTCGTTCCTGCGCCGAGTTTTGAATTTTTTACGTTGTTTGCGTAAGTCTGTCGCGAATACGGATGGACGTAATTCACGTTCACGTCAAAACCAACTGGGGCATTTTCAGCACAAAAAAATGTGCTGAAAAACTCGGCTTATACTCGAGTATATACGGTATTTAATATTATCCAGCCAGGCTTTCAATAGCCCCTTATATCAGTCAAGAGCAAAAAGGTCCAGAATTATTGCAATAAGTCACACATGAAGGAACCTCTTGAAACTACACAGAGACGGATGGATGCATTATTAACATTTTGTTTATGCATGCCGTCTTAGAGGGACTTTAGAAAGAGTACAGAATTCGAGGGACTAGAGAAAGATTACAGAAAGGACCAACATCCTTGTATCAATAAATTTAAAGAGATCAGATGAGACCTTTTACACAAAGACAAGTACAGAAATTTTCAATACGGACTTGCAAGGATAGTCACAGTCGTAGTCGCGTTGGGAGAGCCTCATATCGCTGCTGAGAAAATCTTTACCCCTATGGTGCAGAGTCAACAATAATCCGCTTATCAGAAGGCTTAGAGAACATGGTCTTGTATAAATCAATAAGAAACAGATGTATAGCTTTTATTTAGAAGACTTGAATATATGACAAACGCCCCACAGAGATAACGTATTATTGTTGACACTGCAACATAAGGATAAAGATTCTTCTCAACACTGATATGAGGCTGTCCCAATCCTGCTACTACCATGATGACTATCCTTGCAAGTCCTGAATTGTCTGTACTTGTCTGTGTTTGAAAACTCTCATCTGCTGCCAGGGGCGGAGTGACAACTCATGGGGCCCCCGTGATAGAAGATTATGGGGCCCCCGGGCTTACAGATGGCCACCTCACCAGGAGGCAGTGCAGAGGCGGGGCAGCTAAAATCTCGGGATTTTCACATCAGAAGCATGTTGGTTTCAGACATATCAGGGACAGATGTAAAAAAAACACAGATTTTTACATACTGTCCCTGGTTTTAATGAGCCTGGCAACCCTGATGGGGCCCCCTAGTGACACGGGGCCCTCGGGCAGCGCCCGAGTCACTCAATGGTCAGTCCGCCCCTGTCTGCTGCATAAACAAAGTGAAGACCTCTTTCGATTTATTGATACAAGGGTCTGTTCTGTAATCTTTCTCAAGTCGCTCCAAGGCAAACACAAAGAATGTTGATAATTTATCCATCTGTTACGGTATAGTTTCAAGAGGCATCTTCATGGTGTGACTCTGAATAATTCTGGACATTTTTCTTCTTGATGATATAAGAGCTAATGAGAAGTGTGGCTGAGCAACAGTGACAGGCTTCTAAAAAAAAAAAAAGAAGATTAATTTTTTGTACGTTTCTGTAATCTTTAGCTCTGGATCAAATTTTTTTACACCCTTGGTTAACCACTTACAGACTGGAAGATTTGGCTGCTTAATGACCAGGAATTTTTTTGAGATACGGTGCTGCATCACTTTAACTGACAATTCCGCGGTAATGCGATGCTGTACCCAAACAAACAGCTTTCTTTTGGTGGTATTTGATCACCTCTGCGCTATAAACAAAAAAAAAGGACAATTTCGAAAAAAATAAGCGTATATTGATTGGTTTGCGCAAAAGTTATAGCGTCTACAAATTATGGGAAAGATTTATGGCATTTTTTTGGCATTTTTATTATTATTATTTTTTTTACTAGTAATGACTGCGATCTGCGATTTTTAGCAGTACTGTGACATTGCGGTGGACAGATCAGACACTTTTGACACTGTTGAATGTTATTAAAAATTACCTTTTCATTTTCAATCTGCAGCCGCTGTAATTTTCTGAGAATGCATTGCAATATGGCTACCTGGAGTTGTTCTGTACACAGAATTTGTACTGACCACTCCCCAGAAACATTGTTTCCTGCTTGTGTGATTTGCTCACTAATTTTCCCAGAAGTCTGTCTAAGGCCTTGTACACACGTCCGAGAATCTCGTCAGGAAAAACCTGTCGTTTTGAAAGAGATTCATTTCCTTGTACTGCTTTACCGGCTCTGATGGTATTGCAAGAAATGCACACAAACTGCTTGCTTAGTTGCCAAGAGTGTAAGAGAGCGAGAAAGTCCTCTCACTATAGTTTTATTAGCCACATGAAATCACAAGACATGCATTTGATTGGTTCACATTATACATCCACACCCATCGATCCTCCCATTCACCCTCCCCTCACCCACCCCTTTACACGCCCTCCTGTGAGCACATGTAAGCCTTTGTCCAAAATGAATACGCAGGGGTTCCCACTGAAGTCCACAGGGGCAACATTCCTTTCTTGATGGGATGGGCTGGAAGGAGGAGCTGTTTAGGAGCAAGAGGCGAGGAATAGAAGTCCATATTTAGCATAAAACAGTTCTTTTGTTACAAGATACAAACAGTCCCAGGAAGACATAAATTCTTTTGATGGGAGGAAGCCAGGAAGGGGACAGTCTTTTGTCCTTCAAATGCTGAGTCTGTTACTTTAAACCAATATCTGATATAAAATCCTCAAGGGAAATAAACACTTATTGCGATACATATATTTCATACATGCATATAATGAATATAAAAAACAATATAACTACATAAAAAGATATAAAAAGAAATTAAAAGAATATAAAAGAAAAGAAAACATTTCTGTGGTTCTAATAACAAAAATTAGTCTTAACATAAAATAGGGATTTTAGTATAATCTATCACAGTCCCCCCTTAAAATGACTATTTTATCAGTGGTTTGGCCTCCCTACTGTCAACTCTTTTATTTTTTCGCATAGTGTCCAGACAGGGCTTATCCGTTGTCCTTCTTCAACGAAACTTCAGGAAGCGGTCAAACACTATTCTTTCCCTCACTTGAAAATGTGGTATGTGTTTTTTCTTAACAGGTAAGGACGGTAATGGAGGACACGATCAGTACAACAAAACATTATCGTAACCAATATAGGCAGAAACAAAATTGCTATACCTGAGTACAAATTAGGCATGTGCATTTCGTTTCGTTCCGAATCAAAATTCGGACACATTTTTCATTGTTCGGACATTCAGATGCATACGAATTCCCGAATTGTAATATGAACGAATTAACCGAATCCGAACGAACGTTTTCGAATTGAAAACAAATTCTATTCGACTCGAATTCGAATACAAATTCTAATCGAATTCGAAAACAATTCGATTCGAAAACAAATTCGAATGAAAATTGAAAGCAAATTTGAAACAAAATCTAAAAAATATAAATCGATTTCTAAAAAAGAATACAATAAAATAGAATATAAAATAATAAAACAATAGCATGAAAATCAAAGAATAGTAAAGAACAGAATGGAATTTAATAGAAAGTAATCAAATACAATAGAATATGACCTGGCTTCTTCTATCAATCTTCTATCTAAAAATACTCAAATTCGAATAGAAAAATATTAGAAGAGTAGAATAATAATATATATATATATATATATATATATATATATATATATATATATATATATATATATATATTATTCTACTCTATTCTAATATTTTTCTAATTTTTCTATTCGAATTTGAGTTCATTCTATATGAATTTCGAATTTCAGAAGATGGTTATATATATATATATATAAAAATGTAATTTTATATATATATATATATATATATATATATATATATATATATATATATATAATTACATTTATATATATAACCATCTTCTGAAATTCGAAATTCATATAGAATGAACTCAAATTCGAATAGAAAAATATTAGAATAGAGTAGAATAAAATATATTTATATATATGTATATATATATATATATATATATATATATATATATATATATATGTATATATTATTCTACTCTTCTAATATTTTTCTATTCGAATTTGAGTTCATTCTATATGAATTTCGAATTTCAGAAAATGGAAGATAGATAGAAGATAGATAGAAGAAGCCAGGTCATATTCTATTGCATTTGATTACATTCTATTAAATTCCATTCTGTTCTTTACTATTCTTTGATTTTCATTCTATTGTTTTATTATTTTATATTCTATTTTATTGAATTCTTTTTTAGAAATCGATTTATATTTTTTAGATTTTGATTCAAATTTGCTTTCAATTTTCATCTGAATTTGTTTTCGAATCGAATTGTTTTCGAATTTGATTCGAATAGAATTTGTTTTCGAATCCGATTGAAATATTATCGAATCCGATCGAAATATTATCGAATCCAGTCGAAATATTTTCGAATTCGACCGCTATATTTTTGTTTATAGCACAAAAAAAAACCACAGAGGTGATCAAATACCACCAAAAGAAAGCTCTATTTGTGGGGAAAAAAGGACGTCAATTTTGTTTGGGAGCCACGTCGCACGACCGCGCAATTATCAGTTAAAGCGGCGCAGTGTCGAATCGCGAAAATTGGCCCAGTCTTTGACCATCAAAATGGTCCGGGGCTGAAGTGGTTAAGAGGCACCTTTTTGGGGGAAAAAATTCTACCTCACAATTTGTTTCTATTTTATTGCTGGTTGTGTCCCATTCTCTTTAGTTGTCATGATTATCAGTGTCATTGGGAGTGAAATGATATATGACACTATAAAAGATACTATAATAACACAAATATAATAGAACAACCTACAAGCAATAAGATGCTTTACTGCCTCTCAATGATAAAACCGTATTTATTCATGGAAACATGCTCTGCCATTATGTACAAAAGTTCTATTGTAACAGCTTGAAAAAGATTCTGCGGGCAAAACACTGAACAGTTGTAAATGGATATTGGGAGCCGGCACAGACTTGGAAAGAACAGACGTAATGTTCTCTGATCGGCACAGATGGCAGAATCCACAAGAGATCGATGGCAGGGAGCTCCCAGTCTACACATTCCTCTCCGCAATCATCTACCCCCTTACAGGGTTCATTATTCTATTTTCTTATAAAATATTAAAACTCAATTTTGTACTATTTAATGAAACAATGTTAACCGATTAAGACCCGAACCATTATGCATGTTAAGGACCAGGCCCCTTTTTGCGATTCGGCACTGCGTCGCTTTAACTGACAATTGCGCGGTCATGCGGCGTGGCTCCCAAACAAAATTGATGTCCTTTTTTTCCCCACAAATAGAGCTTTCTTTTGGTGGTATTTGATCTGCGTTTAATTTGTTTGCTCTATAAACAAAAATAAAATGACAGTTTTGACTTTTTACTTTTTGCTATAATAAATATCCCCCAAAAAAGATATAAAAAAAATATTTTTCCTCAGTTTAGGCCGATATATGTATTCTTCTACATATTTTTGGTAAAAAAAATCTCAATAAGCGTTTATTGATTGTTTTACGTAAAAGTTATAGCGTTTACAAAATAGGGGATAGTTTTGTGGCATTTTTATTAATAATTTTGTTTACTGGTAATGGCGGCGATCAGTGATGACTGCGACATTATGGCGGACACATTGGACACTTTTGACACATTTTTGGGACCATTGTCATTTTCACAGCGAAAAATGCTATAAAAATGCGCTGATTACTGTGAAAATGACACTGGCAGTGGAGGGGCCGCTGTAGGGGTTAAGTGTGTCCTAAGGGAGTGTTCTTACTGTGGGGGGGCGTGGCTGTACGTGTGACATCACTGATCGTTGTTCCCAGGGCCGATCCGCCCTATAGGCTCACTATGCAAGTCGCTTAGGGCCCTGCAAAGCTGCGGAGGGCCCCCCAGATTACTAGAGGCCCCGTCTGGTGAGAAGTAATTTTTGGCCCCTCACACCCCGCTCCTCAACTCGCTGGCTGCATGGGAGAAGAGGTAAGACGTCAGCACCCCCCGCTTCTTACTTTAATGTAAGATGTAATTTCTGGCAGCAGAACACCCTCTCCCCCCGCTTCTCAACTTTCATTTTTAATGTGACATGTCATTGTCGGCAGCGCCCCCCACCCCCTACCTCAACATTAATGTGACATGTCATTTTCGGCAGCCTCCCCCGCTTCTCAACTTTAATGTGACATGTCATTTTGCTTAGGGCCCCAGGGAGGTCAGGATCGGCACTGGTCGTTCCCTAACACAGGGAACAGACGATCATTGACAGCCACACTAGGAAGCACGGGGAGAGGTTTGTTTATACTTACCTCTCCCCGTTCTTCCTCTCTGTGCCCCGATCGCAGGACAACAGCGGCGACGGTCACGGAGGAGAGGACCGGGTTGCGAGCGCAGCGGTGCGCTGCGCGGCCCATGGCTGGGCTCTTAAAGGGGAAGTACATGTACTCCCTTGTACCCAGCCGTGCCATTTTTACGACATATATCGTCGTGCGGCGGTCCTCAAGTGGTAGAGAAAGGTACAATTATTTTTCCTAAATAGCTTCCTTTACCTTAGTGCAGTCCTCCTTCACTTACCTCATCCTTCCATTTTGCTTTTAAATGTCCTTATTTCTTCTGAGAAATCCTCACTTCCTGTTCTTCTGTCTGTAACTCCACACAGTAAAGCGAGGCTTTCTCCCTGGTGTGGAGTGTCGTGCTTGCCCCCTCCCTTGGACTAAAGGAGAGCCGCTGGCGATGCGCACACGTCCACAATGCCGCGATCTTAAAGGGGACGTACAGGTACGTCCTTCTGCCTGTTCGAGCCATGCTGTCGACGTATATTGTTGTGCGCTCATCTGCAAACAGTTAACCCACAGTTGACAGAAGCAGCTGGTAGGCTGCCTAACAGGCTGTCAATTTGACAGCTGGGTCATGCCTTGTCTCTGGATTCCTGTTTGACAGCAAATCCTACTCTGTGAATAAGAAAGACACTGGGGTAGATTCAAGAAGCAATTGCGCCTGTGTAACCATAGGTTACAAAGCGCAATTGCTTACTTGCCCCGGCGTAACGAGTGCTCCTGATTCAGGAACCTCGTTACGCCGACTGCAGCCTAAGATCTGCGCGGCATAAGGCTCTTATGCCCACATATCTTAGGCTGCATTCTTGCGGTGGCCGCTAGGTGGCGTTCCCGTTGTGCTCAGTGTATAGTATGCAAATTGCATACTAACACCGATTCACAACGTTGCGCGAGCCCTGCATACGCAATTTACGAGGTTTACGTACGGCGGTTTTCGCGCAAGGCTGCCCCTGCTATTAGCAGGGGCAGCCCATGTTACGTATACCCATCGTTCCCGCGTCGCGAAATTTGAATTTTACGTAGTTTGCGTAAGTGAATCGTGAATGGCGCTGGACGCCATTCACGTTCACTTTGAAGCAAATGACGTCCTTGCGACGTCATTTGCCGCAATGCACGTCGGGAAAGTTTCCCAACGGAGCATGCGCTCTACGATCGGCGCGGGAACGCGCCTAATTTAAACGATTCCCGCCCCCTACGGGATCATTTAAATTGCGTGCTCTTGCGCCGGGCATTTTGCCGGCGCGCCCGCGCAATTTACGGAGCTTCTGCTCCGTGAATCAAGGACAGTGGAGCAAATTTGCGGGGGCGCAGGGCAACGTTTTTATATAAATAATGTGCAATTCTACCTGAATCCGGGCCACTCTCAGCAACTCCTGATACTCCAAGTGACCTCCAAGATATGCAGATTACAGTGGGAGAGTCATGTAATAAGTAGACCTGGTGGCCTAGCTGGTCTTGCTCCAGGACCCCCACCAGGTGTGGACTCTAGAGGTATGGACTGCAGAGAAATATAATTTTCCCCCTGTTCGAATCATTAGTAAGACCTCATCTGGAATATGCAGTTCAGTTTTGGACCTCAGTTCTCAAAAAGGATATCAGGGAAGAAAGTGCAGAGAAGGGCAACCAAACTGATTAGGGGCATGGAGGAGCTCAGCTATGAGGAAAGATTAGAGGAACTGAATGTATTCTCTCTTGAGAAGAGGAAAATAAGGGGGGATATGATCAACATGTACAAATATATAAGTGATACTTATATAGTGAACTTGGTGTTGAGTTATTCACTTTACGGCCAACACAGAGGACACGGGGGCATTCTTTACATCTAGAGCAGTGATGGCAAACCTTGGCACCCCAGATGTTTTGGAACTACATTTCCCATGATGCTCATGCACTCAGCAGTGGAGGTGAGCATCATGGGAAATGTAGTTTGAAAACATCTGGGGTGCCGAGGTTCGCCATCACTGATCTAGAGGAAAAGAGATTTCATCTCCAACGACGGAAAGGTTTGTTGAATATGTGGATGAATAGAAAATAGACTCCGTCCAGAGGGGGTTCTGGCCAGCTCAGTAGATTGCTTTAACCACTTAAGGACCGCCTCCTGCACATATACTTCGGCAGAATGGCACGGCTGGGCACAAGCACGTACAGTTTTGAATAGAGAGAGCAGACTGCACAAAGGACAAAACAATAACAAAGCTGCTGAACACTGAGGGTCAATAAGTCCTTGGTCAGAGTATGTAAAAAAAGCAGTGCAGTGCTACTAACAAAATGATGAAAGTCCAAAAAACAAATAATTAATCAAAATGAAGAGAGGATAAGGGTGACTTCTGGAACCTCAATAGGTGATCGGATGAAGACTCCTTATAAAACAGACAAGTATCCTTAGATAAAAGTACAAGCCGCTCACCTTAGCAGATGGACCTGTGGGTGAGCAGCAGGTCAAATGCGCTGTCCCTCTAATAAGGGGGTATTATAAGATGATAACGGTGCCTCCTCGGTCGATCCTTTTCTCCAAACCGACTTTCAGTGGCGGATGGTCATCTGGTATACTCTCATGTAGTTGAATGGCATGAAAAGTATAAAGTAGACACATAGTGCTCTCCGTATAGTAACCAAAATGCAATAAGTTTATTTAAAATAAAAGTACTCACAAAAGAGGCACTATATCCTAGTGCGTAGAATATGAGCATATATCGATAAAATACCAAGTAGGTGGCTGTCCTGACATCAAAATTGGAAGCCCCCCGCACACGTATCGTCCCAAGGTACAGGTACGTCCTCTTTAAGTGCCCAGCCGTGGGTCACGGGCGCGTGCCCAGCCGTGGGTCACGGGCGCGCGCCCGCGACCCAGTCCGAAGTTCCGTGGCCGTGACCGCGGGACCCGCAGACCCGATCCCCAGCTGGTGTCCCGCGATCGGTCCCCGGAGCTGAAGAACGGGGAGAGCTGTGTGTAAACACGGCTTCCCCGTTCTTCACTGTGGCGCCGTCATTGATCCTGTGTTCCGTTTTATAGGGAAACACAATCATTGACGTCACACCTACAGCCACACTCCCCTACAGTTAGAAACACAAATGAGGTCACACTTAACCCCTTCAGCGCCCCCTTGTGGTTAACTCCCAAACTGCAACTGTCATTTTCACAGTAAACAATGCATTTTTAATGCATTTTTTGCTTTGAAACTGACAATGGTCGCAAAAATGTGTCAAAATTGTTCCGAAGTGTCCGCCATAATGTCGCAGTCACAAAAAAAATCGCAGTTCGCCACCATTAGTAGTAAAAAAAAAAATTTGTAACTGTGAATCTGAGTAGAGTAATCATTTGGTGCAGATTTTGACCATCCTACCAAGAGTCCTGTAGAGGACTTTACATACATTATTAGGCATGTCACGTTTGAACATCTTCACTTTCAATTTAAGATAATCATAGTAAGAGATGAAATCACTGTAAGGACAAATTGTCAATTACTTTCTTGGCTCTCACTACAGTTGGCCGTCTCCTGAATGGCAGTCCACTTCATCCCTTTGGCAGAGTTGCTACCCTTGATGCCTGCTTGGCTCTATTGCACTCTCCAAAATAAAGTGACTTACAGTATCTCCATTGAGCAGATACACAGGCCAAAAATTTGTCCAGGCAAAGATTGTTCAAGTAACGCTTCCTATGGATATAGCTTATCTGATCCAAAATCAAGATGCTCAGCTGATACCATAAAGATCATTTGTAGGAGATTGAACATATTACGAGGCACATACAGAACGCAACTGAGTTTCTTTGGTGAAGCAACATAAAAAAACTGAGATGAAAAGTGCAATAGAGCATTTGGTTGTATCAGGTTAGGACCTAATGTCTATGTGGAGGCCTTTGTCATATTTCAGGAGACTTGTCCTGCCTTGTTTGTTTTTAGAAGACGTTGTCCAACCATTACGATTTCCCCCATGAGATAAGGCAACACTAGGGCTGGCTATTCTCTTCTCTCACCCACTTCCATTGCCTTGCCCTGTATGTATATATATATATATATATATATAAAAGAAAATATGTTTCCCAATTTCCACTTACCCACTCTACGCTCACTAACTTCTTCCTCGGTCCAGCTGTGGTGATCCTCCTTGGGCAGAACAACAGTCATGTACAGTGCCTTGCAAAAGTATTCACCCCCTTGGAATTACGCGGGCTTACGCCGGCCCATTTACGCTACGCCGCCGCAACTTACGGAGCAAGTGCTTTGTGAATACTGCACTTGCCTGTCTAAGTTGCGGTGGCGTAGCGTAAATAGGATACGCTACGCCCGCACAAAGATACGCCCAGATACGTGAATCTGGCCCAATATCTTTTACTTTTTGCTATAATAAATATCACAATTTAAAAAAAAAAATCTCAGTTTAGGCCGATACGTATTTTTCTACATATTTTTGGTAAAAAAAAAAAAAAAAGCGTATAGTGACTGGTTTGCGCAAAACAAAATAGGGGACATAATTATGATTTTATTTACTAGTAATGGCGGCGATCTGCGATTTTAATTGGGACTGCGACATTATGGCGGACACTTTTGACACATTTTTGGAACCATTCACATTTATACAGCGATCAGTGCTATAAACATGCATTGATTACTGTATAAATGTGACTGGCAAGGAAGGGGTTAACACTAGGGGGCGAAGAAGGGGTTAAATGTGTGCCCTGCATAGTGTTTTCTAACTGTGGGGGAAGGGGACTGACTGGGGGAGGTGACTGATCTGTGTCCCTATGTACAAGGGACACAGCATCGGTCTCCTCTCCCTGACAGGACGTGGAGCTCTGTGTTTACACACAGAGATCCACGGTCCTGCTCAGTTACTGAGCAATCGCGGGGTGCCCGGCGGTCATCGCAGGCGTCGGGCACACGCATCAGGTTCCCAGTAACGCAGCGGGTGCGCGCGCACGCCCCCTAGTGGCTCTGAAAGACGAGGACGTCATATGACGTCCTCTCAGAACAAGAGAGCTATTGTGCCGCCGTCAATTGACATTCAAAAGAATCAGTTACGCATAGATCTCCCTTAGATCCGACAGGTGTAAGTGACTTACACCGTCGGATCTTAGGCTACAATCTTCCGCTGGCCGCTAGGTGGCGTTTCGTGTTTTATTCGCAACGAATATGCAAATGAGGAGATCCGCCGATTCAGAAACGAACGCCCGCCTGTCGTTTTTTTTTTACGTCGTTTGCGTTCGGCTTTTTCCGGCGGATAGTTACCCCTGCTATATGCGGCGTATCCTATGTTAAGTATGGCCGTCGTTCCCGCGCCGAGTTTTGAATTTTTACGTCGTTTGCGTAAGTCGGTCGCGAATACGGATGGCCGTAATTTACGTTCACGCCGAAAACAATGACGTCCTAACGACGTCATTTGGAGCATGCGGACTGGAAAATTTCGCCGGCGGCGCATGCGCAGTTAAATCGGCACGGGGACGCGCCTGATTTAAATTGTACACTCCCCTAGCCGCGGAATTTGAATTCCGCCGGGGGAGTTACGATCCGCCGGCGCAAGTTTGGAGGTAAGTGCTTTGTGAATACTGCACTAGCCTCTCAAAATTGCGCCAGCGGATCGTAAATCAGATAGATTACGCGGATCTAAAGATCCGCTAATCTATCTGAATCTACCCCTCTATCTGCATAGAATCTAGTGATTTTGCACAGAATAAATGTATATGCAGTTTTAATGCGTGAACGACTAAACTATTTTTTTAAATACCCCCCAAACTCCATGTTTATCCGCTGACACCCGCAATCTCATTGGGACCAATGTATGTCCCTTTTTCATCCGCAGACAGATGGATGAAAAAGCGGACATAGGGTCCGCACGTGTGAAAGGGGCCTAAAGAACAGCATTCAGTACAGTTACAGATCAGTAAAGATCGGCACTTTTCTCTGTCCAATCCCGGAAATAAAACACTCTCATTTAATAGAGATCATTTGGCCTGCCATGTCCTTCCAATTTATTATCTCGGTATTAATCTCTGTAAATACAGCACTTCCCACGTTTTAAGTTTTATGATTCATCTGTCTTCCTTTTTAAATGACAGTTGTTAATGAATTTTAATCAGCACAGACATTAAAGCGGACCTTCAGTCATGTTTTCATCTTTCCATCTATTAAATCGTCTGCCCTTGTTGTTTTTTTAACTTTGGATAGTAAAACATTTTTTTTCTGCCAGTAAATACTGTATACAGCCCACTTCCTGTTTCTTGTCTGGTCATTAGCCTAGGTTTATGTGAGAGTTTGCCAGGAATGGAGGGAGGATAAGTCATAAGAGGGCCAATGAGAGGTCACCCCTCTGGCGGGTGTCAACCTGGTGCGGCCCGCACCCCCCGCCCCCACCTAGCAACACCACTGCACCTGACCTCTGTACTGCATCTCCCCTAGATCGTAGCCGGCACTGTTGGGGCCCCATGAGAACTTGGGGCCACCGGGCAGTGCCCGCTTGGTAAGACGGCCCTGGGAGCTGCAGAGCTGGTGGTGTGCCTCTGTGTAAATCCAGGAAGTAATCAGGCAGCAGCTTCAGCTGCCCACAGTTAAAATGGTTGCAGCCAGACTCAGTGGAGGGAGATTTCTGCAGCATATTTGGCAAGTACAGAATCACAGTATAAATAAAATAATATGCAAAGTGGTTGGGGGGAAGCTTCAGAATGGCAAAGATGTTTTTATTACAAATGATGTGAGCAGACTGCAGTTCCTCTTTAATGTTTTAGGGCCGGATTCACAAAGAGTTACGCCGGCGTATCAGTAGGTACGCTGACGTAACTCAGAATCTAAGCCCGTCGTAAGTTTAAGTGTATTCTCAAACTGAGATACACTTAAACCTAGCTAAGATACGAAGGCCTGCGCCGTCGTATCTTACGGTGCAATTTTTCCGCTAGGTGACGCTTCCGTTAATTTCGGCGTAGAATATGTAAATTACTAGATACGCCGATTCACGAACGTACGCTTGCCCGTCGCAGTAAAGATACGCCGTTTCCGTAAGAGTTACGCCGCGTAAAGATAAACCTGCCCCCTAGGTGGCGTAGCCAATGTTAAGTATGGCCGTCGTTCCCGTGTCGAAATTTGAAAATTTTACGTCGTTTGCGTAAGTCGTCCGTGAATGGGACTGGACGTAATTTACGTACACGTCGAAACCAATGGCGTCCTTGTGGCGTACTTTGGAGCAATGCACACTGGGAAATTCCACGGACGGCGCATGCGCCGTTCGGGAAAAACGATAATCACGTCGGGTCACCAATAATTAACATAAAACACGCCCCCTCATTTGAATTACACGCGCTTACGCCGGCCCCATTTACGCTACGCCGCCGTAACTTAGGAGGCAAGTGCTTTGTGAATACAGTACTTGCCTCTCTGACTTACGGCGGCGTAGCGTAAATACGATACGCTGAGCCGCCGTAACAATGCGCGCCCCTACCTGAATCCGGCCCTATAGTGGTGTAATGAAGCAAAGCTATCGATTGGAGTAATATGGTCGGCTGTCCCAACTATGTATGAAAGCCCAAACATCCTAACATCAGATGTATTATTACATGTGGAAAGCATGCATGCTGGGAAAAGTGTAAGTACAACACCTATATTTATTACTCACAATACTTTTTCTGCCTTCATCTGCTTTTATCTCCAAAAGGACAATCGGGCATCATTCAAAGTCAGCATCTGCTTCCTAATCTGAGAGGCACCGATCTGACACCGATCAGTCCCTGCTACAGCCTCTCATCTTGTAATGTGCTACAAATTTACAAGTTGCAGTGTGATCAATGGGGGAACAGGAGGAATTGCTTTATCCTTCTGATAGCATCAGGGCTTTTTTTCAGCAGTTCCAGCACTGAGTATATGTAAAATAAAAACAAACGAATACGGCGCTCAATGAACCCAAATAATCAATATACCAATAGGTAATACTGGTCTGTTTGGATAGTGACAACCAATAAATAATTTGAGGATTATTGGTAAAAACGTGACATATAAAGAATAAACACCAAAATTTAAGTGCTCAACAAACAATAAAAAATATTGATAAAAATATCTGTGATATTTGTGAAAAATAGTAATAAGAGTCCATAGACATAATCCTTATTCAATTGAATGAATGGAAAAGTTCATATAAAGTTGATAAGTGGATAAAGGTGAAATAGAGATCCTCCACCGGAAAGAACACCCAAGTATTGAACTGTAGTCTCCTTACCAGATCAATTGACCGTATTTCAACGGCCACATGAGGCTCAGGGATGTTTGTAGTCTTTCCAATGGGACTATCTCTGAGTGTAGAAAATGTAGAGGACAATTCCAAATCGTGTATACTTCAGAGAAACTTCAGTAGGACAGTAACCATTCAGGCTCCCATGAAATTAAAGCTCAGCCTATCCCCGACGACGTCCTGTTGATGACGAAACGCGTAGGTGTGGCCTAGCTGAGTGACGTCATCATGCACCGTACGGAGACACGCAACGACAGAGACAAGCAGACGAAGGAAGCGTGGAGGAGACGCCGCTTCCCCTCATGTGTTTTTGCGCCTATAGATCTACGTAATTGTAAGTGCATTACCATATTTTATTAAAATCTGGTATCAAACGGTTTTACACCATGTGGTCCCCCTGTTCTTTCATTTCATGGGAGCCTGAATGGTTACTGTCCTACTGAAGTTTCTCTGAAGTATACACGATTTGGAATTGTCCTCCACATTTTCTGCACTCAGAGATAGTCCCATTGGGAAGACTATAAACATCCCTGAGCCTCATGTGACCGTTGAAATACGGTCAATTGATCTGGTAAGGAGACTACAGTCCAATACTTGGCTGTTCTTTCCGGGGGAGGATCTCTGTTTCACCTTCATCCACTTATCAGCTTTATATGAACCTTTCCATTCATTCAATTGAATAAGGATTATGTCTATGGACTCTTATTACTATTTTTCACAGATATTTTTATCAATATTTTTGATTGTTTGTTGAGCACTTAAATTTTGGTGTTTATTCTTTATATGTCACGTTTTTTTTACCAATAATCCTCAAATTATTTATTGGTTGTCACTATCCAAACAGACCAGTATTACCTATTGGTATTTTGATTATTTGGGTTCATTGAGCGCCGTATTCTTTTGTTTTTATTTTGTCGTATGTACTTTGGTATCTTGAGTATTAGTACTGGCAGCTCTCTATACATTCACGTATGTTTTCTTGATTCACCTATTGTGTTAGCGCAGTGTTTTCTTCCTTCCTCTTGTAGGAAAGAAAACTTTTTTCACTGAGTATATGTAATGGCAAGGTGTGCTGGAGGGTCTATTGATGCTGGCTGCTGGGAAATCTATTGTTGCTGGATGGGGTCTATTGTTGCTGAATTAGATCTAAAGTTATTAGGGGGTCTTTTGTTGCTCAGGGTTTATTGTTGCAGGGGGGATCTATTGTTGCTGAGGGTGTCTGCTGTTGCTGAGGTGGATCTTTTGTTACTGTAGGGGGATTTTGTTACTCTGGTCTATTGTTGCAGCAGTGGACTATGGTTTCTGAGGGATCTATTCTTGCAGGGGGTATCTAAATGTTGCTGTGGGATCTATTGTTGCTGATAGGCATCTGTTGTTGCTGGGGGGGGGGTCTATTGTTACCGGCTGCAGGGGACCTATTTTACTCCTTTACTATTATCATTAAAGGAGAAGTCCAGCCTAAGCTTGTTTGGCTGGGCTTCTCCTATGGGTCACAGGGGTGCAATTTGTTTTTCACTCCTGTGACCCATTTTCTGCAGAGAGTAGGCTGAAGTCCGCTCTCTGCTGATCATGGGCATCCGCTGAAATATTTTCAGAGGGGCGCGCTTCGGCAGCGACGATACAGTCGCATTTTACCCTTTCTTCGACCGCTAGCGGGTGTTAAAAGCGCCCCTCCCCCACGTTAAAATGTAAAAACACCCCACCGTGTCTCCTGCATCTTTCAATATCTCTTTGTCACTACTGTGTACCCCCCTCTCCACAATTGCACCTCTGGACCGCTTTACATTGCACAGCACCTTACAGCTCTGGACCCCTTTACATTACACAGCACCTTACAGCTCTGGACCCCTTTACATTACACAGCACCTTACAGCTCTGGACCCCTTTACATTACACAGCACCCCACAGCTCTGGACCCCTTTACATTACACAGCACCTTACAGCTCTGGACCCCTTTACATTACACAGCACCTCACAGCTCTGGACCCCTTTACATTACACAGCACCCCACAGCTCTGGACCCCTTTACATTACACAGCACCATGCATCACTGGCCCCCTTTACATTACACAGCACCCTGTACCACTGGCCCCCTTTACATTACACAGCACCCTGCATCACTGGACCTCTTACATTACACAGCACCCTGCATCACTGGCCCCCTTTACATTACACAGCCCCCTGCATCACTGGACCCCTTTACATTACACAGCACCCTGCATCACTGGACCTCTTACATTACACAGCACCCTGCATCACTGGCCCCCTTTACATTACACAGCACCCTACATCACTGGCCCCCTTTACATTACACAGTACCTCTTTCCCTTGACTGAAACACTACACTATATTGACAGAGGCCCGGATTCAGAGAGATCTGCCTATCTCTCGGCGGGCGTAACGTATCTCACATACGTTACACCGCTGTAAATTAGGGCACAAGTTCCGTATTCAGAAAGAACTTGCGCCCTAAGTTACGGCGGCGTAACGTATGTGGTCCAGCGTAAGCCCACCTAATTCAAATGTGGATGATGTGGGCGTGTTTTATCCAAATGTAGTGTGACCACACGTATTTGAATCCCAGTGCGTAGAATCCCAGTGCGCATGCTCGAAATTACGCCGCAAATCGTCAATGCTTTAGACGTGAACGTAACTTATGTACAGCCCTATTCGCGAACGACTTACGCAAACGACGTGACATTTTCAAAATTCGACGCGGGAACGACGTCCATACTTAACATAGGATACCCCTCATATAGCAGGGGTAACTTTACGCCAGAAAAAGCCTAACGTAAACAACGTAAAAAAATGCGCAGAAGAGGAACAGGCACTCTTAATTAGAGGGGAGGGGAGCGCTGCAGTCACCGCTTAAATCGTCCCAAGGGCCAGTTCGGCCCTGCTACTGGCTCTCCCTGGCAATTTCAGGGGGGAGAAAACGACCCCCCTTGCCCTATGGAGCGGACGCCAATGCTGCTGATGTCACAGAAATCAGTCCAGGCACCGCATCATCCCAACAATAAAGTCTGGATCCGCCAGGTGCCTGGACTGACACCCTGCTCAGCCTCTCAGCGGTCTTTTAATTGTTAATGAGAGTTTGGTCAGAATTAGCCAGTTTCATTTCAATGAGAACAGTTACAGCTTTAGCGAACTGTTGGCCAGTTTACATCTTCTGGTCAAAGTGAGCATACAACTATTTCATGAAAAAACAAGTGCCACTGCTAAAACTACTACCAAAAAATTCCTTCTTTTTAAACTGGAATGAATCAGATCAGGACCGATCCTAGGGTCACAGGCGCCTGGGTGCAGAAATATTTCTGGCGCCACCACATGGGCGTCGTCATTTTACCAACTCCTCCCCTTTACAAATGTTTCTATGGCAATAACTCAACCACAGAGATGCTCCCCCACAAAGTCTTCACTACCCTGGGATCCTCACATGATCTCTTAACAATAAACAAAATACAGGAAGAGAAGCAGAGTACTTTATTGGGACCTGGAGGGGGGCCTCTGATGGACACAGAGAGGGCTTCTGTTAGAGAGTCTGTTAGATGTTCGGAGCCCCCACCTCTGCAGGCGCCTGGGTGCAATGCACCCTGTGCACCCTGCCTAGGATCGGCCCTGAATCAGATCGATAAGCTGCTACTGTATAAAAGCATTGGTACATGCATTGGTCCAACACCCCCTTTTTTTCAGTAGTTTACCTAGTAGTCCTAATTTAGTATTCATCCTTGTGTCAGGAATTTATTAATGCAGGCCTGTAAAGTTACTGAAATTTACACTTTAAGAAGTTAATTCTTGACAGCCAGGCTAATATTCATGTACAGGCTTTTTCTCAGCGGACCAAAGAACCTTTTTAATATACTGGGTACATCACCGTTTGATCTAAATGGCACAGACTTTCAGCTTGATGAATTCTGTAAACATTGAGCAAAAAATCTAGTCTGACCTGAAACAGGTTCAGTGTGCCCTTTAAAAACTGCACATTATCATCATCCATCTGTTATTTCTCAGTTTCCTCCTAATACAAGGCTGTGAATACAGAATTGAGGAAAAAAAAGTTGCGCTAACTGTAAATATTGTAAACCAGTAGCAGCTAGCACCAACAAAAGACAATATTGTGTACAAAGAATAAAAAAGAAAAAGTGCAGCGCTGAGTATTCAGTGAAATGAATCAAAAAATATGGTAAATAATCAAAGTTCAGTGAAAAATCAAAGAAATTTAAAAAAGAAAAAAGAGGGGGACACACCCCCGAGTAATGTGACAGGTAAATAACCTGAAAGGCAGCTAGAAAATGAGATCTAGCTGGATAATGTGTAATATAAACACACCGTGATAAGTGAGGGGACACAAAAATCAATGATAATGAGAACCTCAAATGAAGTCCATATAATTTATACGTGAAACTCCAAAATGTAAATGTGATAGTCCAAGGTCAAAATGGCTTATACAGTCCAAAGAAATATATATATGCAATGTATTTCCTTTTTTGGAGTTGGTCAGAAGTTCTTTGTGGAAAAGACCAAATGACTGTAGAGGAATGGAAGATGTTGTGATCTTCTCAGGTATGGAACTCAGATGTTCTTAATAAGCAGTTGGAACCTCATCAGCAATCCATAATAGTATCCAAATAAACAAGTATAAAGATGGGTACTCTTACCGGAAAGTGTGGACATACACGTCAGCGACGGTATGTCAAACACGCATGTACGAGCTCCTAGGCAGCCGTGATGTCTATGGGGAAGCTGTTTGATGTGCCAGCCTTTAATCCGCCAGGACGGGTCCAATCCAATGAGAGGAGACAGCTCGTGCAGGTGTGGTTCTCAGATGAAAGAGTGTAGTATGCAGGCCAAACGTAGAAACCATGTAAGGGAAAACGTACTCACATAGTGCGGTTAATCCCAAAACAAGCCTTGATATTACCTTGTAAAGGCAGCAGTGAGATCATCAACGCGCTGTTCCAGACTCTACAGGGATTGGTCTTTTAGTAAAGGAAGCTCCTGCACAGAGGCAAAGTGCAGTTGTTTCATGCAGGATTACCTACCCAGATCTGCTGTCCTGGTCTCCGGGTCATATCTGGTCGATTTCCGAGTCAGGACTTCAGAATTACTTTCCACCTGTGGGCGGTGACCATACAATCAGCCTACTTGTGAGGGGTCCTCCTCTCCCAGAGCACACCTAGGTGTGCTCTGGGAGAGGAGGACCCCTCACAGGCTGATTGTATGGTCACCGCCCACAGCTGGAAAGTAATTCTGAAGTCCCGACTCGGAAGTGACCAGATATGACCCGGAGACCCGGACAGCAGATCTGGGTAGGTAATCCTGCATGAAACAACTGCACTTTGCCTCTGTGCAGGAGCTTCCTTTACTAAAAGACCAATCCCTGTAGAGTCTGGAACAGCGCGTTGATGATCTCACTGCTGCCTTTACAAGGTAATATCAAGGCTTGTTTTGGGATTAACCGCACTATGTGAGTACGTTTTCCCTTACATGGTTTCTACGTTTGGCCTGCATACTACACTCTTTCATCTGAGAACCACACCTGCACGAGCTGTCTCCTCTCATTGGATTGGACCCGTCCTGGCGGATTAAAGGCTGGCACATCAAACAGCTTCCCCATAGACATCACGGCTGCCTAGGAGCTCGTACATGCGTGTTTGACATACCGTCGCTGACGTGTATGTCCACACTTTCCGGTAAGAGTACCCATCTTTATACTTGTTTATTTGGATACTATTATGGATTGCTGATGAGGTTCCAACTGCTTATTAAGAACATCTGAGTTCCATACCTGAGAAGATCACAACATCTTCCATTCCTCTACAGTCATTTGGTCTTTTCCACAAAGAACTTCTGACCAACTCCAAAAAAGGAAATACATTGCATATATATATTTCTTTGGACTGTATAAGCCATTTTGACCTTGGACTATCACATTTACATTTTGGAGTTTCACGTATAAATTATATGGACTTCATTTGAGGTTCTCATTATCATTGATTTTTGTGTCCCCTCACTTATCACGGTGTGTTTATATTACACATTATCCAGCTAGATCTCATTTTCTAGCTGCCTTTCAGGTTATTTACCTGTCACATTACTTGTGAATACAGAATTGCTGGCTTCATCATTAATAGGCATAATCTCCTTTATGAAGAATAAAGAAGTTTTATATTGAGTATTCTCCAATTCCATAACCAAAGCTGCCCACATGTGGCCGGGTGATAAATGATACTATAAAAAAACATAACCCACTAAAAATAATATCTTATCTTTAGTTTTCAACTAATGGCATGCAGTTAGCGTTTATAGAGTTACACAAAGGGCACATAGGGGTTATCTTTCAATTGAGCGCATCATAAAAGGTACATATTATATCAAGATTGTAAAAAGTACCTTGTGTAAGTAAAATAAACCACAAGTATGAGTTTAATGTGAACTTGTGACGGCCTTTCAGGGAAAAGAAGCAGGTTTACTTTATTCATTACAGATATATATATATATATATGAGTGAGTGAACAACTTGTATAGCGCAACAATTGCGAACTGAATCGCCTCAAGGCGATATATATATATATATATATATATATATATATATATATATATATAATATTTTTTTTATTATTTTATATATATATTATAATTTATATATATATATTTTGTGTATATATATATACCATATTTATCAGCGTATAGGGGGAAAATCACGGGTGCGCGCTATACGGCCATAGTGTACCTTGGGCTCGGAGGGGAAGGAGGGGGATGAACGCTGCCGAGTGCTGCCGAGCGCCGCCGGAATCCACGAGCCGTCTCTCCTGTTTACTCGGCTCTAACGTCACACACACAGTCCCGCTTCCGCCACCGGCATTTTAATATCAGCACAATTACCTGTCCCCGGACTCCAGCGCCGTCCGCAGCAAAGGACGAGCTATCGCTCGTCACTCTGCTGCCCCCCGCCATCCTCGGTGAGGGAACCAGGAAGTGAAGCGCTCTGGCTTCACAGCCCGGTTCCCTACGGCGCATGCGCGAGTCGCAGAACACAACGGGTGGGCGGGATGTGACGTCCTGGCCGCAGTCTACCCACAGACTGTGTGGCCGGAAGTGGGTGCAAATACCTGTGTTTAGACAGGTATCTGCACCCCCCTCCCCCCTGAAAGGTATCAAATGTGACACCGGAGGGGGGAGGGTTCCGATCAGCGGGAGTTCCACTTTAGGGTGGAGCTCCGCTTTAACTGAGAGGACACAGAATTATACATTTTTGTTGGCCATCCGGCTCAGATGTAACAGTACATGTAAAATAAAGAAGCATTTGTATAGAAAGAAAAAAAAGTTGTATCCAATTTTGTAGTACATAAGTAATTTTGTATCTTGTGTGTGTCCTCATTGTATTCTATCTCTCAGCTTCGTTCCCAACCCTTAGCAGGGCTAGCGAGCAGGGCGAGAGTGCTACTCACCCCTAAACAGCGGGGGGTGGCTCACAGTATTCAGATTAACTGTTGGGTACAACAAAACAATGTAGACCCTCTTCTATCTCTACATAGACTGATATCTGCTTGGTCTGTTACTCAGAGCGCCCTTATACACACTTTCATTTGGATGAGTAGCAAAACATCTATAACATTATAGAAAAAAGTCCAGTTGACTAACTTCTACTTGATATAGGATACAAACGCCCTTGGTAACCTCTATCACCACTGCGCCAAAGAAAAAATGTGAAATAGACTACAGCTGCTGCTTAGTGAATGAATATTTAAACAGAAAAAAACGTAACCCAAATAGGTGTAAGAAAATTGCAGCGCTAATTAATATAATTCTAAATAAATAATCAATAACATAACCACTTAAGACCTGGACCCGGACAGTTTTTGCGATTCGGCACTGCGTCGCTTTAACTGACAATTGCGCGGTCGTGCGACGTGGCTCCCAAAACAAAATTGGCGTCCTTTTTTTCCCACAAATAGAGCTTTCTTTTGGTGGTATTTGAACACCTCTGCGGTTTTTATTTTCACAATTTTGACACATTTTTGGGACCATTGTCATTTTCACAGCAAAAAATGCTATAAAAATGCATTGTTTACTGTGAAAATGACAATTTCAGTTTGGGAGTTAACCACTAGGGGGCGCTGAAGGGGTTAAGTGTGACCTCATATGTGTTTCTAACTGTAGGGGGGCGGGGCTGGACGTGTGACATCATTGATCGTGTTTCCCTATATCAGGGAACACACGATCAATGACGGCGCCACAGTGAAGAACGGGGAAGCTGTGTTTACACACAGCTCTCCTCGTTCTTCAACTCCGGGGACCGATCGCGGGACTTCAGCGGCGATCAGGTCCGCGGGTCCCGCGGCTGCGGTCACGGAGCTTCGGACTGGGTCGCGGGCGCGTTCCCGCGGCCCACGCCTGGGCACTTAAAGAGGACGTACATGTACGTGCTTGTTTCCAGCTGTGCCATTCTGCCGACGTAAATGTGCAGGAGGCGGTCCTTAAGTGGTTAAACTGAATAACACCACGTGACAAGAGATATAAAGTCCATAAAAAACTGATGAACAAATTGGATGAGAAAATTCCTTATTCTGTGAATCTTCCACCACACCACCGCGCTGTGATAACTCCCTGATGAAAAACGCACTCACGCCTGTAAAGTGAGTTTAATGGATGAAGTGTTGCTGTGATTTTGAATTAAACTGGTGGTACAATTTTACACTATTGGAGATCTTCTTTTGTTTTCATGTAAATTATTGAGGGATTATCAAGGTGGTCCAGCAGAGATTCGTTTATCCATTTGTGGGATCATACACAAGTGATTTAGCCTAACATGGAAGTGAAAGGCAAATCCGTCCAGTGAGTGCGTTTTTCAGAGGGGCGTTATCACCACATGGTCACATGGTGCTATTCAGTTTATATGTTATTGAATATTTATTTAGTATTATATTAATTAGCGCTGCATATTTCTTACACCTATTTAGGTTAAAGGGTCACTAAAGGAATTTTTTTAGCTTCCTTTACCTTACTGCAGTCCTGGTTTCATGTCCTCATTGTTCGTTTTTGCTCTGATGTTGCTGTAATCCTTCTCTGCTCTGAACAGTCTGTTTCCTGATGAAAAAAGTCATGGGAGCTTTCTTTCTGTGGTCACTAATCAAGGAGGTGTGATTACTGTGTGTCTTAAAGTGGAGTTCCACCCATAAATATAACATTACATCAGTCGTTTTAAAAAAATGTCAGTAGTCCTTTAAGAATTTTTTTTTTTTTTTTAGATGCCTTCAAAGTGTTGTTGCTAGGCAGAATAGTTAATCTTCCTACTTCCTGCACCTAGGTGCTTAAAGCGGAGGTTCACCCATGGAGAACACATTTTCCCCATAGCTGGATGCTCGTTTTGTCTAGGGGAATCGGCTAGTTGTTTTAAAATATGATCCGTACTTACCCGTTTTCGAGATGCATCTTCTCCGTCGCTTCCGGGTATGGGTCTTCGGGAGCGGGCGTTCCTTCTTGATTGACAGTCTTCCGAGAGGCTTCCGACGGTCGCATCTATCGCGTCACGATTTTCCGAAAGAAGCCGAACGTCGGTGCGCAGGCGCAGTATAGAGCCGCACCGACGTTCGGCTTCTTTCGGCTACTAGTGACGCGATGGATGCGACCGTCGGAAGCCTCTCGGAAGACTGTCAATCAAGAAGGAACGCCCGCTCCCGAAGACCCATACCCGGAAGCCGACGGAGAAGATGCATCTCGAAAACGGGTAAGTACTGCTCATATTTTAAAACAAATGGCCGATTCCCCTAGACAAAACGAGCATCCAGCTATGGGGAAAAGAGAAAAAAAAATACAAATGGGTGAACTCCCGCTTTAAGCTTCCTAACCTACACCGCACAGACTCCTGGGAATGTAGTGGGTGTAACTTTCCAGGAGTCTGTGCACTCCCCAGTCTCGAAGAATCATGTGACTTGGACAGTACAGGTGCTGAAACCTGATCTGAAACCTATTACACTGCTTGTGCAGCACTGAGCATGTGCGAGATCTGCAAGGCTGAAATCCAGGAAGTCATACAGTCTGGCTTCATGATGCCCACACTTAAGATGGCCCCAGTCAATTTCTATTTTATAAAGTGTCTAAATGCTGTAACAACCTAACAAAACGGACCTTAGTTTACAGACTAACTTTACTAGAATACATTAAGCTTGTGTATTACAGGGGTATTTATATTTAAAAAGTGAAATTGTGGCCGGAACTCCGCTTTAAACCCCTCAGAACCAATCACTTTCGTTTTACAAACCATCACTGCCCTCTATTGGCTCTGTGTCTCTGTACTTCACAGAAGCATGAAACTAGATGCATAAACGAAACTGAAACTACAGGCACATTATATGATTGATTTTTATCTATTTTTAAAAGGAATCGGCTAACTATTATGTCTCTATACCCTGTAAACAGTCATTTCAGCAAAAAAATGTGTTTCCTTTACAACTCCTTTAAGTTTTTTGTGTTTAACTATACCATGACCTGGACAAATGAAAGCCTTCGCAGTTATCTGATATCTGCTTTTCTGTAAAGTTGTGGAACCATATATACACATAGGTGTGAATGTTAGTAATATAGAGACAGATACTTCTTCTGAAGTCGTTTTTTGATCGATGCATTCTACTAAGCAACCAGGAGAAGAAACAGGATACAGTGCAATGGAACAACTGATAACATCTAAGATAAGAAACATGTTTAACAAATAAGAGATTAAGGTGCAGATTAACGTGCAAACCAGAAAAAAAAAAAAAAAAAACAAGTTGTGAGGTCATAGTCTGATATATCTGAAGGCTACTGAATGGTATTCTTGAGCAAGAGTTATAGGATAGACTATGGAATGGATGGCCAACGCTTTGCTGTTCCTTTGAGGTTTCATCTTCACATTTGTCTGGGCACCATCTATGCTTGGGGTCTATCCTCTATCTAGGCAACGTCAGTTGGTAATCCCTCATTTACATGTCTACCCACTCAGGGCAGCCATCAGAAATTTTTGGGCCCCTTACACATCTTTAGGCCTGGGCTCCCCCGAGCCTGACCACCAACATTCCCCAGGGCTTGCCCACGGGCCATCCTATTGAATCCACACATCGGCCACCTCACTTGTACGCACTCAGCCCCCTCCTCAATCCTGTATATATGTCAGAGCCCACCCCCCACATGTATATATGTCAGCCCCCCACACGCACCTGAATATATATCAGCGCCCCCCCACATATTTGTATATATGTCAGTGCCCCCCCCCCACACCTGTATATATGTCAGCCCCCCACACACGCACCTGAATATATGTCAGCCCCCCCAACATACCTTTATTTATGTCAGACCCCCACACGCACCTGAATATATGTCAGCCCCCCCAACATACCTTTATTTATGTCAGCCCCCCGCACGCACCTGTATATATGTCAGCCCCCCCCCACACCTGTATATATGTCAGCGCCCCTCCACACACACCCACCTGTATATATCAGCCCCCCTCACAACTGTATGTCAGCCCCCTCACACCAGTATATATCAGCCTCCCCACACACCTGTATATATGTCAGCGCCCCCACATATCTGTATATATGTCAGCCCCCTGCACGCACCTGTATATATGTCAGCCCCCCACACGCACCTGAATATATGTCAGCCCCCCCCCCCCACATACCTTTATATATGTCAGCCCCCCGCACGCACCTGTATATATGTCAGTGCCCCCCCACACCTGTATATATGTCAGCGCCCCCCCACACACACACCTGTATATGTGTTAACCTCAACCCCCACCTATATATATCAGCCCCCCTCACAACTGTATTTATGTCAGCCCCCTCACACCTGTATATATCAGCCTCCCCACACACCTGTATATATGTCAGCCCCACCCCCACCTGTATATATGCCAGCCCCCCCCACACACCTTTATATATATCAGCCCCCTCACACCTGTATATATGTCAGCCCCCCACACACACACACACACCTGTATATATGTCAGCCCCACCCCCACCTGTATATATGCCAGCCCCCCCACACCAGTATGAATGCCAGCCCCCCACACACACACCTGTATATGTGTTAACCCCAACCCCCACCTGTATATATCAGCCCCCCTCACAACTGTATTTATGTCAGCCCCCTCACACCTGTATATATCAGCCTCCCCACACACCTGTATACAGTATATGTCAGCCCCACCCCACCTGTATATATGCCAGCCCCCCCCACACACCTGTACATATATCAGCCCCCTCACACCTGTATATATGTCAGCCCCCCCACACACACACCTGTATATATGTCAGCCCCACCCCCACCTGTATATATGCCAGCCCCCCCACACCAGTATGAATGCCAGCCCCCCAAACACCTGTATATATGTCAGCGCCCCCCCACACACACACCTGTATATGTGTTAACCCCAACCCCCACCTGTATATATCAGCCCCCCTCACAATTGTATTTATGTCAGCCCCCTCACACCTGTATATATCAGCCTCCCCACACACCTGTATATATGTCAGCCCCACCCCACCTGTATATATGCCAGCCCCCCCACACACATGTAAATATCGGCCCTCCCCACACCTGTATATATGCCAGCCCCCCCCCCCCACACCTGTATATATGTCAGCCCCACCTATGGTGGGAGGACTATTGCTCAACATAACTGAACCAGAACTTGCAGCAGAATTGCAGAATGTTTGCAAAGAAAGTTGATCCGGAGTCATGCAATGCGGACTTGTGCAACACACTTGTGTAGCCAGGCAAGTCTAGCAATAGCTTAGCAAATCATTTTCAAACTCGCAACACAATTGCTTTCTATCTGAGTTACCAGTCCTTAGATGTGATTGCTGTATTTGTTTTTATTTATTTTTTTACTTATTTTAACCTTGTGATCCTGCCAGTAACGTCCTGTCCTAGGGCACCAACGCTCACTTAGGCTGCATTCACACCTGAGCGTTTTGTAGCCTGAAGCTATAAAACGCTAGAGGGTAAAAAATCTATTATTCTCTATGGAGATGGTTCACTCCAAAACGCCTGAAGCCGAACGCCTGAAGCTCAAACGCCTGAAGCTCAAACGCCTGAAGCTCAAAAATTCCCAAATCGGGCTGATTTGGGCATTTTTGAACGTTTGTATTCCCATAGAAACTAATGGAAACGCCTGATTCTAGCGTCTAGCGCGACAACAAGCGTTTCTACGGGCGTTTTGTCGCTTTAATTTGTTCTGTGAAAAAGAACATTCACCCAGGAAGAAGATAAAAACAAATCTACAAACATAGCAACAAGTGATGAAAGAGATGAGCATTTTTCCTATTGGCTAAAATAAAAAACAACGAAGTTCAAAGTTTTCTGACAACGCTGTATGCAAACGCGCGAATATGTGTGAATATGCGCGACAAAACGTGCAACAAAACGCCGGAAAAAACGACAGAAAACGATACGCTCAGGTGTGAATGCGGCCTTACTGTGCTGGGCATATGGAGGAGCAGCGTTGTCACCACAAGAATTATTGTACAGAGGCCGAAAAATATCAAAGTAACAGATTTTATCTCATGCTACAAACTTCCAAAAAAATGAACATTTTTAAAAAATTGCCAGCCAAACAGTGGCTGCGTCTGATTGGATGCAGTCAGATACTCTGGCAGCTGGTGTCATAATACAATAGCCCATTAGAGGGGATTGTCCATCTGGGCTCTTAGCGTGAATTGAGGAATCTGTTAGATAAAAAAGCTTAGGGCCAGATTCTCGTAGAATGGCTTAAAAATGCGGCGGCGTAACGTATCTCATTTACGTTACGCCGCCCCAAGTTTTACGGGCAAGTGCTTGATTCACAAAGCTCTTGCCTGTAAAGTTGCGGCGGGGTAGCGTAAATCCTCCGGCGCAAGCCCGCCTAATTCAAATGATCCGGGTAGGGGGCGTGGATCATTGAAATTAGGCGCGTTCCCGCGCCGAACGTACTGCGCATGCGTCCCTAAAATTTCCAGACGTGCATTGCGCTAAATGACGTCACAAGGACGTCATTGGTTTCGACGTTAACGTAAATGGCGTCCAGCCCTATTCACGGATGATTTACGCAAACGATGTAAATTATTAAATTTCGACGCGGGAACGACGGCCATACTTAACATTGGTTGCCCCTCATATAGCAGGGGCAACTTTACGCGTCGCAAATCGAACGTAAACGTCGTAACTTCACTGCGTCGGCCGGGCGTACGTTCGGGAATTCGCGTATTTTTCTATTTTGCATACCCGACGGGGAAAACGACGGAGGCGACACCTAGCGGCGGAAAAAAAATTGCATTTAAGATCCGACAGCGTAAGAGCCTTACGCCTGTCAGATCTAATGGTTATCTATGCGTAACAGATTCTAAGAATCAGTTGCATAGATACGACGGCCCAGATAAGGACTTACGACGGCGCACATTGCGTTGCGCCGTCGTAAGCCCTTTGAGAATCTGGGCCTTAAAGCGGAGGTTCACCCAAATAACATGTATATAAGATCATATTCTTTATACTTCCAACATGTACAGTATGCCCTTTTTTTTGGCTCTACATACCTTATTATGGCTATTTTCCACCCGGCTTCCGGGTACTCACTCCCGCGGGAGTAGGCGTTTCTATGCAGAGGCGCAATGTCACCTGGGACTTCGCCCAGATGATTGACATCCTTGAGAAAAAGTCCCCCCCCACGCCTCCCTATTGCGTAGGCGCGTCACGAGAGTCACAGAGTTTCCAAAAGTAGTCGACCTGCGAGTCAGCTCTATACGGCGCCTGCGCAGTCAGCTCTACACGGCTCCTAGTCGGTGCGTAGGCGCCGTGTAAAGCTGACTCGCAGTTCGGCTGTACTTTCGGAAACTCCGTGACTCTCGTGACACGCCTACGCAATAGGGGGGCGTGGGGGGGAACTTTTTCTCAAGGACGTCAATCATCTGGGCGAAGAAACGCCTACTCCTCCGGGAGTGAGTACCTGAAAAATAGCCATAATAAGGTATGTAGAGCCAAAAAAAAAAAAAGGGCATATCGTACATGTTGGAAGAATAAAGAATATGATCTTATATACATGTTATTTGGGTGAACCTCCGCTTGAAAGTTATATTAAAGTAATAAATAAAAACAAAATGTCATACTTGCCTGCTCTGTGCAGCAGATTTGCACAGAGCAGCTCCGATCCTCCTATTCTGGGGTCCCCCACTGGCTCGGCCCATCCCGTCTCCCTCCTCATTGGCTCACTGGCTGTAATTGACAGCAAGGCAATGAGAAGGGAGAGTCTCTGGAAAGCAGAGGCTCTTGTGCACATCACTGAATCACAATGGGGCTTGGGTAAGTATTGGGGGGGGGGGGGCTGCTTATTCTCATGTTGGGTACCACCAGAGAAGAATTTTTTCCTTCATGCATACTATACTAAAACCTTGTGCCTTTACAAACCCTTTAAAGAGGGGGTTCACCCTAAAAAAAAAAAAAAATTCTAGCATTAATTCAAGCATAGTAGCGCGAGCTACAGTACACCTTTATTTTATTTTTTGGCCCCGTACTCACAGTTTAATCCCGTAGTAAAGTTTCAGACTCCCCGCGGGGAATGGGCGTTCCTATGCATAGGGAAGATGATTGACGGCCGTCTATGGCGCGTCACGCTTCTCCGGAAATAGCCGAAATAGGACTTGGCTCTTCACGGCGCCTGCGCCTAGTCTGTGCGCAGGCGCCGTATAGCGACGTGAAGAGCCGAGACCTACTCCGGCTATTTTCGGGAAGCCTGACGCGCCATAGCCGGCCTTCAATCACCTTCCCTCTCCATAGGAACGCCCATTCCCCGCGGGGAGTCTGAAACTTCACTATGGCATTAAACTGTGAGCACGGCGCCAAAAAATAAAATAAAGGCATACTGTAGCTCGCGCTACTATGCTTAATTTAATGGTAGATTGTTGTTATTAAGGGTGAACCACCGCTTTAAGTGAGTATTTCTGTAGAGATGGTGTGAAGTTATATTTCCCTTATCTCTGTTATTTCCTGTCTCACACCTTCACCACTACATTTGCACACCATCTCTCTAAAATACCTTCTTATTGAGGTGCAGGAAGGAAGCTGGCTACAATTTTATTGTATTTATTTTATTATCAATATTGAAATTTAACCCATTGATATAAGTTTTTTTTTTAAGGTTCTATTTTGCTGTTTTTCTTTGGTGGTGCTGTGCTTTAGAATATTTCTTATTATTTTATTGTTATGTTCTTTTGAAATTCTTGACTTTTAAAAAGTTGAACATTTTTAAACAGAGAAGCAAATATTTATTTGTTAATATTGCTTCTTCATCCTCTATCTATTTTTGGGGTTAGTTAATACAGGGTTGTTTCTTTTCAGCTTGAAACATAGATAAAGGAGTTTATGCACAGCCCAATGAATCACACATGAAAAAAGAACTAAGGGCCAGATTCACGTAGAATCGCGGCGGCGTAACGTATCCTACATACGTTACACCGCCGCAATTTTTCATCGCAAGTGCCTGATTCACCAAGCACTTACGATGAAAACTACGCTGGCGCAAGGCGGGCCAATTTAAATGGGCGTTTGCCATTTAAATTAGGCGCGCTCCCGCGCCGGACCTACTGCGCATGCTCCGTTTCTTAACTCCCGCCGTGCTTTGCGCGCCGTGACGTCATTTTTTTGAACTGCGACGCGCGTAGCGTACTTCCGTATTCCCGGACGGCTTACGCAAACGACGTTAAATTTTGAATTTCGACGCGGGAACGACGGCCATACTTTAGGCAGCAATACGCTTGCTGACTAAAGTTAGGGCACCCAAAAAAACGACTAACTTTGCGACGGGAAACTAGACTAGCGGCGACGTAGCGAACGTGAAAATCCGTCGTGGATCCGCCGTAACTCCTAACTTGCATCCCCGACGCTGGTTTACGACGCGAACTCCCCCCAGCGGAGGCCGCGGTATTGCATCCTAAGATCCGACAGTGTAAAACAATTACACCTGTCGGATCTTAGGGATATCTATGCGTAACTGATTCTATGAATCAGTCGCATAGATAGAAACAGAGATACGCGGCGTATCAGGAGAAACGCCGTCGTATCCCTTTTGTGAATCTGGCCCTAAGCTACCTGTATAATAATGGCAACCAGGAGAGAGGTAGAGCCAAATCAGACAGAAATACTGTACAAGGTAAAAGGGAGAAAACTGGTCATGAACGGAGGCCAGAATGGTAGTAAGGTACAGGTAGCCAAAGGTCCAAAACAGGGCCGTCTTTACCACTTCAATACCAGGCACTTATACACCTTCCTGCCCAGACCAATTTTCAGCTTTCAGCGCTGTTGCACTTTGAATGACAATTGCGTGGTCATGCTACACTCTACCCAAAATAAATTTGTATCATTTTGTTCCCACGAATAGAGCTTTCTTTTGGTGGTATTTGATCACCTCTGGGATTTTTATTTTCTGCAAAAAAAAAAATTAAAAAGACCGAAAATTTTGAAAAACAAATGCTTTTATTTTGTTTCTGTTACAAAACTTTTCTCCTTCACTGATGGGCACTGATAAGGCGGCACTGATGGGCACCAATGAGGTGGCATTGATGAGGTGGAATTGATGGGCACTGAAGGGCACTAATATGCAGCACTGATGGGGCACTGATAGGCGGCACGGATGGGCACAGATAGGCGGCACGGATGGGCACAGATAGGCGGCACGGATGGGCACAGATAGGCGGCACGGATGGGCACAGACATTTGGCACGGATGGGCACGGATAGGCGACACGGATGGGCACAGATAGGCGGCATGGATGGGCACTGATAGGTGGCACTGATGGGCATGAATAGGTAATGATTGGTGGCATGGATGGGCATGGATGGGCACTGATAGGTGGCATGGATGGGCATGAATGTACTGTATTATATTGTACTTATGGATGCCAATCAGTGTCAAACAACAATGCCTGCCAATCAGTGATGCCCATTGTGGGCACTGATTAGCATCCATTGTGGGCACTAATTGGCATCCCTGGTGGTCTAGGGTAGCAAACCTGGTGGTGGGCATCCCTGGTGGTCTGGTGGCATCCCTGGTGGTCTAGTGTGGGCATCCTCGGGGGGGCCATCAGCACAAACCCCCCCCCCCCCATCAGAGGAGCAGGCAATCGGCTCTCCTCTACTCGCGTCTGACAGACACGAGTGAGGAAAAGCCGATAACCGGCTCTTCTTGTTTACATCGTGATCAGCCGTGATTGGACACAGCTGATCACGTGGTAAAGAGTCTCCGTCAGAGAATCCTTACCTAGATCGGTGTTGTGGGGTGTCAGGCTGACACCCTGCAACAACAATCGCCGCGATGCGCGCCCTGGGGGCGTGCAGCGGCTCAATATCCTGCTAGAGGTTACAGCACATGATTTCTTCTTGTTGATTTGTTGCTAGAGGTTACTGTACAGTAATACTTCTAGAGGTTACAGCACATCATCTCTTCACTGCAGAGGGGCATGATATACATATGAATGCTCCCGTTATTTACATATGAATGATGGTTATTTATATGTAAACAAAGGGGCTGCAGGTGAGTCATCTGTACACAACAATAGGGCAGAGCTGGGCAGCATTAGTAGCAGCAATTCACACTGAGATATCAGGACACAGCACAGGACTAAAACTTTAAGGGATAAGAGAATTTAAACTGGGATAGTTGGCAAGTCTAAGGCAGCTGCTTTGGGCCCCACAACAATGACAGTGCCCAGGGCAGCTTCCCCTTTTGCCCTGCCTTAAAAACAGCCCTGGTCCAAAGTATACTGGCACATAGGCAAAATACAGAGACAAAGAACACAATAAAGTTGCATCTCAAAAATTCAAAATGTGAAACTCATATATTACAGTATTTCACAAAAGTTTGTACACCCCTCACATTTTTGTAAATATTTTATTATATCTTTTCATGTGACAACACTGAAGAAATTACACTTTGCTACAATGTAAAGTAGTGTGTTTACACTCACCTCCCCCCGTTCTTCAGCTCCTGTGACCGATCGCGGGACACCGGCGGCGATCGGGTCCCGCGGGCACGGTCACGGAGCTTAGGACCCAGTCGCGTGCACGCCACGCCGGCGTGCGCGACCCACGGCTGGGCTCTTAAAGGTAACGTCCCTGTATGTGCCTGTGCCCAGCCGTGCCATTATGCCGACTTATATCGTCAGTAGGGGGTCCTTAAGTGGTTAAAGGAACCTATTAAGAAAATAAAAAAACCTTTACAACCCCTTTAAGTTTACAATTACTTTAAATGTGCAGCAATTGAAAAGCAAAGCATTGCGGCTGTGGCCTGTGTACAATCCTGGCAGACTGTAATGTTAGAATGCCGATGGTCCAGTGTAAAAGATCTCTAAGGCCCCATACACACGATAGAATCCATCCGCTGAAAAATCCCAGCGAATGGGTTTTAGCGGATAGATCCTATGGTGTGTACACTCCAGCGGATCTGTTTCCGCGGATATTTATCCCCCGGGATGGATTCCAGCAGATAAATATTTGCTGACATGCTAAACAAATCTATCCGCTGGAATCCATCCCAACGGATGGATCCGCTGGTCTGTATAGACTCACCGGATCCATCCGTCCGAAGGGATCCCCCGCATGCGTCGTATTGATTCGATGCATGCGTGGAATTCCTTATATGACAGCGTCGCGCACGTCGCCGCGTCATAATCGCGGCAACGGCGCGACACGTCATCGCCAGAGGATTTCGGCGCGGATTTCAATGCGATGGTGTGTACACACCATCGCATGAAAATCCGCCGAAATCCACGAGAGGAATTATCCGCGGAAACGGTCCGCTGGACCGTATTCGCGGATAAATTCTATCGTGTGTATGGGGCCTAAGAGAAGCTGATTACTGAGAGCAACATCCCAATAATTGATACAATATTGAATTACTAATAAAACAATACCCAGATCAATATTCAGACCTCTTGTGTAAAGAATATCCACACTACACAGTAATATGAAGTTTATTTAGTGCTTCCTCTTACGGTAAATATTGTTTGGTATTAAGGAAAGTTTCTGGTGAGCACGTCGCTGTCTCTATAAATCACACTTTGATTATGCGAGTGTAGGGTTGTGTGGGAACAATACATCAGCCCCGTCATTGTAAATGAATTTGTCACGCTACTGAAGTGGAAATCTTTGACTTAAAATGGATTGTTTTTTGTCAAAACACGGCTTACTTTTTTCTCCCTGGTTTTTGAGTTTTTAATATTAATATTGTAAATCCAATTTTTGGAGTGGCGGTCTACTACAACTGGCTACACATAAAAAGAATTAAAGGGTCACTAAATTTTGTTTTGCTGAAATGACTGTTTACAGGGTATAGAGACATAAAAGTTAACTGATTCCTTTTAAAAATGATTAAAAATTTAATTTAATCTATCCTATAATGTGCCTCTAGTTTCACTTTTGATTTTAAAGGACATACATGAAGTTCCGGGTGAGAGGTGAGTCGGGAAGACTCACAGAACAAAAACAAACAAATCCAGGGCAGTGTTTTGTTTTTAAAATGAATCTGATTGGTTCTGAGGAGTTTTAGACACACAGTAATGACAGCTTAGACCACCGTGAAAATCTCCCAGTATGATGGTTATAAGGAAACAGGCAACCAGGAAGTGTGGAGATCACAGCAGAATTACAGCTACTTCAAAGCAAAAACGAACAATGAGGACATGAAACCAGTACTGCAGTAAGGTAAAGGAAGCTATTTAGCTAAAAAAAAAATTCCTTTAGTGACTCTTTAAAGTACAACACCCAACTTTTAGTTTATAGTTGATGTAAACCTAATTGCTAAAATCTCATTCTGTATAATCTTTCATTTCAGCTTTCAATAAAATACTGTATTTATCGGCGTATGACGCGCACTTTTTTCCCCTTAAAATCAGGGGGAAATCGTGGGGGCGCGTTATACGGCGATCCCCGCTGTCTCTGAGGACCGCCGACAAAGACAGAGCCGAGCCGAGTGTACTGCGCACTCGGTTCGGCTCGGCCATGCTCGGCTCTGCCCGCAGCCACGCGGGAGGAGCCGAACACACCAGAAATCCGGCTCTGCACAGCTCGACCGAGGCGCCAAACTCAAACCCGGCAGACGGACGCGACGGACACCGACAAGGCTGGACGGACCGGCAGACCGACGCGACGGACACCGACAAGGCTGGACGGACCCCGCGCAAGGCCGCAGACGGATGCCGGACAAGGCCGCCGGTGGACGCCGGGCAAGACAGCAGACAGACACCGACAAGGCTGAGCATCCAAAATGTATTTTTTTCCCCTAAACTTCCCTTCTAAGCTTGGGGTGCGCGTTATACGCCGGCGCACGGTATACCCCGATAAATACAGTAATACCTGGTGATTCTGCTATAAGGGTCCTTATTCAGGCACTTTCTGCTCAATGGTGACAAAGGCCACCCTCTGTCTCCCAATTGTTCTCCTGTATAGTCACTTTGTCACATGGGCTTTAAAAGGAGGTGGATGAGAGTAGTGGTCATTAGTATGTTGAACTCCTGGAAATGCTAGGGAAAAATAAGACAGAAATAGGGAAAATTTATATAACAATTATGACCCATAGCAGACTTATAGGAGATGTAATGTTTGTAAAATGCAATAGATTTTATATAAATGTGAAATTGTGGTATAAATCAATAAAAAGGAAATTGAAAACAAAAAGGAAACTACAAGTTTTAACACACTTTACGCAGGCATGGTCCACTATTGTCACCATCAGGAAACCTGGCCTAAGGCCTGGCACACACTACAAGTTTTTTTACCACCCAGCGTGTTGAACGACAAAGCACTGTCAGCTCCTGCCGGAGACGCTGTACTAACCATCCAACATTAGTACAGCGATCTCCCCCGCTGAGCTACCATCGGCTGATCAGAAGTCGGTTGGCTGTTGGTTTTCCAGCAAGAACGGCTGGCTTCTGTCGGACAGACCGACATACACACGGGCCGAATGTTGACCGTTTTTTTTTAACCAGCTGATGTCTCCCAACATTCGGCCCGTGTGTACCTGGCTTAAGAAATTACATTGTAAACTCTACCCCCCCCCCCTTTCCCGAGGAGTGGCTGGTTATGGGCTCATACCATTTCCAGTGAGGTACGTGACGTAACGCCGTAGGGATACGCGAGGCTGACACAGACTGGAAGTGACCTGAGGAGATGTAAGATGGTGTTTTGAACGCAGCGTCTCGTATTTTTTTGCTTTACTGTTGTTTACCCATGTAAGAGTCCACCCTCAGTTTATAAATAAAGCACCCCAAGATCATTAAGTGTACTTCACTATTGGAGTTTTTTTTTTCTCCTCTTCCCCCCCATGTCTGTGCTCCAATTGGAGTGTTACATGAAAGGTCAATAGAAGTATCTGAGACCCATGGGAGTGGCGCCAGACAGCGGCCACAGCAGTGTAACCAATGGAGAGGATTTGGAGGAAAAATGGGAGATACTATCATCCAAGGCCTTTATATATGAATACTCTATTCATGCTAATCACTACACTATTAAGGTGAGAGTTCTGGATCACATTTGTAGACATTTTGCTCACATTGTGGAAAGCCCCCAAGGGAGACTCTGTGGGATTATTATTCTAATACATTTCATAGGAGGACCACTCCAGAATTTAGGACTTTTAGTACTTACCGTGTTTCCCCAAAAATAAGACCTACCCCGATAATAAGACCTAGCATGATTCTTGGGGAGGGTTGCAATATAAGCCCTACCACGAAAATAAGCCCTAGTAAAATTAGTTTAACTTTAATCCACCTTGCAGATTTGCAGACTCGCGGGAGGTCTTCTCCTCTCCTCCTGGCTGACGCCCACGGCTCCCCCTCCCCAGTGCACAGCCCGCACTGCTGGATATAAAATCAGTGATTTTTATTGTATCACGACAAGGAGCAGGCTGACGCCAGCGGGACAGCGGCTCCCCCTCTCCTCTCGCCCGATGCCCGCAGCCCCTCCCTCCTCAGCGCACTGAGCAGGCAGACGCCAGCGGGACACCGGCTCCCCCCTCCTCTGCTCTCCTCCCGCCCGATGCCCGTGGCCCCCTCCACCGTGCACGGAGCAGGCCGACGCCAGCGGGGATCCTGGAGCAGAGAAGAGCCCAGGCAGACCAATGCGACAGCCAGGGAAGCTGCAAGAAAGGTACCGTATTGCCCACAAAACAATCACAATCACACGCTGAACCCCATTCCTACAAATGTAATTGAATTTGATTTTAAGATGCTATTTACATCAAAATACTGACTCCTGACCTGACAGGGGGGGGGGGAGAAGATAGGGGACACAGGATGTGGTGGACGTGCTAAAATGAAAATGTTATGTTATGATTAGAATCACTGAAATATTTATCTTTTCTATATTCCTCATACTGTTTATTTGTTTCATACGCATTATGCACATGTATGTATGGGAATGAACAATACTGCTTATTTTCCTTGATAAGATTTGTCAGATATGATATTAAGTTTTAAAAGTCAAAAGAACACAGCATTGAAAGTGGAGGATAAAGTTATTTTGAAACCAGCAAATGTTCTCCCATCCCCCTTCCCTTCACCCCCACCAAAGGAATTCTATATAAAATGGCGAATGAGTCTGAATAAAAGACACGAGGGGACTCTATGCCACATGACAAGAAGGGTGTGTGCAGCTTCCCTGGAATGGACTTGTGAGGAGAAACCATCCTTTTATGTGAACTGGGTGGGTAGAGTGGGTGTGTCTGTATGATGTGAACCAATCAATGCATGTTTTGTGATTCTATGTTTTTAATAAAGCTGTGGGGGCCATAGCTCGCTCTCTTGGCAGTTGAAACGTTGGAAGGTGAGCATGTGAATCTTTTTTGTCTGTAGATTGCACATATTTCACCATAATAATTTGAATCAGGCGGCAGAGATGGGTTAACCCTGAGATTGTCAGGAAATCAATTAATTAGTCCATATCAAGGAGATCTATCATGCTTTAAAGGAAAATGATTTTTCTTTTTTTTTCTTTAGGGTAACACCACTTTAAGATCATTGTACATACCGTAGTTAAATAAGACATCCCCCGAAAATAAGCCCTAGTGTGTTTTAGGTTGCCAAAATTAATATAAGACCCGGGCTTATTTTCGGGGAAACACGGTAGTGACTTCACCGACTAGGACTGCTCATTCTTCTTTTTGGCAGTTATTGTTTGATGGTCAAAATCAGTTTGTGTTTCATCCATCTTATCCACCTTTGTGTATTGCACGCTTATTTTAGGCATTGCAGTTAGTGATTTTCTTTTAGCGCAAGATCACTTATATTTTGTGACAGAGAAAAAGGTGGTTGGAATGAAGAAGAATCCATGATTTTTTTTCTACCAACAGGCCTTAAATCATTATCGTTTAGTATAAATTAAAAGATTAAAATCAAAGAGCCAGATTTACAGACTAAGTACGCCGGAGTATCTGCTGATACTCCGGCGTACTTTCAAATTTGCCGCGTCATATCTTAATTTGTAATTCACAAACAAGATACGACGGCATTTGGCTAAGATTAGACAGGCGTACGCCTTCGGATCTTAGGATGCAATACTTCGGCCGCTGCTGGGTGGAGTTTGCGTCGTTTTCCAGCGTCGGGTATGCAAATTTGCTTTTACGGCGATCCACGAAGGTACGCGTGTTCGTTACGTCGTCGCTAGTCGGTTTTTCCCGTCGCCTGCTTTTTCATGGCTTACATTTAGACCAGCCATGTTAAAGTATGGCCGTCGTTCCCGCGTCGAATTTCAATTATTTTTTTTTTTTTTTTGCGTAAGACGTCCGGGAATACGAAACTATGTAACTCACGTCGCCGTTCAAAACATTACGTCAGGGCGACGTCATTTCGCGCAAAGCACGGCGGGAAGTTTTCGCACGGAGCATGCGCAGAACGTTCGGCGCGGGAGCGCGCCAAATTTAAATGGTACACGCCCCATTTGAATTAGGCGGGCTTGCCCCGGACGGCTTTACGTTACACCGCCGTAAGTTTACACGCAAGTGCTTGGTGAATCAGGCACTTGCGCTGAAAACTTACGGCGGTGTAACGTAAAGACGATACGTTACGCCGCCGAGGATGTACATGAATCTGGCCCAAAGAGCCCAACTTTTAGAAAACTGATTTTAGTCTCTGTCCAGATCACTGGAGTCGGCAATTAGAAATTTCATTATGAGAAGATGATGAAGCCATTTAATTAATGTTCTCTTCGGAGAGATGTGTTCAGAAGGTGGAAAGAGAATCGTCCACGGCCTCTGGTGTCAGAAACTCACCTCAACGAAGAGAAATGTTAACTGAACACGGCTTCATTAAAATCATAAGTGAGATTGGTGCTGCTTGGGGTGAAAAGCAGAAGGACATGAAATAAATCTGTCACAAAGAAATAAAAACCTGATAAATGTTCTGCGCAAGAATTCCAAATGAGCTGAAAAATGAGATACTAACAAACTTCATATGAAACCAATTTCTAAAAAGCTATTTTTTTTAAGATGTTCATTTAAAGTTTATTTTTTATCTTGCAATGACAAGAAAAAGTTATGCAATAACATATGCGCACTCACACACATACACTAAAGCGCCAAAAGTATTGGGACGCCTGCCTTTACACACACATGAACTTTAATGGCATCCCAGTCTTAGTTCGTAGGGTTCAATAATGAGTTGGCCCCCCCTTTGCAGCTATAACAGCTTCAACTCTTCTGGGAAGGCTGTCCACATGCGCAATGCCACTGGTCCCTGCTGTCATCTGGGACCTTTGTGTTTCCCAGAAGACAGCGGGGGGGACGGGAAGACAGCGGGGGGGACAGGAAGGGGCATAGATACCCACGGGTGGCTCAGGTATCTATGCCTGGAAGTGGGAGCAAAATAACTGTATTACACAGGTATCTGCCCCCCCCCTGAAAGGTGTCAAATGTGACACCGGAGGGGGGGGGGGGGATCTGGAAAGCAAAAGTTAAATTTCTGGGTGGAACTCCGCTGTAAGGCCAAAATGTATGAAGAAAAATTACAAATTTGCAACATTTTATAACAGAAATGAGGAAAAATTCATTTTTTTTAAATCAAATTTTTTGTATTTTTTCATGTATAGCTCAAAAAATACAAAACCTAGTAGTGATTAAATACCGCCAAAAGAAAGCTCTATTTGTGTGAAAAACAGGACAAAAATTTCATATAGGTACAGTGTTGCATGACTGAGTAATTGTCATTCAAAATGTGAGAGCACTGAAAGCTTAAAAAATTGGTCTGGTTAGGAAGGGGGTTAAATATAACACACAAAAAAATATACAGGGTGGGCCATTTATATGGATACACCTTAATAAAATGGGAGTGGTTGGTGATAATAACTTCCTGTTTGTGGCACATTAGTATATGTGAGGGGGGAAACTTTTCAAGATGGGTGGTGACCATGGTGGCCATTTTGAAGTCGGCCAATTTGAATCCAACTTTTACCGCGATTTTACCGCTCCGCTATAGGCGTTTCCAGTGTGAAAGGGGTCATTAAGAAACATCAGTGGCTGTCCTAGCTTCATTCAGCAAGAGCCCACAGCGTAGCACTCGCCGCGTGTCACTGGAGAGCACATTGAACACATTTTATAAGTGGTCAGAAACTTGTAAATAACTCATGAAAGAATAAAGTTACATTAAAACCAAGCACGCCATTGTTTTTCTTGTGAAATTCCCAATAAGTTTTATGTGTCCCATGACCCTCTTCCTATTGAAAAAACAAAAGTTGGGTTCAAAATGGCCGACTTCAAAATGGCTGTCATGGTCACCACCCATCTTGAAAAGTTTCCCCCCTCATATACACTAATGTGCCACAAACAGGAAGTTAATATCACCAACCATTCCCATTTTATTACTGTGTATCCATATAAATGGCCCACCCTGTATATTTAGGGTAAATTAAACTTTAATAATTATGTTTAAATTGTCGTTCACAGATAAACTTCATTTAAATGATCTTCTGTGGCACTGAAGGGGAAATACCATTTTGATTATTCGCTCTGGGATTAATAGACATTCTCATGATCACACATATGAGTACTTGCAGTGTGGCATTTATTTCCGTGACATTGATATTATTTATTAATCTTCGCTGCTAATATTAGAACCGTTTTCTTCTACATTTCATTTCCTTAACTACATTATGTTCACAGATTCTAAAAATATATGCAAGAGCTTTATTCATTCAAAATCCATTTAAACCACCCCTTCCACTTTCCTCTAAATCAACATTTACTTGTGGATTTGCACAAATTAAAAGAATTTTCCATTGACTACTCAGATTAGCCTTTTATGTGCTGCCTATAAATTTGTCAATTCACGTGTAAAATATTCTTCCGAGAATGACTAAGGTAAATTCCCCTCGTTATGTTTTAAAACCTCCGGTAATGCAGAGGTTAGTGGAAGTTATATAAAAATTGGATATTTAATAAATGACCCGTGCTAAAAGACAAAGGGGCAGATCCTCGTAGCATTGCATGGGCGCAGGGTATGTGAGATACGCTACGCCACTGTAACTTACTTTTTGAATCTTCGAATCCACAAAGAATTTGCGCCGTAAGTTACGGCGGCGTAGTCTATCTCTCGCGGCATAATGGCGCGCAATTCAAATGCGGCGAGTAGGGGGCGTGTTTCATTTACCGTATTTATCGGCGTATACCGCACACTTTTTTGCCCTGAAAATCAGGGCAAAATCGTGGGTGCGCGATATACGCCGATACCCGCTTTCCCGCGCGGAGTTTGAATACTGCGCCGGCATATACCGAGCGCAGTACACTCGTGTATTGTCGGGCAGTCTCGGCTCCTCTCGCGCTGACGTCCTGGACGTACAGGACGTCAGCGCGAGAGTAGCCGATCCTGCCCGAGTGTACTGCGCTCGGTATATGCCGGCGCAGTATTCAAACTCGGCGCGGGAAACGAGCGGGGAGGACGCCGCAGAAGGATGCCGGACCCGACGAAGAGGACACCCGAAGCCGCAGACGGACGTCGGACCCGACGAGGCCGACGATGGACGGCACCAAACTGTAAGTACAAAAATCTTTTTTTCCACAGGAATTGGGGGCAACTTTAGGTGTGCGCGCTATACGCGGGAGCGCACTATACCCCAATAAATACGGTAAATGAAGTGCGTCCCCGCGCCGAACGAACTGCGCATTCGCCGTCCCTAAATTTCCAGCTGTGCATTGCGCTAAATGACGTCGCAAGGACGTCATTGTTTTGACGTGGACGTAAATTACGTCCAGCCCAATTCACGGACGACTTACGCAAACAAATTTTTTTTTTTTTAATTATACGCGGGAACGACGGCCATACTTAACATTGCCTACGCCACCAGATAGCAGCTTTAACTATACGCCGAAAAAAGCCGACTAGAGATGACGTAAAAGAATGCGACGGCCGCTCGTACGTTCGCGGATCGTCGGAAATACCTAATTTACTCGATGCGTAAAACGACGGGAACGCCACCCAGCGGACGCCGAAGAATTACATCTAAGATCCGAAGGCGTACGAAGACGTACGTCTGTCGGATCTAACCCAGATGTCGTCGTATCTTGTTTTGAGGATTCAAAACAAAGATACGACGCGGGAAATTTGAAAGTACGCCGGCGTATCAGTAGATACGCCGGCGTACTCTCTTTGTGGATCTGCCCCAAAGGCATTGGATCATTCTATAGTCTGTTCTTTAGTAGATAACATCTGTCTGTCAGGACCGGGACTTGTCTAGTCTATTCAAACATGTTACCAATACAATCATGCAGAAATTAATTACGGTAAAATGCCAAGGAATTACAATACAAATAGGATTGGGGGAAAGTGATTCTAAAGAATTGGATGTAAGTGCATTAGTACATATAATAATACGAGGGAGCGTTGGAGGATCGCCAAGTAGTAATGGATTGTGGGAGGTAATTAATGATAGTTGCACTCTATTCAATAAAGAAGAGAACTTTTAGGCCCAGATTCTCAAAGGACTTACGACGGCGTATCGCCATGTACGCCATCCTAAGTCCGAATGAGAGCCGTCGTATCTATGCGGCTAATTCTTATGCCGCGTACACACCATCACTTTATGTGATGGAAAAAAATGACGTTTTCAAAAACGTCACTTTAATTGACCGTGTGTGTCTTGTAAAAAACGACCAAAAAAAATTCAAGCATGCTTCAATTTTATGTGTCGTTTTTCAAAAGTGCACTTTTTACTTCACAGAAATTGACCGTATGTAGCAAAAAACGTCGTTTTCTAAGACGTTTTTTCATCCACGCATGCCCAGAAGCTACTTATGAAGCGAGCTTCAATGGAAAAACGTGGTGAACGTAACCCCGCTTTGCAAGAACATTGTGAGAAAAACGATGGTGTGTAGGCAACTTCGTCTTTGAAAATTGAAGTTTCAAAAACGTCATTTTTTACTTCACAGAAAGTGTCGTTTTTTTTCATCACATAAAGTGATGGTGTGTATGCGGCATAAGAATCAGTTCCGCATAAATTTGACTAAGATACAAGCGGCGTAAGTCTCTTACACCGTCGTATCTTAGGGTGCATATTTACGCTGGCCGCCAGGTGGCGCTTCCGTAGATTTCCGCGTTGAATATGCTAATGAGCTAGATACGCCGATTCACGAACGTACGTGCGCCCGATGTAGCAAGATACATCGTTTACGTAAGACATACGCCGGCGTAAATTTACCCCTCATAAAGCAGGGGTAAGTCATGTTAGGTATGGATGTCGGAAACGTACGAACAGCGTCGTGTTTTACGTCGTTTGCGTAAGTCGCCCGTGAAAAATCCACAGAAAAATGCTGGAGCTCTGTCAGAGTGACCATCGGGTTCTTGGTCACCTCCCTGACTAAGGCTCTTCTCCCCGATCGCTCAGTTTGGCCGTGCGGCCCGCTCTAGGAAGAGTCCTGGTGGTTCCAAGCTTCTTCCATTTACAGATGATGGAGGCCACTGTGCTCATTGGGACCTTCAATGCTGCAGATTTTTTTTTGTATCCTTCCCCAGATCTGTCCCTCCATACAATCCTGTCTCAGGGGTCTACAGACAATTCCTTGTACTTCATGGCTTGGTTTGTGCTCTGACATGCACTGTTAACTGTGGGACCTTCTATAGACAGGTGTGTACTTTTCCAAATCATGTCCAATCAACTGAATTTACCACAAGTGGACTCCAATCAAGTTGTAGAAACATCTCAAGGATGATCAGTGGAAACAGGATGCACCTGAGCTCAATTTTGAGTGTCATGGCAAAGGCTGTGAATGGTGGAAAAAATACTGCGCTCATTCAATGGGTGTCAAGCAAGCAACTATAAATGTTATACAACATAGGACAAGATAAATAATAAAAAGAAAGCTGCGCTAGTGTAATTGAACTAATATATAGTAACCTATATATCAATATAAGCGCATACAAATGTATGCGATAATGTAAAAAAATAATAATAATAAACAGTCTAAATAAAGAAAAAATGATTCAATGCAAAAATAGGAATGTATAAAGTGAACCAGTGACATATAGCTTTAAATGTACAGTCCAAAAATGAATGTTCAAGATTATAATCTCCAAGTGAAAGAAATCCACGGCATCCAGAAATGTGATGATAGGAAAGCACCTGCACCTTAGTAAACACTGCCTCTTACCAGCTAAAAATGATCTTTTATCACAGGAGATCACAATCGCATGTAAAGCTGGAAGTCTCCACACGAATCTCCCCCAGGGAAAACGTTAATAGACGATAGCCTCATTCAGTAAAGCATTGCAAGATGTGCCATAAAAAAGAAAAAGGCCGCATAGCATAAAATCCAAGGTACATTTATTAATCTCATAAAAATGCGCACGTACAAGTTCCAGCGCTGTGAGCATAAAAATATCGAGCCGGCCGGCTCCTCGATCTACCTGCCCGTATCTTCCGGGCTCAGCTAGTGACGCGGTGACGTCAGAACGTCGCTTACCCAACGTTTCGTCTCAATGGGGACGTGGTCACGGCTCCGGCAGGCTCCTCAATCTACCTGCCTGTATCTTCTGGGCTCAGCTAGTGACGCGGTGACGTCAGAACGTTGCTTACCCAATCTTTCGTCTCAATGGGGACGTAATCACGGGATCAGGTCCCCATTGAGACGAAACGTTGGGTAAGCGACGTTCTGACGTCACCGTGTCACTAGCTGAGCCCGGAAGATACGGGCAGGTAGATCGAGGAGCCGGCCGGCTAAATATTTTTATGCTCACAGCGCTGGAACTTGTTGTAAGTATTAAGTTGTTGCAGCAGTTCCACGTCTGTCTACTTAGCTCATTGATAGCAGAGCATGAGCTTTATAGTGAACAATTATTGTTGCCGCCATGTATTATATTACTAATTGTGCATAAAAAAAGGGGGTCATTTAACAGAACACTTGCAACACTTTTATGGCATTACTGTTGCAAATCTGAAAAGCAGTGCAACAGTTCTAATGCTTAAAGGGGAGTTCCACCCTAAAGTGGAAGCTCCGCTTGTTCCTCAACGTTGTTGGGGACTGGGACACTAGTGCCCCCCGAGGCCAGGATTTTGGCAACCAATAATGCTCAGCTGTATAATGTCATTGGTTGCTAGGACACTGGTAGTTCCAAGGCTGCCGGCATCTTAGCAACCAACAACACTCAACCACATAATGTCATTGGTTTCTAAGACGCCAGTGGCCCCAAGCCGTTAGTATCCTAGTAACCAACTAATCAACATCATTGATTGCTAGAACATCAGGGGCTCAAGGCTGCCAGTGTCCTAGCAGTCCATAAAGCTTGGCTACACAGCCTCCTTGAGACCTGTGCACAAGGTCAACTCAAATATATATTTTAGCCCTGACGTTTGTTGCATGGTGGCGCAGCCACTCTTCTGATGCCTCGTACACACGGCCGCACTTTCCGAGAAAAAAAGTCAGAAGGGCTTTTTTTCTCGGAAAGTCCAGCCGTGTGTTGCCTCCATCTGACTTTTTTTCTCGGAAGTCCGACGGACCTTAGAAAGAGATCCTGTCCGACGGACTCACAGCTGACTTTTGCATGGTCAAAAGTCCGACCGTGTGTACAAGGCGTATACGAATGACAAGAAAAGTGTTCTAAAATAGTAGCAAGCTCTTCTTACACATATCCAAAAATCACTTAAAATATTACATATTGCTTTAACCACTTCAGCCCCGGACCATATTGCTGGTCAAAGACCAGGCCACTTTTTGCGATTCGGATATGCGTCGCTTTAACTGACAATTGCGCGGTCGTGCGACGTGGCTCCCAAACAAATTTGGCGTCCTTTTTTTCCCACAAATAGAGCTTTCTTTTGGTGGTATTTGATCACCTCTGCGGTTTTCAGTTTTTGCGCTGTAACGAGCGATCGCAGGTGCCCGGCGGTGATCGCGACCGCCGGGCACGCGCGTCGGCGTCAGGGGCAAGCGGGGGGCGCGTGCGCGCCCCTATTGGCTGCTCGGCGAGATGGCGTAGATATACGTGATCTCGCCCAGCAGAGCCGACCTGCCGCCGTAAAACTGGCGGCTGGTCGGCAAGCGGTTAAAGGGTAACTCCACTTTCATGGGGAAAAATAATAATATAGCATATACAATTGCAAAACCAGTCATATTGTAATTGCATGTTATTAAATAGGAGGTGGTGGGGATAATCAATTGTTTTTTTCAATCATATTATTAATTTAGTAAAATTTTCTTTTTGATCATTTGATCATAATAGTCTCAAGTTTGTTTTTTAAGCTTTTTTACTTATTTGATTTTTGTAAACCGACAGTTACCTTAAATTAGTGGACAACTTTACACCTTCCTATCATTTTCTGTACATTTCCCAATTTCTTCCTCCCTGTCCTCTTATAATGATATAATTGCTGGTACTTTGTATTGCCAATACATCCTCCTTCACACAGACAAACATCCCTGTAAGAGCCATTCAAATGGTATTAAAAAAAGCACTTCAGCCCATACCTCCTGCAACAATATTGACAGAGAGAGCCATAAAAGTCTGATTGATTTCATTATGACTATATTAAGTGCACAGAGTCCAGCTAGAGCAGCATTTTAAGCGTGTGCCATGTGCTTCTTCCATATGATTAATTAAGTGAAAACTATTGATGTGACTTATTGCAGAACTGCGGAATTATTCAGTGGCTTGTTATTAATGACTGCACAGAACACAACATACTATGTTATCTAAATTACAGGGACAGCCACAGACTAGGGACTGGAGTTACCAGGTTTATTTTAGTGAATAAAAAAAAAAAAATGGGATATTTATTATAGCAACAAGTAAAAAATATATATATATTTTTTTAAATTGTCGCTCTTTTTTTGTTTATAGCGCAAAAAATAATATATATATATATATACACAGGGGCGTAACTAGAAATCACAGGGCCCCATAGCAAAATGTTGTATGGGGCCCCCCAGAGCCGCCCTAGTGTCAATGCAGCATGACCTGTGCCCCATACAGCGTGACCTATGCACCATACAGCGTGACCTGTGCCCCATACAGCGTGACCTGTGCCCTATACAGCATGACCTGTGCCCAATACAGCATGACCTGTGCCCCATACAGCGTTGTCCGTGCCCAATACAGCCTGGCCTGCCTGTGCCCAATACAGCCTGGCCTGCCTGTGCCCAATACAGCTTGGACTGCCTGTGCCCCATACAGTGTGACCTGTGCCCAATACAGCATTGCCTGTGCCCAATGCGGCATGACCTGTACCCAATACAGCGTTGCCTGTGCCCAATACAGCCTGGCCTGCCTGTGCCCAATACAGTCTGAACTGCCTGTGCCCCATACAGCGTGACCTGTGCCCAATACAGCATTGCCTGTGCCCAATACAGCCTGGCCTGCCTGTGCCCAATACAGCCTCACCTGTGCAGAGGACGAGGCAAGCCGGCCGGATCAGCAGAGAGCGGGATTGCCCGCTGTAATAGCTTTCATTTGAATTTCCTGTCTTCCTGGGGCTCATCGTCACATAGCCCCACCTCTTAGCCCAGCGCCTTTGATGACGTCACATGTCCGACACTGGACCGGCGTTCTGTCGATCAAAGGTGCCGGACCAAGAGGTGGAGCTATGTGACGTGAGCCCCGGGAACACTGGAAGTTCTAATGAAAGCTATTACTGCGGGCAATTCCGCTCTCTGCTGATACGGACAGCTTGCCTCTTCCTCTCTCTTCCCCTGGCTGGGAGACCATGCCGGCAATGCTCTTATCCTCACCGGGCCCCCCTGATCCTCACTCAGCTGCGGGCCCCATAGCGCCCGCGTGGGTCGCTATGGCGGTAGTTCCGCCACTGTATATATATATATATATATATATATACACACACACACTGTGGCCTAGATTCACGTAGGGCGGCTTTACGTTGTGCAGGCGTAACGTACCTTATTTACGCTATGCCGCTGCTACTTAGAGAGGCAAGTGCTGTATTCACAAAGCACTTGCGTTCTAAGTTACGGCGGCGTAGCGTAAATCGGCCGGCGTAAGCGCGCGTAATTCAAAGTAGGCAGGTCGTGGGCGTGTTGTATTTAAATTAAGCGTGACCCCATGTGGATGCATGGCCGAACGAACGGCGCATGCTCAGTATCACGTCGTATTTACGCCCAAAGATACGTCGGCTCAATGCCTGTGACGTGAAAGTAACCTACGCACAGCCCCATTCACGTACAACTTACGTAAATGACGCAAATAGATACGCTTGTTCCGACGTCCATACCTTGCATGGGCTGCGCCACCTAGAGACCTGCTTTATCTTTACGCCGGCGTATGTCTTACGTAAACGGCGTAACTAATTGCGACTGGTGTACGTACGTTCGTGAATCGGCGTATCTTGCTCATTTACATATTCGATGCGGAAATCAATGGAAGCGCCACCTAGCGGCCAGAGTAAATATGCACCCCAATCAGGTCTATCAGGTCACTCCTCGTCATTTAGATGCTTTTCTATTCAATTGAGGTTTACATGTTAATCCCTCTTGCTTCCCACCAGGGTTTCCAGGTTTTGTCGTATTTCTTTAACGCCCCCCTGTTTTAGAAATACTGATTTCTCTTTGAGAATTACCACGTTCATACTGTTTTTCTATTCCCTACTGGACGGAGAAGTTGCCGACTTCAAGGCAATCAGCTTCCTTGCTTGGAATAAACACCTCTTCGGCCTTGTACACACGACCAAGAAACTCGACGGGCGAAACACATTGTTTCCTTCTTCGGCTTGTCGCGGAACTTGACAAGCTTGCTTTGCGTACACACAGTCAAGCCAAAATCTCCTCGTTCTCAAACGCGGTGACATACAACACATACAACGGCAGGGGAAGTTCGATTCCACTGGCTAAACTCTTGGGGCTGGTTTTGCTAAATTCATGTGTTTGCGTGTTAAATAAAAGTTTGGTAAGAGACGATTTGCACTTTTCAGTCTGTTACAGCTTTAAAAATGTGTTATCTCCATTACAAATGCTACTTTTACCCATGTCTCATACTTTATTCTGAGCAAGCGTGGGTTTCTTAGCATACAGACGTTCGAGTTTCTTATCGAAAACCAGCCCAACGCGGAACTCGACGAGCCAAATCAGACTCCCGTCGAGGAAATAGAGAACTTGCTCTCTTTTTGGCTCGTCAAGGTTCTCAACAGTTTCCTCGACGAAAATGTACACACGACCGGTTTCCTCGGCAAAAAAATATCTCCCAGCAAGTTTCTTGCTGGTTTTTGCCGAGAAACTCGGTTGTGTGTACAAGGCCTTCTACTCTACTCCTACTCCTTCTACTAAACCCAGTAAACAATGTTTCACCTCCAACCCAGTGGAGGTTCTGAACACCCGGTAAATGGTTCTTGTCACCTCCGTCCAGTAGCGGAACAGTTTCGGGCATCTCCAGAACATGTGAATCATATCCCCTTCTAAATCCCCACACCTGGGGCATCTTGCATCTGGTCGGCGACCGAACTGAAAAAGTTTAGAAGTAATAGGTTATATATAATAAGAACAAATGTGACATTCTCTGAGAGGGGGACAACGATACCTGTGAAGCGAGTTCAAGAATTCTATTGTATTGTATTTCAGAAATATTTCCCACATCTTTTTCTCATTTTTTCTTAAATGTGGGGCCTCTATCCCTCCCATTCTCCCTTGATTTATATGTAGGTATATTTTAGAAACAAAACCCTTCCCTGTTTCTGTGTTAATTATCTTTTGATGTACTGGAATTGTACTCCATTCTAGGGTCCTCTCTCTAAATTGCTCTTCCAATGCCTGCCTGACCTGTAGGTATCTGAAAAAAAAATATTCGGCAGGGCAAATTGATCTCTCAGTTCTTGAAAGTTTTTTAAAGTGAGCTCTTGATATAGTTGAGTGATATATTTTATTCCATATCTCTCCCATTTCCTTGCCACCCCCGTCTTCTGCAGTTCTCCCAGGTTTCTTTTCTCCCATAGGGGGGTATACTCCGTAAATCCTCTATACTTCAATATTACCTTCACTGTATCCCACACTCTCATCGTTAAATTCAGAGTGGGGAGTCCTCATGCCGCGTACACACAATAATTTTTCGGCATTAAAAAAACGTTGTTTTTAAAAAATGTCATTTAAAATGATCGTGTGTGGGCTTCACATCATTTTTCAGGTTCTGAAAAACGACCAAAAAAAGATTCGAACATGCTGCATTTTTTAACGACGTTTTAAACAATGACGTTTTTCAGGTTGTAAAAAATGATCGTGTGTGGGCTAAAACGACGTTAAAAACCCGCCCATGCTCAGAAGCAAGTTATGAGATGGGAGCGCTCGTTCTGGTAAAACTACCATTCGTAATGGAGTAAGCACATTCATCACACTGTAACAGACAGAAAAGCGCGAATCGTCTTTTACTAACACGGAATCAGCTAAAGCAGCCCCAAGGGTGGCGTCATCCGCATGGAACTTCCCCTTTAGAGTGCCGTCGTACGTGTTGTACGTCACCGCGCTTTGCTAGAGCATTTTTTTAAAACGATGGTGTGTGGGCAACGTCGTTTTAATGATGAAATTGGAAAAACTTTGTTTTTTCTACATGCCGAAAAACATTGTTTTTTTTAATGCCGAAAAATGATCATGTGTTAGAGTTTTTCATGTGAGGCACATACACTACAGATGGCTATCTCAGAGGGGCTTTTATCACAGCGCAGCATTACGGATGTTGTGGGAGTTGGGCGCAAAATGGTTGGCAACTTTAAACATTTAAACCTGGCATAATCTCGGATGCAAGATATTCAGATCCAGCTTGGTCAACCCATTAAAAGACTTCGACAATATGTTCAGACTCGCTGGAACATCACTTTTTACATGCTGCAGTCTCTCATTGAGCAAAAGTGGACCATTGGAGTATATGTGTCAGAACATGAGCTGCCTGCAACCAGGGCCACCATCAGGGGGGTACATGCATTACACTAGTAAGGGGCCCAAGTGTACCCAGGGGCCCGCAGGAGAGATGTGAATCTAAACTTTTAGATTTTCGGCAGCGCCCCTGTTCTCTGCTCGAAGGAGGAAAGAAGGAGAGAGGTCAGCTGACACTTTCAGATTTTCAGCAGCACCCCCCCCCCCCCTTTTCTGCTTGCAGCAGGAGAGAAGGAGAGAGGTGAGCTGACACTTTCAGATTTTTGGCAGTATCCCCCCCCCCCCCCGGTTCTCTGCTCGCGGCAGGAAAGAAGGAGAGAGTTTCAGATTTTCAGCAGCTCCAGGGGGGCCATGCCTAAAGCTGTGTAAGGGGCCCCAAAATTTGTGATGGCTGCCCTGCCTGCAACTATCACTGCAAATAGGGGGGAATCTCATGGAAAAGATGATCAACATCTTGGCTCCCTTTGAAGAATTGACTCGCCATGTGAGTTGTTCGGATTCTTTTGCTTCGGATGTAATTCCTGCAGTCACAGTGCTACAGAGATTATTATCGAAAGAAGAGGATGAGGACCACAGTGTTAAAATGATGAATAACACATTGCTTGGTGCTTTGCAGAAATGCTTGTGGGGGACCTGAGAAGAGGAGGATCAGGGCTGCTCTGTGCAAAACCATTACACAGAGCAGGTAAGTATAACATTGTTGTTTATTTTTATTTATTTATCTACAAACTTGCTGCATTCATAAATGTATTTCATTCATTATTCATCACAGTACAAGACTCTACTATTGCTTCAGAAAAAAAGGTAACAACAGATACAAAATCAGTAAAGAAACATAAAAATTTAACATAAAACGAATCCAGAACCATTTTAGATTCCCTTTGAGACGTGTGATTTCTGTATGAACATTTGTTTGTAGTAAAGATCTTTCTTAGATGAACATTTCCAGGAAAATCAAACTGGAATCCATCGTCTATTTAGCATTAATGAAAAATCGTTTTGTGCCTTTTTTTTTTCTAGTCTAACCACTTGAGCAGCGGCAGTTTGTATATAACCCTTTCACCGCCAAGAAATGTTTCCGTTTTTAATGCTATGATGCCTCGTACGCGCGACCATTTTTCTCGGCAGGAAAAAAATGAAGTTTTTCACGACGCAATTCCTCTCTAGCCTGACTTGCATGCACACGTTCATGCAAAAAAACGTCCGACCAAAGCGTGGTGACGTACAACACGTACGACGGGACTATAAAGGGGAAGTTCCCTTCAATTGGCGCCACCCATTGTGCTGCTTTTGGGCTGCATACTTGATTCTGAGCATGAGCGTTTTTTCCCCTCGGAAAAGCATACACGACGAGAAAAAGACTGACGGGAAACATGACGAGAAAAAAGAGAGCTGGTTTCAATTTTTTTGCGGGCAGTTTTTTCGTCGAGAAAACTGCTAGGAAGCATACACACGACCGGTTTTCACGACCAACATAAAAAATGGCAGTTTTCTCGTCGTGAAAACCGGTCGTGTGTATGAGGCATTCGAGTTTGACTGGCAATTACATGCAATACTGTACACACATACATTTTTATATTATGTTTAAACAGAAGCAATTTCCCTAGTTGCTACCGTCACAGACTGCTGTCTGTGCCCCTTTTTTACACTGCAAGTGCTGAACAGAATTCTAAACTTAACCACTTCAGCCCCGGAAGATTTGGCTGCTCAACGACCAGGCCGTTTTTTGCGATACGGCAGTGCGTCGCTTTAACTGACAATTAGGCGGTCGTGCAACGCTGTACCCAAACAAATTTGACATCCTTTTTTTCCCACAAATAGAGCTTTCTTTTGGTGGTATTTGATCACCTCTGCAGTTTTTATTTTTTGCGCTATAAACAAAAATAGAGCGACAATTTTTGAAAAAAACACAGGGGCAGATCCACAAAGAAAGTACGCCAGCGTATCTACTGATACGCCAGCGTACTTTAAAATTTCCTGCGTTGTATCTTTGTTTTGAATCCTCAAAACAAGATACGACGGCATCTGGGTTAGATCTTAGATGCAATTCTTCGGCGTCCGCTGGGTGGCGTTCCCGTCGTAATCCGCGTTGAGTATGCAAATTAGCTATTTCCGACGATCCACGAACGTACGAACGGCCGTCGCATTCTTTTACGTCGTTTCCGTATGGCTTTTTTCGGCGTATAGTTAAAGCTGCTAACTATAGGGACGGCGCATGCGCAGTGCGTTCGGCGCGGGGACGCGCTTCATTTAAATGAAACACGCCCCCTACTCGCTGCATTTGAATTTCGCGCGCTGTTACGCCGCGAGAGATACACTACGCCGCCGTAACTTACGGCGCAAATTCTTTCTGGATTCAAAGATTAGAAAAGTAAGTTACAGCGGCGTAGCATATCTCACATACGCTGCACCCATGCAAATGTACGAGAATCTGCCCCACAATATTTTGTACTTTTTACTATAACAAATATTGCCATTTTTTTTTTTTATTAAAAGCAGATTTTTTCCTCAGCTTAGGCCGTTATGTATTCTACATAATTTTGGTAATAAAAATATCAATAAGCGTATATTGATTGGTTTGCTCAAAAGTTATAGGCCCGGATTCAGATACAAGATACGACGGCGTATCTCCTGATACGCCGTCGTATCTCTGAGTGCGGGCCATCGTATCTATGCGCCTGATTCAGAGAATCAGTTACGCATAGATATCCCTAAGATCCGACTGGTATAAGTGTCTTAGGCTGCATAATCACGCTGGCCGCTAGGTGGCGCTTCCTTATAGTTGCACGAGGAATATGAAAATTAGGTAGTTACGCCGATTCAGAAACGTACGTCCGGCTGGCGCATTTTTTTACGTCGTTTACGTTAGGCTTTTTTCGGCGTATAGTTACCCCTGCTATATGAGGCGTAGCTAATGTTAAGTTTGGCCGTCGTTCCCGCGTCGAGTTTTGAAAATTTTACATCCTTTGCGTAAGTCGTTCGCGAATAGGGCTGGACGTAATTTACGTTCACGTGAAAAGCAATGACGTTTTGTGGCGGATTTTTGAGCATGCGCACTGGGATTTTTTCACGAACGGCGCAAATGCGCCGTTCACAAAAGACATCAAATAGGCGGGGTCAAGTCAAATTTAAATAAAACACGCCCCCAACATCCCCATTTGAATTAGGCGGGCTTACGCCGCCACACATACGTTACGCCACCGTAACTAAGGGCGCAAGTTCTTTATGAATACGGAACTAGCGCCCAAAGTTATGGCGGCGTAACGATCCGCTGATCTTTCTGAATCTGGGTCTGGGTCGTCTACAAACTATGGGAAAGATTTATGGCATTTTAATTTTATTTTTCTTACTAGTAATGGGGTGATCTGCGATTTTATCGGGACTGTGATATTATGGAAGACAGATCGGACACTTTTGACACATTTTTGGGACCATTGACATCAGTGCTATAAAAATCCATAATTACTGTGTAAATGTCACTGGCAGGGAAGGGGTTAACACTAGGGGGCGATCAAGGGGTAAACTGTGTTCCCTTGTGTGTTCTAACTGTAGGGCGATGGGATTGACTAGAGGAGATGACAGATAATTGTTTCTAGCTAGTAGGAACACACAATCTGTCTCTCCTCACAGAACAGGGATTTGTGTGTTTACACACACACGTTCCTGTTCTGGCTCTCGTGCCCACAATCACGCGTGGGCGGCGGTCATTGCGACCGCCGGCTACGCGCATCGGGTCCCATGCAGTACACGCCTGCTATGCCTGCCTAAAGGGCCAACGTACAGCTATGACAGCTGGCGGGAATGTGCCGACCTGCCGCAGTATAACGACGACGGCTGGCTGGCAAGCGGTTAAGTAAAAACTTTTTGAACATTTTCAATTTGCCTGTGTAGCGGGTGTCTCACTTTGTCACCCCCGACCCCGCCAAGAAAGCCACCGAAATGTACACAGGCTTTCCAGTCTGCATGGGCCTTTTCACTGAGTTTAATGTAATGTGAGCTGACCCACACAGGCTATTCTGTTCCTCCCTGTGTTCCTATTGGCAGGAAGATGAAAGCCAATTAAAGGAGCAGTTACAGGAACCAATCGATGGGGATTTAACAAGTATGTGATGCAAAGGATTCTGGGATGTGTAGTCTCTGTCTAAAATGGCCCCATAGCTTTCTATGGGGACAGAAATACAAGAGCCAGCATGCTCTAGGAGGCAGTAAACAAAAGACTCCATCTTGCTTTTCTGAGGAGATTTAATTTAGATGAGGCAGTGAAAGAGATCAGATCTGAGGGAGAGATGCTGTCTCTCAGATGATCTCTCTGCGCGATTCCCGCTTCCACCGCCAGTCGGGACATCCAGCCTGCATATCGATTCCAGGTGCATATCGAGGCGCACCCGCACCGACTGTGAAGTGGTCCAGTGTTAGGTGACTAGTCGGGACACCAAGAAAGCCTGCTGTTCCAGGACATTCGTTTGGGCCTTGATCACAGTAATTGGTGAAAGGGCATTTTGCCCATCTGCAGGGAACAGAGAAACTGCACCATAGGAGGAGTATGAACACTGTATACAGACATCGTTGCTGGTAGTCATCTTGCTGACACACTTGTAGTACTACAGGGATAAGGCTATCCATTTCTGGGACACTGTATACAGACATCATTGTCCTCTCACCTTGCTGAGGAGGATCCTGCCTGTTTCACTTTATAATCTGGGGCAGTTGTGTTGTTTGGGCCTGCTATCCAGGAGTTTAAGTGCACCAACGAACGTGGCTAGCTGAAGACACCAAATTGTATATTTTCTTCAAAAGGACTGAAGCTACTAGGGCCATACGGATGCGCACACACAAATTCAGGTCTCAGCATATGCATGGGGTGTGTGGGACAGTTTATCTAGAAAGTTAAGCCATTGCTTGTTGACTTGAATAAAGTGTTTAAAGTTGGGTCTGTGGTGTCAGGGGACAGAAGAGAGGGGCCTGAAACTCTGCTCTCCTCCTGCCTGGACTCATCTGAGTAAGGTAACCAATATCATTTGAAGTGTCATATTGTGCTTTATTTACCATTAAAATGTGCCTCTGCTCTTGGGGACATTCTCAGGTTTGGAATCCCCTGAAAGCAGCTTGAATTAGGATTGAGAGCTATATTGTTCTTAAATCTCAGTTATTAGCCTTTATTTGATTACTTGAATATATATTGTTACTGTCTGTTATTTTTTCTCAGAAATATTGCAGTAAAGACAATGGGCCAGATTCAGGTACATCGGCGTATCTTTGTGCCGGCGTAGCGCATCTCATATGCGCTACGCCGACGTAACATTGACAGGCAAGCTGAGTATTCACAAAGCACTCGCTCTCATATTTACGCCAGCGTAACGTAAATGGGCCGGCCTAATTCAAAGTAGGCAGGTAGTGGGCGTGATGTATTGAAATTAACCGTGAACCCATGTAAATTAATGGCCGATCGAACGGCGCGTGCCCGCAAGGTATTTTGGCTTTCGACTTCCCCCGCCACCATCCTCGGTGAGGGAATCGGGAAGTGAAGCGATGCTGCCTCACTGCCCGGTTCCCTACTGCACATGCGTGAGTCGCGTTGCGCCGTTCCCACTGGTCCCCGTTGTGTTCTGGGAGCCGAGTGTTTCCCAGTTTTCCCGCGGAAGTCTATACCAGGAAGTGGTGCAAATACCTGTTTTATACAGGTATCTACACCCCCTCCCCCCTGAAAGGTGTCAAATGTGACACCGGAGTGTTCCGAAAAGCAGAGGTTCACTCTTGGGTGAACCTCCGCTTTAAGCAGCTCCTGCGGTGGTATCGCTACGCCAGCTATTACTAAAAAACATTGGCGGGTTATTGATTATAGGATGGGGGTCTCCAACCCCCGGACCACAGACCGGTGCCAATCTGTGGCCTGTCTGCAGCCGAGCCGCGAAGGCTGCACTGTGAGAAATGCCGCGGGTGAGCAGAGGGATGACTTCATCTCTCACCCACATCACCGCCATTCGGCACTCACTCTAAGTTTGGATGGAACTCAGCAACTGCAAATGTGCCAGTTTCCCTGCTCGGACACCGGAGGGGGGGGGGGGGGGGGCTCAGAGAAGAGCCTTTCACAGCAGAAAAAGAAACCCCTTACAAATTGTCCTAAATTATTAAAGAGACACACAGAATCTGGTGGCAGGAGACGTGGCAAATGTCAATCTGCATCTGGTGGCAGGGGACGGTGGCAAGTGACAAGCTGCATCTGGTAGCAGGGGACGGTGGCAAGTGACAAGCTGCATCTGGTGACAGTGAACGATGGCAAGTGACAAGCTGCATCTGATGGCAGGGGACGATGGCAAGTGACAAGCTGCATCTGGTGGCAGGGAACGATGGCAAGTGACAAGCTGCATCTGGTGGCAGGGAACGATGGCAAGTGACAAGCTGCACCTGGTGGCAGGGAACGATGGCAAGTGACAAGCTGCACCTGGTGGCAGGGAACGATGGCAAGTGACAAGCTGCATCTGGTGGCAGGGAACGATGGCAAGTGACAAGCTGCATCTGGTGGCAGGGGACGGTGGCAAGTGATAGGATAATTCTTCCCCTGTGATCAGTCAAATTTCAAGTGTTCCAGAAGCAAGATAACTTTATTTCAGTTACACCGGTATAACTGGATGAGATCTACATGCTAAGTGAAAAAGCAAAAAGTCCCATACAGACACGAGGTGTATGACCTTCTTATATGGTCAACAGGGAGTATGCTATTGGCTTAAAGACCACCGGTGGCTCATGACGCAAACAGCTTTATTGCCAATCACAGTGTCTCTTTACAACTCTTAGCAAAGTTTGATTTAAGGAAGTAAAACAAACAATATAACTAGACAAGCTAAAGCAACGTGTCTTTTAAAAGCCATTACAGAAACTGGACTCCATTTTACATTTTTATAAATAGCCACACAATGCACATAGAAAACTTTTCCAACATCAAGTGACAAGCTGCACCTGGTGGCAGGGAACGATGGCAAGTGACAAGCTGCACCTGGTGGCAGGGAACGATGGCAAGTGACAAGCTGCATCTGGTGGCAGGGGACAGTGGCAAGTGACACGCTACATCGGTTGGCAGTAAGGAGGGACTCCAAAGATGGACCCTGATGTAAGGGGGCTCTATGGGGGACCCTAATTTAGGGTGGACTCTGATGTAAAGAGGGATTTCAGAGGTGGACTTTGATGAAAGGGGGTTTTGATAGGGACCCTGATGCAAGGGGGGCTCTGATGTAAGGGAGAACTATGATGTAAGGGACTCCAAAGGAGAACCCTGATGTAAGGGGACTCTAATAGGGACCCTGATTTAGGGGGGACTCTGATGTAAGAAGGGTCTCCAACTCCAACCCCCCTTTGATGAAAGGGGGTTTTGATGGGGATCCTGATGTAAAGGAGGACTTTGCTTTGTTTTACTGAAGTTCTCCCTCATATCATGCTCATTCAAAATTGTTTCAAGTAAAACGTATTCATTCATTTATTGTTCTTTGATCTCCACTTGCTTTCAGGCCCCAAGGCTGAGCAGGTACCTTGCTGCTTCTGAACACAGGAGATTTGCTGGTCGGCACAGGCTTCATTCACAGAGTGCTTTGCATCCCCTAAATTAATGCAAAGCATAGGCGTGCGCACAGGGTGTGCCAGGTGTGCCCAGGCACACCCTAATCACCCTGTGTAGCACAGATTTACCCTGCTATCCTGGTTCCCCCCCCCCCCCCCCACATCGCTACCGGCTTCCCTCCTTTCCCCTTCTGTCGTCTGTTGCTGCGGGGAGGCTTTAGGATGAGTAGGGGAAGGAGTCGGTAAAAATGTAATTTACTGGCCCCTTCCCTTTCTGAATGAACATTGTAAGTGATCGGTAGTGTGTGTTTGAGCTTTGGGGTGCACACCCTAATGCAATAGGCTGCGCACACCTGTGATGCAAAGCCTTCACTAATTGGACAAGGTAGAAAACCGTGACATCACCACCTCACCTTTACACCTCGTCCATTCAGAAAATGCACAGCATTCTCTGAATGGTGCTGATTTCCACCAGCCAACCTTCTGTGTTCAAAATGCACAAGGACAGCAGCTCAGCGCAGGATCTGGAAGCTAGTTGAGATCATTGGAATTAGTGTTGAGCGGAATACGCCATATTCGATTTTGCGATATATCACGAATATATAGCCGAATATTCGTGAAATATTCGCTAAAATCGAATATTCGTGATATTTAAAAAAAAAAAAAATTGCGAAATTTCGCTAATGCGAATTTATTGCGAACATTTTGCGAATTTTTTATTTTTTTATTTTTTTTCTGATTGGCTCTGATGCAAAAGAAGGGCGGAGAAAGTATTCTCGAATATTCGGAAATCGAATATTCAGAATATTTTATCAAAAAAAAAAATGTTGTGAAATATTTTGACAACTGTGGTAGGAGAACTCTGATTGGCTCTGATGCAAAAGAAGGGTGGAGAAAGTATTTGCGAATATTCGGAAATCGAATATTCGCGAATACTTTCTCCACCCTTTTTTTGCATCAGAGCCAATCAGAGTTGTCAAAATCTCGCAATCAATTTCGCATTCGCATTAGCGAAATTTCGATAAAATATCACCAATATTAGATTTCAGAATATTCGTGAATACTTTCTCCGCCCTTCTTTTGCATCAGAGCCAATCAGAGTTCTCCTACCACAGTTGTCAAAATATTTCACAACATTTTTTTTTTGATAAAATATTCCGAATATTCGATTTCCGAATATTCGAGAATACTTTCTCCGCCCTTCTTTTGCATCAGAGCCAATCAGAAAAAAAAAAAATCGCAAAATGTTCGCAATAAATTCGCATTAGCGAAATTTCGCAATTTTTTTTTTATATTCGGAATAGCGAATATTGGCCGCGAAATTCGAGATATTCGCGAATACTCGAATATGCCATATTCGAGCCGAATATTTGCAATACGAATATTCATGAGCAACACTAATTGGAATACAGTTATAGAGACAGTTATTGCCAGTTGCCACAAGGGTCCCACAGGTATGGTATATACATAGCTACATCGACTAAGATGGCCCATTGTAACTAAGTATAAAAGATCTATACTTGGAATTCATCATTATGATTTATGTAACACTCCATCATGATGGGGTTAGGTTAGCATTCTAACACAGGTCCCCTGTAAGGTGTTAAATACACATGATAGTCTATGAATATCTCTGATGTATAAATATAGGACAGTAAATACACAGATAACATTTTCTTGATAAGGAAGGCCTCATGTTTCTAGTATCCTGGTGACGGAGCGTTAAAACAATCAATTGCCAGGAAACAATTTGCTTGCCTGGTATCCTGCATCTGTCAAAGCTCCCAATGGAGATATAATACATCAGACACATCAGATACTTGGAAATCTATATCATGTTTACTGTGGAAGTGAGATTAGAACCCTCAGCCGCATGCTGATAACAAAGATTTATAGAGACTGAAACTGAACTACAGAAGGCAGTCAGGAAAGAAAAAAATACTTTAAGTTGTATCCAAACCCCCCAAAAAAATGTAATATATTGTACCTTACCTGTCCTTAGGTGTCTCTCTAGTGATCGGACACAACACCCACGGCTCTACAATCAGTAACACTTGCTCTCAGAGTGGAGAAGGGTTAGACCAGGGGTCTCCAAACTTTGTAAACAAAGGGCCAGTTTACTGTCCTTCAGATTTTAGGAGGGACAGCCATTGGGAGTGTAGCGCCTGTGTACTTATCAGTACAGGTGCTATTGTTAAATTTAGTGGGATGAGAGACTTACTTGCTCTCATCCATGTTGATTTATTTAAATTTGGCTGTCGCCAGCCCTGAACTGTCTTGTGGGTCGTTCTGTGTTTCAGAGATGCAGTTTCATCTCTGGGTGGCAGGTGGCGCCAGAGGGGTCCAGGCGGAGCCACTTCTTCCCAGCAGCCAATTAGAGGATGTTTCCCTCATGGAGCATGCTGGGAGGGTTATTTCTGTGGCGGAGGCCTTTGCTCGGGGTTCTTCGCGGGTTCCAGGTGCGGCACCCACCTTTAGGGTGTGCGCACATCACGCGTCCCTGGCGATATGGCCTACCAGGCCGGGGCGCACGTGCTACGCGGAGTTCCTGACTCTGGGCCCTCATGGCCCAGAGCAACTGATGCTGCAAAGGGGCCCCAGTGACTTACTGGGTTCCCCATTTCTAATGAGAGGATCCCAAGCGAGTTGTGCTGTACGGTGGGGGATCGGTCTAAGGAGAACCCGGAGGCAGGTGATCCAACAGGGCTTGAACGAACCATCGGGGATCTGGGCACCAGACACTGACAGGTTGTATGCGGCAAACTGTCAGTCGGTGGCCCCAATTTACATACCGGGAGGATTCGCTCTACTATCTAACTTTTGAAGCACTAGGCCTGTGGCAGAGGTCTCACCCAGAAATCTTAATTCTATTAGAGCCAAGTCGGTGGCAGAGTCTTGTTCCTTCCCAGGAAAGCTAAGTGACGCTCTGGCTGCCAGGCCTGTGAGAGGGACCTGTCCAGGGGCACTTTACCCACTTCGGCTGAAGTGGCGACGAGAAAGAGTTACTACAAGAGGCAGGACTGCTTCTGTTTATCCATTGCCTGGATCTGCAAGGTTATTCTTTCTTTCACCAATCTGTCCTATCTAAGTTGACTGTTGGTCGTGTTGGGCCAGAATAAAAGCATTGAAAACGTCAACCAACTGTCTGGAAATTCCGTCACTGCTCTCACTGCCATCATCACCCCTAGACACATCACGGAGGTAACTTAAATACGCCGATCCCAAATCTAACCAGCGGCCTTTGAGGAGGTAAGCGCTACAGGAGTAAAAAAGATCCTGATGTCAGTGGAAAAAACAATGTCCCTTTATTGGTAACAGCGGGTGGTATTTTGCCTCATCATTGGTGTCATTGAGAGGAATTGGGTCTCATCATTGGTGTCATTGAGAGGAATTGGGTCTCATCATTGGTGTCATTGAGAGGAATTGGGTCTCATCATTGGTGTCATTTGACCCCATCATTGCTGTCTTTGGGAGGAATTGTGTCCCATCATTGATGTCATTGGGAGGAATTGTGTCCCATCATTGGTATCATTGGGAGGAATTGTGTCCCATCATTGGTGTCATTGGGTCTCATCATTGTTGTCATTGAGAGGATTTGGGTCTCATCATTTGTGTCATTGGACCCCATCATTGCTGTCTTTGGGAGGAATTGTGTCCCATAATTGGTGTCATTGAAAGGAATTGGGTCTCATCTATGGTGTCATTGGGAGGAATTGTGTCCCATCATTAGGTCATTGGGAAGAATTGTGTCCCATCATTGGTGTCATTTGGAAGAATTGTTCTCCTTCATTGGTGTCATTTGGAGGATTGATGCTCCTTCATTGATGTCAGTTGATGCACCATTGTTGGTATTAGTGGATGTGATGTACAGTGCCCCAAAGCCAGAATAGTGCCCCAAAAGCCAGATAAAAGCAAGCAAAGGGCATCTGGCCCTCGGGCAGCAGTTTGTAGACCACTGGGTTAGACCCTCTGCCACGTTTTTTTTCTATATATAGATATATGTGTGTGTGTGTGTGTATATTTATACAATATGACAATGTTATTGCTGATAAGGGAGGCCCATGATAGTAATGTAAAAAATACTCTGGTCTGAAAGCTAAAGTGGGGACAAATGTTCCGGTGAAAACTATCTTGGATGAGAATTCCCAACACTTTTGGGAAATTTCCTTTTACTTTCTATTGCATCTCCAAGTAAATCTTCCTATTCTATCTAAAACTAAATAAAATAAAATAAAAAAAATTGGCTTTACATACAATTTAAAGTTATTTTAGTAAATCCATAACTTAATTAAATTTTGTTTTTTTCAATATACATTTTCCTGGAGTTCAGCTTTAAAACCTGCGTTTTCTTTCGCTAATTGCATGAACACGGTTTTAATTTAGTTACGCTTACATTTAAGACTTTAGACAAGCACGTACGGTTAGTTAATTGCTGGGTTTTGTTTGTAATAATCCTCGAGTTTTCCCAGTGTGATCCTGGCATGAATAATTCTCTGCTTCACTGGAAGCAATGAGCAAAGTGGGAGAAAAGTCAGAGATTATCTGAAGCTTCCTAGCAACAACCCATGCTCTAATCCTGACCCTCCATCTGCAGTCACACAGCGGTTATAGATCGGCCAGGGCCACCACAGAGACAGGCATTTAACCCTATGTAATGTATCTGGTGCACAAGGTGTTGTTTTTATACAAATGTACAGAGAAGTGACTTGCAAGAAACTTTATTTTTTCTGTAAGATGTGACAAAGTTTCATTAAAGTATATCTACACCCATGAACAAAATTGTATATACTGCATGTTACCAGTTCTTGGACATGGTGGCTGCATTACTTTCTATTTTTCAACATTAAAAATAAATAATAATTGAAATGGTTCTAGGGTGACAACACTCTCTTACAGTGTAGAGTGTTAGGTAATGTACATAGGTTTTTCTGTAGTGTAGGTAAATTATTTAGGCGTGGCCAAGTCGCTGTGTTTTGAATCTGGGTCAGGGTGAGTGATTCAGGGAGGCTGGATGACTCATCAGGCAGCACCTCTGTTACCTCCTCCTACTTACTGGAACTTTGGAGAAACTTCCAGAAGAATGGGAGGGAGAAGATAATACGCAGAGTGCAGAAGTCAATAGTAAGTAATTTACAGAGTTCGTGGGGTCGGGAGTAAGTAACACACTGGGAGCAGAGGTCAGGTGTAAGTAGCGCACAGAGTACAGGGATCAAAGTAAGTAACACACAGGGTAACATATAAGAAAAGAGAGCCCACAGCTGCCGTAGCGTGATAACATTTATTCAATAGAATTCATAAATAAAAAAAGATTTCACTCACAAACATAGATGATATCTTGCGGTAACACCAACAAGTGTATATGCCTCCTCTCCCGGCTTTTGGGGGATTAACGACTGGGCTCCAGAAGACAAATGGCAGCGATCGTCTAAGCTTCAGCATCCTGCTGAACGGTTCAGGGAGTCGCCAATGCGACAGGACCAGCCGGCGCTGTGTGACATCACTTGCGGCGGCAATAGAGAGGAATTGCTGGTGAATCATCTCCTCGGACGAACAAGCGGGCCGTTGCTATGACAACATGTTTCGGAGGCGAGGCCTCCTTCTTCAGGTCAGAAATGCACAGGTTCTAGGGGTCAGGAGTAAGAAACTCACAGGTTCCAGGGGTCAGGAGTCAGAAACACACAGGTTGCAGAGGTTAGGAGTAAGAAATGCACAGGTTCCAGGGATCAGGAGTAAGAAACTCACAGGTTCCAGGCATCACGAGTGAGAAACGCACAGGTTCCAAGGGTCAGGAGTAAGAAATGCACAGGTTCCAGAGGTCAGGAGTAAGAAACGCACAGGTTCCAGAGGTCAGGAGTAAGAAATAACCAGGTTCCATGGGTCAGGAGTAAGAAATGCAATGGTTCCAGGGGTCAGGACGGAGTAAGAAACGCATAGGTTCCAGGGGTCAGGAGTAAGAAACGCACAGGTTCCAGGGGTCAAGAGTAAGAAACACACAGGTTCCAGGGGACAGGAGTAAGAAACGCATAGGTTTGAGGGGTCAGGAGTAAAAAAAGCACAGGTTCCAGAGGTCAGGAGTAAGGAACACACGGTGCACAGGTCAGTAGTAAGTAATGCACAGCATGCAGAGGTCAGGAGTGAGTAACCCATAGAGTGCAGGGGTCGGGAGTTGGTAACCTACAGAGTAACCTATACAATACCTCTCACCTCCCAAGACAAAAACTGTCTTTAGCACAGATTCCCCCCTTCCTCTATGAAATTTAATCACGAGACCTTGGCATTGTATGGCATCTGCTGGTGAGCACCCCTGTTTCCAAAGTCGCAACCACCCTAATTTTTGTTTTCAATTTGTCACTTATGCCACTACCAAGCTTCCATGACCACCCTTCCACCTTCCTGCCACCTGTCACCTGTCAGACCTGTAGCAAAGAGCCAAGGGAAGTGCTCTGAAACTCCATAACATTGGTGGAGGTGTTTTGTAGTCCACATTGAAAGCTAAGAACAATACTAACTGATAAGAGTGCAGCACAGGCAGACAACACAAAAAATGATTGGCTCACATGACTCCTGGCAGGATCAACAGGTATTTTTGCACTGTTTGGACAGATATAACAAAATGTTTTTTTGTTTTTTTTGTATATTTAAAAAAATCAAAGGGAACCAAATAAGATAAGTTCCATAATAATAATCTTAGTGTATAAAGGCCCTTTTTACACCGATCTGCGCTAAACAGCTCCTAAAGTTAATTGATCACATATGCATATCTGACTCTATCCTTTACTCTTTAACGTATATCTTCAACCTCTCAGGCCCTGTACAGACGAGCGGACAGTCCGCTGAAAACAGTCCGCCGGACCGTTTTCAGCGGACATGTCCGCTCTGAGATTTCTGTCTGATGGTTGTACACACCATCAAACAGAAATCCCCTCGGACAGGATACGCGGTGATGTGCCGCGCCGTCGCCACGACGATGATGCTGGCGACGTGCGCGGCCCTGGAAGGTCAATGCTTCCACGCATGCGTCAAATCACTTCGACGCATGCGAGGGCTTTGGGCCGAGCGGACATGTCCGGTGAGTCTGCACAGACGACCGAACATGTCTGCTGAAACTGGTCCGTCGGACCAGTTTCAGCAGACATGTTTGGTCGTGTGTACGGGGCCTTACTCTACTGGCATCTTCCACAACCCTCTAAAACATGCGCTAGCCACTCCCATACCAAAAAAGGCCTCACTAGACCCCACCAATCTTAACAACCTGAGACCCATCTCTTTACTTCCGTTTGCCTCCAAACTCCTTGAACGTTTAGGGCCAGATTCTCAAAGGCGTTACGACGGTGCAACACCATTTGCGCCGTCGTAAGTCCTAATCTGGCCCAGGGTATCTATGCGACTGATTCTTAGAATCAGTTACGCATAGATACCCATTAGATCTGACAGGCGTAAGGCTCTTACGCTGTCAGATCTTAAATGCAATTTTTTCCCGCCGCTAGGTGTCGCATCGTCATTTTCGCCATCGTCTATGCAAATTAGCTAGTTCCGCGAGATTCCCGAACGTACGCGCGGACGACGCAGTGATTTTACAACGTTTCCGTAAGCGTAAACTTGCCCCTGCTATAATGAGGGGCAAGTTTACGTAGGTCCGTCGTATGCCATGTTAAGTATGGCGTCGGGTCAGTGTCGGCTTTTTCCGTCGTTTACGTCGTTTTCGTAAGTCGTTCGCGAATACGACTTTACGTCAATGACGCTCACGTCGGCGTCATTGATGTTTTCCGTCGTGAGCTGGAGCATGCGCACTGGGCTATTTTTCCGCCCGGCACATGCGCAGTTCGATCGGCGCGGGGGCGCGCTTAATTTAAATACAAGCCGCCCCCTTTGAATTACGCGGTCTTACGCCGGGCCAATTACACTACGCCGATGCAAATTACAGAGCAAGTGCTTGGAGAATACGGCACTTGCTGCAGTAATTTGCGGTGGCATAGTGTAAATGGCTTACGCTTCGCCGCCGCAGATTCTACAAGAATCTGGCCCCTAGTCTACAACCGACCACCTCATTGAGAATAACCTTCTTGATCCCCTTCAGTCTGGATTTTGCCCAAAGCACTCCATAGAAACTGCCCTCCTAAAACTCACAAACAACTTACTAATGGGTATGAGCTGAACGCCCCCCTGTTCGGTTCGCACCAGAACCTGCGAACAGACCAAAAGTTTGTGTGAACTTTAGAACCCTGTTAAAGTCTATGGGACTCGAACGTTTGAAATCTAAAATGCAAATATGCAAGTTATTGTCATAAAAAGTGTTTGGGGACCTGGGTCCTGCCCCAGGGGACATGTATCAATGGAAAAAAAAGTTTGCGCTTGTTTCCTGTGCTTAGAACGGTCCCTGCACAAAGTGTCATTTCTGAAAGAAAAAAAGTCATTTAAAATCTTTCGCGACTATAATGAATTGTCGGCTCCCGGCAATACAAAGAAAAGTCATTCATAAAAAAAAAACGTGGGGGTACCCCCAAATTCAATTACCAGGCCCTTCAGGTCTGGTATGGATATTAAGGGGAACCCTGCTTCAAATAAAAAAAAAATGAAGTGGGGTTCCCCCCAAAAATCCACATTAGACCTTTTATCCGAGCACACAACCTGGCAGGCTGCAGGAAAAGAGGGGGGACGAGAGAGCGCCCCCTCCTGAACCGTACCAGGCCACATGCCCTACACATTGGGAGGATACTTTGGGGGTCTGTGACCCCTCAAAGCACCATGTCCCCATGTTGATGGGGGACAAGGGCCTCGTCCCCTCAACCTTTGCCCGGTGGTTGTGGGGGTCTGCGGGCGGGGGGCTTATTGGAATCTGAAAGACCCCTTTAAGAAAGGGGACCCCCAGATCCTGCCCCCCCTATGTGAATTTGTAATGGGGTACATTGTACCTCTACCATTTCACAAAGAAAGTGTAAATAATAGTAAAAAAAAAACAGAGACACCGTTGGGAAAGTCCTTTATTAAAAAATAAATAAATAATTCCAGCGGTCGTAATCCACTCTCGGTCTCCGCTCCAACGCTGTCGGTATCCTGCGATGGGTGATCTCCTCTCTGGGGTCCAGCGATGAGAAGATCTCCTCTTCATCCAGGATCCAGCGATAAAATGTCCATCCAGTGTATGCATCACCTGGAGACAGCCCGGCGAATGACGCGGCTTCAGCCTGTGACAGCTCTTATGTAGGTGGGGGAGGGGGCCACCCATCCTGTGACCCCGTCCCCCTCTGACGCAAGGGAAAGCCCAGGCTTTCCCAGTAACGTGCGGGTGACACCGCCCCCCTCTGAGGTAATGTAAACCTGCGTTACCTGCGGGAAAAAAAAGGACTATGGGGGGGGGGGGATCGCTGGATTGAAGCAAATTATTGCAGCAAAAGCTTTTTTTTTTAATTCTTATTATTAGGGTTGTCCCAATACCGATACTGGTATCGGTATCGGGACCGATTCCGAGTATTTGCGGGAGTACTTGTACTCTCGCAAATACCCCCGATACCAAAATAGAATACTTCCCCCGCCGCATCCCGCCGCATCCCGCCGCATCCCCGCTTGGTTAATACGGGCGGGGAACATTACAGCATTCATTTGAATAGCTGTAGTCTTTCCCGCCGCGCCGCGTATAGACACTCCCCCTTGCTCGGGTGAACTGTCCAATCCCGAGCAAGGGGGAGTGTATATATGCAGCGCGGCGCGAAAGACTACAGCTATTCAAAGCTGTAATGTTCCCCGCGCGTATTAACCAAGCGGGGATGCGGCGCGGCAGCGGGGATGTGGCATGATGTACGGTAAGGGGGACATGGCTGCTTTTTTGGGGGGGGACATGGCTGGATATGGGGAGGACATGGCTGCATATGGGGGGGACATGGCTGGATATGGGGGGGTCATGGCTGGATATGGGGGGGGTCATGGCTGGATATGGGGGGACATGGCTGCATATGGGGGGACATGGCTGCATATGGGGAGGACATGGCTGCATATATGGGGGGGACATGGCTGGATATGGGGAGGACATGGCTGCATATGGGGGGGACATGGCTGGATATGGGGGGGTCATGGCTGGATATGGGGGGGGGTCATGGCTGGATATGGGGGGACATGGCTGCATATGGGGGGACATGGCTGGATATGGGGAGGACATGGCTGCATATATGAGGGGGACATGGCTGGATATGGGGAGAGACATGGCTGCATATCGGGGGACATGGCTGCATATGGGGGGGACATGGCTGCATATGGGGGGGGACATGGCTGCATATGGGGGGGACATGGCTGCATATGGGGGGACATGGCTGGATATGGGGGGACATGGCTGGATATAGGGGGACATGGCTGCATATGGGGGGACATGGCTGGATATGGGGAGGACATGGCTGCATATGGGGGGGACATGGCTGCATATGGGGGGGACATGGCTGCATATGGGGGGACATGGCTGGATATGGAGGAGACATGGCTGCATATGGGGGGACATGGCTGGATATGTGGGGGACATGGCTGGATATGGGGGGGACATGGCTGGATATGGGGGGGACATGGCTGCATATATGGGGGGGACATGGCTGCATATATGGGGGGGACATGGCTGCATTTGTGGGGGGACATGGCTGCATTTGGGGACACATTTAAAAAAAAGTATCGGTATTCGGTATCGGCGAGTACTTGAAAAAAAGTATCGGTACTTGTACTCGGTCCTAAAAAAGTGGTATCGGGACAACCCTACTTATTATCTTTTAATGGGCTATTTGTTTTTATAGTTATTTTTTTTTCAATGGACAACTGTTCCTGTGAAAATAGACATTCATGGCAAATAAAGAATATTATAGACTATCACTTATTAATATTATAGACTAACATATTTAAAACAAGAAGGGAGGAACTGATGTCAAATACAGGAGCCTGACTCACTCACAAAGCGTTTCCAGGAGTATGATGATCACAAAACATCCCTAGAATAATTGGAAAACAATCAACACCCGTCGCTTCAACCTCATTATCTTTCTTGTTGAAGGGAATGTACAATCATTCTGAACAGAACTTTTTTTCTTTAATTAATATAATAAGGACTAATAATTGCAATTTGAAAAATAGTTTAATATAGTGTGCCGTTCTATTTTGAACCTTTTGGCTTTTTTTCACATATCTAAAGCTTTTGGCTCGTTTTCCCATTGCTATCTCTGTTTTTAGCCTGTGCAAATGTTTTATTTTATCAGTCTCCGTGGCTCAAGCTGGATATTTGCTCATTATATACTCGGAATTCCCCACAACAGCAAAGATACCCCTATTTTATTGTGACAGTTGTAAGATCTATAGCAGTGGCATTAGTGGAACAACCCAATGATGGGAGACTCTCCAGCCACGATCCAGACCTCAAAAGATAACTTGATCCTCCAGGTTGGGGTACAAATTGTTGTAACAGTGATCTTCCAGGCTGAAAGCTGGGCATGGGGCTAAAATTGGTGCTGCAAATTGCATTTGAGCATGGATCTAACATTGGTTTTCCATTTTAGGGCTGGGGAATAGTGTTGAGCAGAATACGCCATATTCGATTTCGCGATATATCTCGAATATATAGTCGAATATAGTCGAATATTCGAGATATATTCGCTAAATTCGAATATTCGTGATATTTTATCGAAATGAAATGATTGCGAATTTTCGCTATTGCGAATGCGAAAATAATTGCGAAATTTCGATAATATTCTTGATATTTTTTCGAAATTTCGCAAAATGCGAAAGCGAATGCGGTATTTACTGCGCAATTTCGACAAATGCTGTAGGAGCACTCTGATTGGCTCAGAATATTCGTGATATTTTACAATACAAAATAATTGCGAATATTCGGCAAATGCGGAAGGAGCACTCTGATTGGCTCAGAATAATCTTGATATTTTACAATACAAAATAATTGCGAATATTCGGCAAATGCGGAAGGAGCACTCTGATTGGCTCAGAATAATCTTGATATTTTACAATACAAAATAATTGCGAATATTCGGCAAATGCGGAAGGAGCACTCTGATTGGCTCAGAATATTCTTGATATTTTACAATAGAAAATAAAAAGGGTTTTGCATTGGTGGTGATTCTTTACTCTATCCATCTGTCACAGCCGTTTGTCAATCAAACACCTTGAAGATTGAACACGTTCATGCTGCATGCTTTGGACTTTTTTTCACTTCACATATCAAAGACATTTTTATGAAAGATTATTTTTCTATTATTGGGACTATATTTCTTTATATATTTGTTTCACTGTGTATTTCACAAGTTATTTGCGCTTGCTTATTTTATAATTTGCCCACATGTCTTGTCACTAGACATATTTTTTATTCTTGTAGAGCGACTCCATTTTCTGTCTTGTATTAATTTATGTTGTATAAAATTTTTGAGTTGCTGCTGTATTCTCCCCTTTTTTTAAGGTATGCGCAATTTTTTCCTTCTTACAAAAAAAAATAATATCAAACATACAAATATTCATAACAGAAACATACACAAAGCCCCCCCCCTTTTGCATCAGAGACAATCAGAGTTCTCCTACCACAGTTATCGAAAATTCGCAATCATTTTCGCATTCGCATTAGCGAAAATTCGCAATTTTTTTTTTTATATATATATATAAATATATATATATAATAATTTTGTAAACATCTGACTATGGATCTTCAGGATGCCACTAAAACAGGTTTGCGTGCCCACAGCGACACACATGTTTTACATTGCTGACCCCTGAAATAACATGTCATCCATATTCCATTGTCTGCTGTAGCCTCTCATTTCAATGCACAAAGCAATCCATCTCTACCACAAACAATCTCCAATTATAAGAGACATCCTTGACATCAAGTTTCATAAACTGGGGACCTTAAACATGGCTTATTTCATTCAATCTGAAAGATTCATTTCTGAGGAGATCCTACGACTGCAAGAGCCAAGAAAAATTCTTGGTATTTTCAGCCTGGAGGAAAGTAACAGATGTTTGTCAATTTTAATGGAATGTAATTTAGAAATGGTTTATGTAAGTGTTCAAAATCTTTTTAATTTTTTATATAATGCAGATTAGCAATAATTGATGTAAAATCAGTCTTCCAATACACAAAAAAAAAAACGTGTGGACTGGAGCAGAAACTGACCGTTTTTTATTATGATTGGGCCCTTTGAATACATAACTTTTACAACCTAAGTATTCCTCCAGCTTGCATTTTATTATTTTATCTTTTTCAGACATCTTCAGGCCAGTCACAGGACATGCATGGTCCATTTCCACTCTGCCTCTTCTGGTGGTGGTCAGTCCTCAATAAGACCCCTTTCACACTGAGCCGCCCATAGCGTCGGCGGTAAAACGCTGCTATTTTTACCGCAGACACTATGGGTGGATTTACGGCGCATTTCGGCCACTAGCGGGGTGCATTTAACCCCCGCTAGCGGCCGAGAAAGGGTAGCATGGGCAGCAGCAGTGGAGAAGCGGTAAACACACCTCTCCAAAGATGTGGCTAGCAGGACTTTTTTTACCGTCCTGCTAGCGCAACGCTCCAGTGTGAAAGCCCATGCTTTATATGTGAACAAGACAACTTGCAGAATAACATTTTTACTATCACTGATCGCTGGTTCAACTATAAAAATATATTTGTACTTTTTTTTTAAACGTGGAGGTGTGCATTAGATAATACAGTGATTTTATTTTTATTATTATTATTATTATTATGATTATTATTTTTTTATTCTACCATTGAGCTAACCTATGCACCCTAAATCTATTGGGTAAGGTAGCTTTAATGGAATAGACCAAGTGCATATTTTTCAGTCCATACCCTCCCCTTTGTCTCCATTCTCCACTTTCTTAACTCTTTACATTTGAAATAAATAGAAAATAAAGTCATTTTATTGAAGACAATAAAGCCAAAAGGAATTGTTTATTGATGATAGGTAATTAATAATGCATAAATAAACCATAATTCATGAAATATAAAGTAATGTAAATCTGATTCAATTACTAGTGCGAAAAATATATAATATTGGGTGAACAGTAGAAAGAATTATTAAATGAAAAAAAATACTTTTTAACTTTTTTCCTTTATTAATTATTTCTACTGTTCACCCAATATTATATATTTTTTCAGATTGATATCACTTTATATTTCATTAACTATGGCTTTAATATGCATTATTAATTAATTGAGTGTTATTCATACGAGCGCCCCCCATTATCAAAAACCAACTGCACAATAATTTTTCTACACTTTTGGGGAGCAGCTTTATAGTTAATATTAAGTTTAATCACTTTGGTGATTGTTTTATATTTTTTAAAGCCAAAAGGAAGCCTTGTGTATCCAGAAAAGATACAATATATGTATTACTTTGATGTTGTAAGTAATGACACATTTACTTCTGAATCAATGAGCCCATAGCTGAAATGTAAAAGCTTCTCTGGTCCATATAAGGTACAATTTGAATTACTAAATGCCATTGTGATTGAGCTGACTGTTACATGCCTCTTTCAAGACAAAAGATGACCGACCCACCATTCAAGGGACACACCTGGTAGCATTATCGATTCCTGTGATATGTATTTTTCTTAAATTCCACTGAATACAGAAAAAAAACACCCAGTTTTCATTCTACCCAGATATGGATTTCATTTATTATAAAAAAAGGAAAAAAAGAGGGCACACCGACCTTGTGCATTACCAATGGTAAAATATTTTATTTTATTTATACTCGCAAACGAGCATGTAAAAAGGCTTGTCAGTTAGTCAGACTGCGTCCCTTGACACCTGCAGACAGGACCTGATATTGAGGGGATCAGATGGTACCCCAATAAGCTGACGCGTTTCAATGGCTTACCCTTTTCCTCAGAGCCCAGACGGTCAATGGCTCGTCCCTCCTAGTTGCCCCTATATGTATCCATGTGTCCACGCCCCAGGTGACACTCACCTAGATAGGTCACGCCCTTCTGTGTGAACTAGCTCCGCCCAGTGAATTGTCGCTTTATTTTTGTTTATAGCGCAAAAACTAAAAACCGCAGAGGTGATCAAATACCACCAAAAGACAGCTCTATTTGTGGGAAAAAAGGACGCCAATTTTGTTTGGGAGCCACGTCGCACGACCGCACAATTGTCAGTTAAAGCGACGCAGTGCCGAATAGCAAAAAGTGCTCTGGTATTTGACCAGCAATATGGTCCGGGGGTTAAGTGGTTAAGTTTTCACTCATTTAGAAGAAATTATAGTTTGTACCCAAACCCCCAAAAAAACATTCACAAATGAACACATATTTGCAAGTATAATGTAATAGCGGTGGCGTTTCTATAATATAACATTGTTTGTATCTGGTAGAGTTTGCCATTGAAAAATGATTATATGGTGAAGTGAAGACAGAAATTTATCAGTTTGTTGTTAAATGGTTTGTTGAAAAACTTATTAGGCTTTTTGGAAAAAAAGCTGTAATATTTTCTCAGACAAGTGCACAAAAAAAAAAGGCAAACCTAACACTTATAATTGCTTCCCCTTCAGAATAAAGCTGTCACTTCTCACCGTCTGAATTAGCGGTTAAGGATGATCTGCTGAGCAAGACGCTAGTCATAAAGATTTGATAAACTCTAGCAAACATTTTAGCAGAAAACACTTCACCAATCATTATACATCCCCATAGTCCCTTGGCTCTCATCACAACATTATAATAATGCAAATTTTAACCTTTTATGTTACAGCTAATTGTCAAAACAATAACATTAATGGCAGTTTATTTGTAGAGTAATAAGTATCTGACAATAGGTCTGTAGGATTTTATGGCAGCAAGATAAAAAAAAATAGCAACAAATTAAAAACTAGAAACCTAAAGCCGGAAAAAAGGAATAAGTTGTGACTGACGTTTGGAAAAATGGAAGAAAAGTACGAGCAATGATTGGAAAGTTTAACAACTTAAAAATAGTCTGGAATACGTATATATACAATTATTTTGGGGGAGATTTTAACAAGTAATTTTTCCAAAGTCAAGTAATTTTTCCAAGAAAAAAGGTAACGTACATCAAAAGCCACATTTCGCAGCGAACAAACTTCAAAGGCACAGCGCAGGGCGCCGAAGATAATACTGTATAAATTTGTACAAAAACAAGAAACATAAACAAAGAGGAAACCTAACCCCATAGGGCAGGGGTGCCCAACCTTTTGAAGAGCGAGGGCCACTTAAGCAACTTGGTAACTAGTCCGACGACCAGTTTCAGCGGACATGTTCGGTCGTGTGTACGAGGCCTGGGTGTTTTGATTTGCACTCATCACTTTAATTTTCATACCTTTGTTTGTTGTTAGCACATATAGATTTGAGCTGCATTTTGATTTTTACACCAGTTATTCTTCAAATTCACTGTTGGCTAGCGCTTTAGTTCACCCCTTACTTTGTCCAATGGATTACTACAGTGATGGTACAACTGGCCCTTCAAATAAGGGTGATCCTGCCACAATGGTCTTTGTTCGGGCACTTCCTGTTACTAGGTGACAACCGTCTCCCAGTTATTGCATTGTCCCCCTGTGACAGACATCCCTGGTGGAGAATACAAGCAGCAAAAAGGGTAAAACTATTGAAAAACAACATTTTATGAAAACAAAAAATAAAAAGGGAATATGTTCATGCCACGCGGTGAATTAGAAAATTAGTCATCCAGTTAGCATTTAAGGGTACTTCAAGCTGTAAACATTACAATTATTTTTCAAATTGCTTATGAAAACAAGTTATGTGAGAAAAAAACACCTACACAGCATTAAACAAAGTAAAGTAGCCTCGGTAGATGTTAATTAGTTGTAAGTGCTGTCATTACAGCGTAACGCAGGTCAGCCCGCTGCTTGGCAACAAAATAAATAATGGGCATGAAGGACCTCATCTATAAAGAAAGATGAACTGACCTGACTTTATTTAGAAGAGGTAATTAAAGTGGTTGTAAATCCTGTTTAAAAAAAAAAAAGACCCTGCGAGACAAAGACATAATGAGCTAGTATGCATAGCATATGTATTACTTACCTTAGATTGAAGTCCCCCAGCTGTCCTCGTCTCCCCCTCCGGCCGGCGACATCTATCCCGTGGCTTACCTCCGGGTATCGCGGCTCCATGATTGGCCTGGGCCGCGATGATGTCACTCCCGTGCATGCGTGCGGGAGCCGCCGGTAACGGCACGCTGACTGAAGCAACGGCACATGCACATGCAGGGGACAGAGGATATCTCCTAAACTGTGCAGGTTTAGGAGATATCCTGGGTAGCTACAGGTAAGCCTTAATATAGACTTACCTGTAGCATAAAGTTGTTGTAAAGCAGGGATATGCAATTAGCGGACCTCCAGCTGTTGCAAAACTACAAGTCCCATCTGCCTCTGGGTGTCATGCTTGTGGGCTGTCAGAGTCTTGCTATGACTCATGGGACTTGTAGTTCTGCAACAGCTGGAGGTCCGCTAATGGCATATCTCTGTTGTATAGGGTTTACAACCAATTTAAAGGGAGAAAACCACCTTGTATAAAGATAGAAATGATTTATATAATATATAATACTTTCAGTAGAAAGTTGTCTACTTTAAAGTAGACATGTGCACACTGAAATATTTCATTTCGGAATTTAGTTTTCGTACGAAAAATACATTTATTTAGTTAAATTCGTTTTTATTTATTTTGTTTCGTTAAAAAATGCATTTGTTCGAAAATCCAAATTAATTAAGGTTGAATCTGTCATTGAAGGCTTATGGTGTCTGTAGAATGTTCTAAGAAGATTCGACGGAGCAGCTAAACTGTACAACGCCGCAATCATACATTTCCGGTCGAATGATCCGCCTACAAGCTATAGAAGAATTCTAATGTTGTATGACACTAGTAATAATTATATTTATAAAGTATTATTACTAGTCAACTAACATTCAAATTCTTCTATAGCCTATGGGCCGAGCATTTGGCCGTAACTGTACGATTGCGGCGTTGTAGTTTAGCTAAATTAACACACTATAGCACACACAGCTAACATCGAAACACAGAACAAACAGGAACAAAAAAAGCCGTGCCACAAAATTTCAAAATTTAAAACACTCTTGATAGGAAACTCTGAGGCCCCGTACACACGAGGAGACATGTCTGTTGAAAACGGTCCGCGGACCGTTTTCATCGGACATGTCTCCTGGGAGCTTTTGGTCTGATGTGTGTACACACCATCAGACCAAAATCCCTGCGGACAGAGAAGGGGGGGACGTAGAAGACACCGATATTCTCAAACACGGAAGTGCAATGCTTCCACGCATGCGTCAAATCAATTCGACGCATGCGCGGGATTTCGAGACGCTGGTTACACGTCATAACCAGCGGACATGTCCGATTAGGTGTACTAACCATCAGACATGTCCGACGGACATGTTTCCAGCAGACAAGTTTCTTAGCTTGCTAAGAAACTTTTGTCCGCTGGAAACCTGTCCGCTAGGCCGTACACACGGTCGGACATGTCCGCAGAAACTGGTCCGCGGACCAGTTTCAGCGGACATGTTCGACCATGTGTACGGGGCCCTAGAGTATGGTGTATAGAAAAAGCCCATATATAAGTAACATGAATCACTTAAGTAGAAGTCCGTGAGGGAATAAAACATATCTCTGAGGCCCCGTACACATGAGAGGATTATCCGCTGGAAACGGTCCTCCGGACCGTTCCAGCGGATAAATCCTCTGGCGGATTTTGATCTGATGGTTGTACTAACCATCAGATCGAAATCCGCGCGGAATCCATCCGCGGCGACGTATCGTGCCGTCGCCACGATGATGACGCGGCGACGTGCGCGACGCTGGAAGATAAAGACTTCCACGCATGCGTCGAATCATTACGACGCATGCGAGGGAGAGGAGTGGACGGATTGATCCGGTGAGTCTGTACAGACCACCGGATCAATCCGCTGGACAGGATTCCAGCGGATAGATTTCTTAGCATGCTTTTTTTTTTTTTCGCCGATAAATGTCCGCTCGGACGTACACACCATCGGATCTATCTGCTGGAACTGATCTGCGGATAAATCCCAGCGGATAGATCCGGTCGTGTGTACGAGGCCTTAGGTGATAAGCATAAATCCATGTAGGTTAAATCACTGCAGATAATATCCTACGATCCACACCACCAAGTGACATGTAAAACAATATAGGCGAACCCTCCACCGGAATAATAGGCCGCTTACCAGAGGGCAAGCAAATCAAGCAATTGGCTATAGCCCAGCCACGGCCTTTAACTTCTCAGGGACCCCAGAGCGAAGGAAGCAGACAAACAACTCGTACAACTAGTACTCGTACAGCAAAATTTGCTGGTTGCTAAGCAGTCTTTGACTATTTTTGTGAAGAAGTTCATCTCTAAGTTTGCTGCCATGGAGTACCTGTGGTTAACCAGTTCCATCCGGGGTCCCTGAGGTGTGGATCGTAGGATATTATCTGCAGTGATTTAACCTACATGGATTTATGCTTATCACCTAAGAGATATGTTTTATTCCCTCACGGACTTCTACTTAAGTGATTCATGTTACTTATATATGGACTTTTTCTATATACCATACTCTCAGGCCCCATACACACGAGAGGATTTATCTGCAGATACGGTCCAGCGGACCGTATCCGCGGATAAATCCTCTCGAGGATTTCAGAAGATTTCAATGCGATGGCGTGTACACACCATCGCATTGAAATCCGCGCTGAAATCCTCTGCCGATGACGTGTCGCGCCGTCGCCGCTATTATGACGCGGCGACGGGCGCGACGCTGTCATATAAGGAATTCCACGCATGCGTCAAATCATTACGACGCGTGCGGGGAATCCCTTTGGACGGATGGATCCGGTAAGTCTGTACAGACGAGCGGATCCATCCGTTGGAATGGATTCCAGCAGATGGATTTGTTGAGCATGTCAGCAAATATCCATCTGCTGGAAATCCATCCCAGGGGAGATTTATCTGCGGATAAATATCCGACGGAGTGTACACACCATAGGATCTATCCGCAGAAACCCATTTGATGGGATTTATCTGCGGATAGATTCTATGGTGTGTATGGGGCCTCAGAGTTTCCTAGCAAGAGTGTTTTAAATTTTTAAATTTTGTGGCGCGGCTTTTTTTGTTCCTGTTGTAGTTTAGCTGCTTGTCGAATCTTCTTAGAACTTTCGACAGACACCATAAGCCTTCAATGACAGATTCGACGTTTGAATGTTTTTCGCTGCTTCATCGAATCTTCATCGTTCATGTCGAAAAGTCTATACCCCAACACTGTCTCTATAATGTCAAATCTTTCCTCTCTATGTAGAATAATCTTGGACTAATAGAGTTAGGTTAGGCACATTCTACCACAGGTTCGATAGACAGAGATTGCTATTGACAGAGTCATGTCGAATCTTCTATCTATATCGAACTGTTGTCGCAACGAAAATGAAAATAAAGCATTTTTTTATGTCGAATCTTTCGGATTCGTTTTCGTTTATTAAAAAGGTAACGAAAATACCCGAAATTCGGACGAAAACGAATGCACATGTCTACTTTAACCACTTGGTTACTGGCCCATAGTCAAAAGACGTCCTGTTTTTAAAGATGGATATCTCGGTAACGGCAGCAGTTGCTGCCACAACCGAGGTATCCATCTTTAGTGCCAACGGTCCTGTAAACGATAACAGCGGTCTCCGCGGCGGATTCGCCGCGAGATCGCCGTTATCGGTGGCGGGAGAGGGCCCCCCCCTCCCGCGCCGTCGGTAGCGGCGGAGGCGATCAGGTCCGTTCGGCAGCTGTGTGGGTATGCGAGTGAGGGGAAAATCGCCCCCACCCGTCCCCATAGCTCTGCTGGGCGGAAGTGACGTTAAAACGTCAGTCCCGCCCAGCGTCTTAAAGAAACATATTTTTTTTCTGTCATTTGAAAAAATGACAGTTTAATTTAAGTCTTTTTGACCCCAGATCTCATATTTAAGAGGACCTGTCATGCTTTTTTATATTACAAGGGATGTTTACATTCCTTGCAATAGGAATAAAAGTGATATATATTTTTTTTTATTTCAGTGTAAAAAATGATAAACTAAATAAAAATAAATAAGAAAACAAAAAAAATTTTTTTAAAACGCCCCGTCCTGACGATCTCGCGCACAGAAGCGAACGCATACGCGAGTAGCGCCCGCATATGAAAGAGCAGTTAGCTCTACACTGCGGGCGCTGGCGCCGTATAGAGTCAACTCGCAGGTCGGCTATTTACGGAAAACTGCTGACGCGCCTTATGCGCCTTGGGAGTTTTTCACCAGACGTCAATTCTGAATAGGAACGCCCAGTCCCACGGGAATCAGAACTCGGAAGCCGGGGGGAAAATAACAATATAACGGTATGTACGGCGGAAAAAAAAAATACCAGCATACTGTTTAATGTCGCAAGTATGCTGGATGTAATGTTATATAATTGTTTTAGGGTGAACCTCCACTTTAAAAAGAGTAAACATAGTTGATTAGACATGTGCATTTAGTTTCGTTACGAATTCGAATTCGGACAAATTTTTCATTATTCGGAAATTCGTATGCATCCGAATTACAAAATTAACTAATTTAAACAAATTCAAAAAAACGCGAACGAAATTCGAATCGAATTTGAAAACAAATTCGAATCGAATTTGAAAAAATAGAAATCGATTTTCTAAAAACTACAATAAAATAGAATATAAAACAATAAAGCAATAGAATCAAAAATAATAGAATAGAAGTTAATAGAATGTAATAAAATAGAACATGACAGTCTTCCGAAATTCGAATAGTATAAATTTGAATTCTAGAATAGATTGGAAAATAATTACAATTTATGGAAACTAAAATATAAAAGAATAAAAAAAACAATAGAACAGAATAGAATCAATTATAATATATACTATATTTTATTCTATTCTCTTGTTTTTCTTTTCTATTCCATTCTAATCTTTTCTATTCGAATTTGAATTCATTTATACAAAATTCGAATTTCTTATTGAATGAAATCGAATTTGAATAGAAAAGATCATAAAAGATTAGTTTCATATTAGAATTTTTTTTTTATAATTCTTTATTTTATATATCTTTTTTCTCTTTTCCTCTGTTCCTTCCACAGACATAAAACAACAGGTACAGCTTTTACAATATCTTCATCGTTATAACATTCATTGAAATCTTCACCTTAACATCTCATAAACTCTATATTACAGCCTCCTATTTCATTTCTAATCTCCTCTGTACTGGCCCAGGTCCCCTATCCTTCGTGGACCCACTATTTTCGTCTGCTATCCTCGGAAGGGTGTTCTGAGCCCGAGGAGATATTAATCACCCACCCTAAATCCTCCCTCCCTCCCCACCCAAAAAAAAAAAAAATGCATCCGTTCAACCCTGGTCTCTCCCCCTTCCCCCCCCCCCTATAAGCTCCGCTCCCTATATTCAATATATGGAGTCCAAGTCCTCCAATAAGTCTCCTCTCGTTCCTGTATTCCCATTGTGAGGTTTTCCATCATCTGTATCTCATTTATTCTGCTAAGCCATTGCAGTTTTGTTGGGGAGGCGGTACTCTTCCATAGGATTGGTATACACGCCTTTGCGGCTGTTATCAGATGACGTAATAGGGATTGTTTATAGTTTTCCATTGATATGGGAATGTCGAGTAACAAGAATGCCGCAGGTCTGTCTCCTAAATTTATCCCGGTAATTTCCCGGATTGTCTCCGAGACCATCCTCCAGAATTCTCTTATCACCAGACATTCCCAAAATATGTGTACCATGGTGCCCTCCTCTTTCTGACATCTCCAGCAAGTTTTAGACGTGTTGGGAAAAAAACGATTTAGTATTGTTGGTGTCCTGTACCACCTTGTCATAACTTTATATCCCCCCTCCTGGTACCTAGATGCGATTGAGGCTTTATGTATAAATGCAAAGATCTTATTTTTCTGAGTGTCTGAAAGCTTGATGCCCAGATCCCTTTCCCATGCCTGTATGAAAACAAGCTCTTGTGGCGCATTTGATTCGATTAATAAAGTATACATATATGATAGCATATGTCTCGATGGTTCTTTTTTTAGACAGATTTCCTCAAATTTAGACGGGGTCCCTATTTCTACCTCATGGATCTTCAGAGATCCTAAAAACGTTCTCAACTGATTACGTCTCCATATGTCTATATCTTCTCCATATACCCGTTCTAAATCTTCGTTCTGCATTACGTGATTCTCTGTCATGAAATGTATCAGCCTACTGGCTCCCTTTCGTCTCAAGTTATTGAAATATCGGTCTTTTAACCCTGGCACAAAGCTCGGGTTTCCCAGGATAGGTGTCATAGGGCCGATACGTTTCACCAGATTCGTATTCTTACATACCCGTCTGATAACTCTAAGTGTAGCCTTTATCATCGGATGTTTCTTTGCACTCTGAGGTATCTTATTCTCCCCTAACCACGCCAGACCTTCTATAGGGATACTGCTGACTTCTTGTTCCAGATTGACCCAGGGTTTATCATCCTGTTGTGTGCACCAGTCCACTACTCGTGCTAGATGAGAGGCCTCATAATACCCCATTGGATCTGGGAGGCCCACTCCTCCTTTTTCTTTGGGTAGAGTCAATATATTTCTCCGGACTCTGGCCGGTTTTCCAGCCCAAATAAACTTCATAAACTTCGATCGTATGTCTCTCAGGAATCCCATCGGCAATGTTATGGGAAGGGTCTGCAATAGATAGATTAGCCTTGGCATCGTATTCATTTTTATTATATTTATTCGGCCAAACCATGAGAATGTTTCTTTATCCCATTTTAGTAAGTCTAACTTTATTTGTTTTATTAGGGGTAGAAAATTTAATTCAAAGATCCTACCCAATTTCCTTGGTATCTTCGTCCCTAAATATTCCACATGGGAATCTGTCCATCTGAAAGAGAAGCTACCGGCCAACTGATGCCGTAATCCACTGTTCACCTCAACTCCCATTGCTTCCGATTTGTTGTAATTAACTTTAAAATTGGAAATTTTTCCATATCTTTTTATCTCTGCTAATAAGCAAGGGAGCGATGTTATCGGGGACGTTAAGGTGAACAGTAGATCATCAGCATAAGCTGCCACCTTATAGTCGTCTTCCCCAACCCGTATACCCCTTATGTCACTGTTTGCTCTAATAGTTCTTAAAAAGGGCTCCAAAGAAAGGATAAATATAATTGGGGATAGGGGGCATCCCTGTCGGGTTCCATTATGGATAGGGAAGGGGTCTGATTTTTTCTCATTAATCCTCACTCTTGCCGATGGGCAGGAGTATAGGCTTGTGATCCAGTTCCGTAAGCCCTTCCCCAAACCAATATGTGATAGCATGGCTTTTAGATATCCCCATTCCACCCTGTCAAAGGCTTTTTCCGCATCAGCGGATATCAAAACTGCAGACTGGTGGCGTTGTTGTGCTAAATATATTGTGCTTATTATCCTTTGAGTATTCTCTCTACCTTCTCTGCCCGGGGTGAAACCCACTTGATCCGGGTGTATCAGTGCGGGGACATACGTCAACAGTCTGTCTGCCAGTATCTTCGCCAGAATCTTTAAATCGACGTCTAGCAAACATATTGGCCGGTAGCTTGAACACTCGGCGGGATCTTTCCCATCCTTGGGAATCACTACGATCTCGGCCATTAAGGTTTCAGCTGGCATCCTCTGTCCTTCGCGGATCGAATTGAAAGCCGTGACGAACCTAGGCGCCAGTTTTTCCGCAAAGATTTTGTAATACCGCAAGGTATATCCGTCGGGACCCGGCGCCTATCCCGCTTTTAATGCTCCTAGGGCTCCCAAAAATTCTTCAACTGTGATCGGGCCATCTATCTTCTCTGCTTCTTCTATAGGTATCTTTGGCATCTTTGAAGACACTAGATATTCCTTGGCCCTTTCCTCCCTTTCTGAAGTATTAATTCTTCCACCCTGCCTCTCCAAATTATATAGGTTTAAATAATAGTCTCTAAATGCTTCAGCTATTTGCTGCGTTGAGCTCACCAGCACATTCCCCTGCGTTCTAATTTTTTCGATCTGGTTGCGGGATCTCGTATCTCTAAGTGCGTTCGCCAGTAACCTGCTGGGTTTATTCCCGTATTCGTAAAAAGTTCTTTTACACCTACTCAATTTGGCTTTTGCTTTGTCCGTTAACATGAGATTTAATTTTTCCCGCAGGCCCGCCAACTTCTCCCCTGTCTGATGCGTCTGTAATTTCTTATGTGCTGTTTCCAGAAGTTGGATTTCCCCCAGCAGACTGTCCAGTTTAGCACTCAGAGTACGTTTTCTATGCGCTCCCAATGAAATTAGCACCCCTCTTAGGTAGCATTTATGTGTTTCCCAAATACTCATAGGCAGCGTTTCATCTGAGTCGTTAGTAGAAAAGAAATTGTCTAATTCCCGAGCTATCTGCTTCTCATAGTCCGGGTCTTTTAAGAGTGTCTCATTGACTCTCCAATTCCATTCTCGTGGCCCCCTCTCTCCCCATTCTATACTACAATTGGTTGGCGCATGATCGGATATCGTAAAAGACCCTATTGCTGCACCTCGTAGTCGTGAAAGAATGTTCTGATCTATAAAGACATAATCTATCCTTGTATATGTCTTATGTTTCGCAGAAAAGAAACTGTAGTCCTTATCATACGGATGGGTCATCCTCCAGCTATCTATTACCTGAGTTTCTTTCAATAGACACCTTGCTTTCCGTAATTTTGTATTGGAGATATGAGACACTCCCTTTGATACATCTATAGCTGGGTCTAATGCTATATTTAAATCACCCCCCATGATAAGGAACCCCTCTTTATGTTGTTGTACCACTTCCAGATATTTTTCCAGTGCAACTGTAGGGTCTTCATTGGGTAGATATAAGTTCACCAGAGTAACTTTTTGGTTCCCTAACTCCCCTTTTACTATTAGCATCCGGCCTACGTCGTCCGTAATTACATTAGATTCTTTCCAGATCATTTGTTTTGAGAGCAAGATTGCCACCCCATTCGCCTTAGATGTTTGCGAGGCACCATGGTATATAATCGGAAAACTTTGATTACCCAATCTGGGTATTTTATCTTTTCGAAAATGGGTCTCTTGTATAAAAGTTACCTGTGCCTTAATCCTGCTGAGTTCTGCCATTAATTTAGTACGTTTTTCTGGGCTATTTAAGCCCATGACATTATATGATGTAAAATTAATTATATCCATTTTTATCATCTTTCTGCTCTAGTGTAGGGGATTACCCTTTAACCTCACACAAGGGGATTCGAAAATATCGAGGAGGAGGGGAGGATACAAGGGGGAGAAGGGGGAGAGAGAGAGGCCGCGACCCCGATTTTAGACGAAAAAAAAAAAAAAAAAAAAAAAAAAAAGAATTTAATATTAGAATTTAAAAACATTTTGACCGAATTCCTAAAAAGTCGATCAAATTTGAAAAATTTAATTAGATTAGAAATCTACTGCATTCGAAAAAATTCTACCACATTTGAAAAAAATCTACTAAATTAGAAAAAAATACCACATCCAAATTTTTATTACATATAACCATTTTCCAAAATTCGAATTTCATATGGAATGAAATCGAATTGGAATAGAAAAGATTGGAATAGAATACATTATATATTTTTTTCTATTCTGTTCTATTTTTCTGTGCTTTTCTTTTCTATTATTTTCTATTCTATTCTAATCTTTTCTATTGGAATTCGATTTCATTCTATACGAAAGTCGAATTTCAGAAGATGTTATATATAAATATATATATATATATATATATATATATATATATATATATATATATATATATATATATATATATATATATATATATATATATATATATATATATAATATTTATTTTCTGTTCTGTGCTATTGTTTTTCTATACTATTCTTTTCTAGTATGTTCGATTCTATTTTAATCTTTTCTATTCAAATTCGATTTCATTCTATGCGAATTTCGAATTTCAGGAAATGGTTATATATAGTTTAGTTTAAATGTGGTAGCATTATTTCGAATTTGATAATTTTTTTCGAATTCGATAGATTTGTTTTCGAATGCGTTAGAATTGTTTCGAATACGAAATGAATCCCGAAAACGAATGTAATGAATGCAACGAACTTAACTAAACAAATTTAATTAAGTAAGGAATCGAAACGAGACAAAACTAATTTTTTCATCCTGCACATGTCTACAGTTTATTGATCATAAATGGCTTCAGCCAAACACTAACCACGAGTGAGAGAAAGGTTTTGTGTTATTCATATTTTCTGAAAAAATGGCCAAGAAATCATAAATTCGCACAGGGTATGTAAACTTATGAGCACAGCTGTATTTACCTATTACATAGAAAGTTGATCCAGGGAGTTTTCTTTAAAGATCAGGAAGGATTTTATTTGTATTTTTAAAGAAAATGAGATTGTGCCTTATAAGTGTTTTCCTTCTTCTAGTCTAGATCAACTACAGGTTAATGGTTCTCGTGATGCAATGAATTAGTTGCACGTGTTGTTAACAACCTGATTAATTATGTACCTTGTAAATTAGTAATTAATTCTCCAGATCCAAGACAGATAGAATGATCCATTACAAGCCAAAAAAAAATCAATCAGCAGAAAAGTGTTCAATGTAAATAATGTTAAAACATTATCAACTTATTTTTGTCTGCAACATCATTACAGTTTTTTAGCTGGATTCAGGTAGGGCGGCTCACTTTTGAGGCGGTGTAGCGTATCGCATATACGCTACACCGCCGTAAGTAAGTGAGGCAAGTGCTGTATTCACAAAGCACTTGCCTCCTAAGTTACGGCGGTGTAGCGTCAATGGGCCAGCGTAAGCGCGCCTAATTCAAATGAGGATGAGGGGGCGTGTTTTATGTAAATTACTCGTGACCCGACGTGATTGACGTTTTTTTACGAACGGCGCATGCGCCGTCCGTGGACATATCCCAGTGTGCATTGCTCCAAAGTACGGCGCAAGGACATATTGGTTTCGACGTGAACGTAAATGACGTCCAGCCCCATTCACGGACGACTTACGCAAACGACGTCAATTTTTCAAATTTCGACGCGGGAATGACGGCCATACTTAAGATTGACTAGGCCAGCTATTTGTCGACTAACTTTATGCCGGGAATCGCCTTACGTAAACGGCGTATCTTTACTGCGACGGGCAAGCGTACATTCGTGAATCAGCGTATCTCGCTGATTTACGCATTCTAGGCGTAAATCAGCGTTCACGCCCCTAGCGGCCGGCGGAACTAGACAGCTAAGATACGACAGCGCAGGCCGTCGTATCTTAGCTAGGTTTAAGTGTATCTCAATTTGAGAATACACTTAAACATACGACGGCGCAGATTCTGAGTTACGATGGCGTATCTACTGATACGCCGGCGTAACTCTTTGTGAATCTGGCTATTTGTGTGGAATTTAAAGCATATCTAACCCCAAAATCAAAAATTGTATATAATGCAGCTCACCAGTCCTTAGATGTGGTGGCTGCATTCTTTTTTTTTTTCAAGCTTTCTTTCCTTTAATTTTCACGGCCCTGCCAATAACATACACTATGTTACCAAAAGTATCGGGACACCCCTTCAAATCATTGCATTCAGGTGTTCCAATCACCTCCATAGCCACATGTGTATAAAATCAAGCACCTAGACATGCAGACTGCTTCTACAAACATTTGTGAAAGAATGGGGTGCTCTCGGGAGCTCAGTGAGTCCAAGTGTGGTACTGTGATAGGTTGCCAACTGTGCAATAAGTCCCTCCATGAAATTTCCTTGCTACCAAATATTCCATGGTGAACTGTAATGCCGCGTACAGACAATCGGACATTCCGACAACAAAACCGTGTTTTTTTTTCCGATGGATGTTGGCTGCAACCTGGCGGCACCGGATGGACCAAAACATAATGTCCTAGAGGTATTCTTTTGCATTTCGGTCATGGGGGCCATTCAATAGCAAGCTGTTTGCTATGAGGGTACTGGTGACTGCTAACTCCCCAGCCCTACTCTATGCGTCAATAAGACACATAGAACTGTGGCTCAGCTCCGCCCCTTGCTCTCTCCTCATTGGCTCACTGGCTGTGATTGACAGCAGTGGGAGCCAATGATTAGAGGCAGTCCCGAGACAGCCTCAGCTTTTTTGCACATCGCTGGATCGAGAGGGGCCCGGCTTAAAGTGGTTGTAAACCCACATTTTTGACTTTTGCCTACAGGTAAGCCTATAATAAGGCTTACCTGTAGGTATAAATAATATCTCCTAAACCTGTACGGTTTAGGAGATATTCCCCTTGCAATGCGCCGCTGATTGCAGCGGCGCATGCGCAGGGGGGGGGATCCTCGGCTGAAGGGCCGGCATGCCGGCATGAAATCTCCCGCGCGCAGTGACGTCATTGCTGCTCCAGCCAATCACAGCGCTGGAGCGGCGATACCCGGAAGACACGCTCGGCTCGGCTTGGCTCGGCGTGGACAAGGTAAATTCCCTACACCTCGTTCCGAGGTAAGTATTTCATAATGAGCTAATATGCGGTGCATACTAGCTCATTATGGCTTTTGCCTTGCAGGTATAAAAAAAATGTATATATGTATATGCGGGTTTACAACAAGTGGGTATTGGGGGGGGGGGGCTGTGAGGGGTGCAGCACACAGAAGTTTTTTTTACCTTCAAATACTGTAGAATGCATGAAGGTAAAAAACCTTCAGCTTTTACAATCACTTTATTGAGATGTCAGCAATGACAGCTATCATATTGCTATCATTATACTCCCCCTTTCAATTCTGGCTTGTGCCTCATACAGCACTTCATCATTCCACTCTGTATCTGTTTGCTTGTCAGATGTCTTTTTATTGATTGACAGTAAAGTTTTAATGCATGTAGAAATGTATTACGTGGGTAATGCCTTCTTGTTTACGGTAATGCAATACATTTTCTATACAGGATAAATTAATGTCTCCCATTTACCTGGAGGACATACAGCATCCCTCATCCCCTTTCATTTCCATTTAGTGAAATTTCAGCTTGAAGCTTGTCAGGCGTTTAACGTCACCCCCATGGAAAATAAATAAGTAGAATGAAGATATTTATTACAGACGTATGACATAAATCTATACGCACAATGCATGCTGTTCCCTATCGATAGGCAGATGTCATGAGACATGAGACATTACCTAACCTTGAGTCTGGGCCATTATTCCAGTATTTCCGAAACTACGGAGAGTTTACTGCTGGCAATACTTAAATTCACTATGGGTGATACTTAGAATGTAAAAGGATTTAAAGGGAAAGTCCACCTAAAGCTGATCCAGAGGTCTGATAAATAGTAGATAGAAAGTTAACTCCACATAGACCAGTGGTCTCCAAACCAAGGCTCAGGGGCCAGATGTGATTGCCTTTATTGGCTAGGATCACTGAAACCAATGAAGGGACACTATTCATCAATGCGGCACTATTCCTCCCACTGATACCAACAAGGGGCACTATTCCTCCAACTGATACCAACAAGGTGGCACTATTCCTCCCACTGATACCAACAAGGGGCACTATTCCTCCAACTGATACCAACGAGGTGGCACTATTCCTCCCACTGATACCAACAAGGGACACTATTCCTCCCACTGATACCAACAAGGCCCACTATTCCTCCCACTGATCCCACTGATACCAACAAGGGGCACTATTCCTCCAACTGATACCAACAAGGGGACACTATTCCTCCCACTGATACCAACAAGGCACACTATTCCTCCCACTGATACCAACAAGGGGCACTATTCCTCCAACTGATACCAACAAGGGGCACTATTCCTCCCACTGATACCAACAAGGGACACTATTCCTCCCACTGATACCAACAAGGCACACTATTCCTCCCACTGATCCCACTGATACCAACAAGGGGCACTATTCCTCCAACTGATACCAACAAGGCACACTATTCCTCCCACTGATCCCACTGATACCAACAAGGGGCACTATTCCTCCAACTGATACCAACAAGGCACACTATTCCTCCCACTGATCCCACTGATACCAACAAGGGGCACTATTCCTCCCACTGATACCAACAAGGCACACTATTCCTCCCACTGATCCCACTGATACCAACAAGGGGCACTATTCCTCCAACTGATACCAACAAGGGGACACTATTCCTCCCACTGATACCAACAAGGCACACTATTCCTCCCACTGATACCGACAAGGGGACACTATTCCTCCAACTGATACCAACAAGGCACACTATTCCTCCCACTGATACCAACAAGGGACACTATTCCTCCCACTGACACCAACAAGGTGCACTATTCCTCCAACTGACACCAACAAGGTGCACTATTCCTCCAACTGATACCAACAAGGGGACACTATTCCTTCCACTGATACCAACAAGGGGCACTATTCCTCCCACTGATACCAACAAGGGGCACTATTCCTCCCACTGATACCAACAAGGGGCACTATTCCTCCCACTGATACCAACAAGGGACACTATTCCTCCAACTGATACCAACAAGGGGCACTATTCCTCCCACTGATACCAACAAGGGGCACTATTCCTCCCACTGATACCAATGATGGGGCACTATTCCTCCCACGGATATCAACAAGGGACACTATTCCTCTAACTGATACCAACAAGGGGCACTATTCCTCTAACTGATACCAACAAGGGGCACTATTCCTCCAACTGATACCAACAAGGGACACTATTCTTCCAACTGATACCAACAAGGGACACTATCCTTCCCACTGATACCAACAAGGGGCAGTATTCCTCCAACTGAATATTCCACCCATTAATCCAATGACGGAGCATTGCTTTCTCCCACTGACCACAGTCCAGTCCGCCCAAAGCCTGTAGGACAGTAAACTGGTCTTTTGCTTAGAAAGTTTGGAGACCCCAGATATAGACTGATGATGAAATATAGGTGGACTAAAGCAAAATAACAAAGCAAACAGACAAAGGAGAAGCCTATAAAAACATGTAATGCAGACAGCATTCATACAGAATGGAGGCGCACACAGGGGTCGAGGATGCTGCTCCACTTTTTAGACTAGAGTAAAGGGTGGACGATGAGGCACATGGTATATAGGCAGACAGAACCCAGAAGACAAACCAAAGTCAACGCAAAACCAAAGACAAAAACAGCATCAGCATGCCATAAAAAAAACAACACAGGAACACTGGCTCACATTCATACTTGGCCCCAAGCAAGCAAAGTTGCATTCTTTAAAAAATTCATTAAATTCAGGCAAGACACAATAGTCCAAGGAGGCAGTCACCAGGACCACTGCCTACAAGATGCAAGCAGAAGTTTCTTGCAGCCAGTCTCATCAAAACTATCATCATTTGTGTTCATTATGGTTGTAACTCATATTTGACAATCAGAGAAAAAGGGAAGAATATGCAACGTTGGACTTTTGAGGCACACCATGTTACATTAAAATAATACTTCTTTATTAACAAACAGCATACATAAAATATTTTCCATTGTGTTGTCAAAATACAAACATTAAAATCAACGTATCACAGGATAGTACAACTGTATCATGAAATACTGATTTCTAATGGACCAACGTGTTTCATGGACATTTTCCACTTCTTCAGGAGCCAGCAGTATATGGTTTGTTCACAAGATCATCTAAACAGAAACATAATAATGAGTATAGAACCATACAACATCCCAATATAATTGTATTAATGTGTCACCCTGGGTAAAGGACAGATAGGGGGAGGAGCCACAGGCAGCGACAGAGAACTAGGGAACTAGACCAGCAACAAAACCCCAATTCACCAGTCCTCTCAGTGCCCGTGGGGCCTTAAAGAAGCAGAAAGGGTGGAAAGGGAGTCAGGTTGTACACAGGCAGACAGAACCAAGGCAAATTGAGGTCAAAACCAAAATGACATAAAGGATCAACTGGAATACTGTGGCTTACATTAATGCTTAGCTACAATAGCCCCAAGCAAAGTTGCATCCCGGGGGAGGAGACAGCACACCATTACTAATGATTTATAATAGAGAACTATGATGGGGCAGATTTGATGGAGGCACTTTAATGGGGCAGTTTGATGGGGGCAGTTTTGATGGGGAAAATGTAGGGGGCCATTTGATGAGGGCAGTTTTGTGAAGGCATTCTGTTAGATGGCATGAGCCACAGGTGGGACACAAAACTCTGGGGGCACTCACCAGGACCACTACCCATAGTAGGTAAGCAGTAGTTTTTTTGCAGCCAATACGGGCAACTCTATAATCGTAGCAGCAGCTGTGGGGACAGTAGACAAGATGGGCAGAGTGGTATCCCCAAGCAGACCATTGAAGGTGAAGTATAAGGGCTAGTTTACATTAGCGCTGCACCCTGAACTTCTTATTCAGAAGGGCAGTGGGAAGGCAGTAAATTGGTGGTTCAACCACTTGATTTTAACAACCCCTGGGTGCTCATGTGAACAAGCCCAAACTGCTATTTTTCTCCTTGAAATGATGTCATAGTGTCACAACATGTATTCTCATTAAAGACAATGCAATTTAAAATTCTCGATGCATTAGTAAAACACATTGGGCCAGATCCACGTACCCTGGCGCATATTTCCGTCGGGCGTAGTGCATCTAAGATACACTACGCCGCTGTAACTTACTTTCTTTTTTGGAATCCTCAAAGAATGCGCGCCGTAGGTTACGGCGGCGTAGTGTATATTTGGCGGCGTAAGGGCGCGCAATTCAAATAGATGTGATGGGGGCGTGTTTTATGTAAATACGTCTTGACCCGACGTAAATGACGTTTTTTTTCAACTGCGTATGCGCCGTCCGTGGGGGTATCCCAGTGCGCATCCTCGAAATTAACCCGGAACAAGCCAATGCTTACGACGGTGACGTCATTCTACGCAAATCACTATTCGCGAACGACTTACGCAAACGACGTAAAAAATTAAAAATGCAAGGCGGGAACGACGGCCATACTTTGAGTACGCCTCATAACAGTAGCTTTAACTATACGCCGGAAAAAGCCGAACGCAAACGACGTAAAAAAATGCGCCGGCCGGACGTACGTTCGTGGATCGCCGTAACTAGCTAATTTGCATACTCGACGCGGAATTCGACGGAAACGCCACCTAGCGGCCGCCGAAAAATTGCATCTAAGACTAAGACATACGCCTGTCGGATCGATCCCAGATGCCGTCGTATCTTGTTTTGTACTGTAGATACAAAACAAAGATATGACGCGGGAAATTTAAAATTACGCCGGCGTATCAATAGATACGTCGGCGTAATTCTTTTGTGGATCTGCCCCATTATTTATTATCTTGACGGCTAATATTTATTAGATTCTCAGTTTAATACTAGTTCACTTTTTTACCTTTAATTAACTGGTCAATGCGTTTCGTAGATAAATCCACTTAACAGGACCAATAGCAAACCGGGTTACAAGATGTGCAGTTTACCACAAGTGGATAATCATATCATGAAACAGATTTCCCAGCAGAATAAAACCTAGCAAACACTCCTGAAATAAGATGGTACCATGCATACAGGCCAGCAGGTAGAAAAGTCCAGAACTGGAGAAGGGTCTATCACCAGAGAAAGCTCCCCCATCTGCTACTGTTCTGGGAGTTTATGTACTGTGCCTTGAAAACGTTTTCATACCCTTTGAATTTTTCCACATTTTGTCATGTTACAATAAAAACATAAATGTATTTTATTAGGATTTTTGTGATAGACCAACACAAAGTGGCACATAATTGTAAAGTGGAAGGAAAATTATAAATGGTTTTTAAAATATTTTACAAATAAATATTTGAAAAGTGTGGGGGTGCATTTGTATTCAGCCCCCTTTACTCTGATACCCCTAACTAAAATCTAGTGTAACCCATTGCCTTCAGAAGTCACCTAGGGCCAGATTCACATAGGTGAGCGGCGGCGTAACGTATCGTAGATACGTTACACCGCCGCAAGTTTTCATCGCAAGTGCCTGATTCACAGAGCACTTGCAATGAAAACCTACGCCGGCGGCCTCCGGCGCAAGGCGGGCCAATTCAAATGGGCGTGTGCCATTTAAATTAGGCGCGCTCCCGCGCCGGACCTACTGCGCATGCTCAGTTTCGCAATTCCCGTCGTGCTTTGCGCACCGTGACGTCATTTTTCTCGAACGGCGACGCGCGTAGCGTACTTCCGTATTCCCGGACGTGTTACGCAAACGACGTTAAATTTTACATTTTGACGCGGGAACGACGGCCATACTTTAAACAGCAATATGTTTGCTGAGTAAAGTTAGGGCAGGTCAAACGACGACTAACTTTGCGACGGGAAACTAGACTAGCAGCGACGTAGCGAACGCGAAAATCCGTCGGGAATCGCCGTAACTCCTAATTTGCATACCCGACGCTGGTTTACGATGCGAACTCCCCCCAGCGGCGGCCGCAGTATTGCATCCTAAGATCCGACAGTGTAAAACAATTACACCTGTCGGATCTTAGGGCTATCTATGCGTAAATGATTCTATGAATCAGTCGCATAGATAGAAACAGAGATACGACGTATCTCTTTGGTGAATCTGGCCCCTAATTAGTAAGTAGAGTCCACCTGTGTGTAATTTAATCTCATTATAAATACAGCTGTTCTGTGAAACCCTCAGAGGTTTGTTAGAGAACCTTAGTGAACAAACAGCATAATTTAGGGCGGCCAAGGAACACACCAAACAGGTCAGGGGTAAAATTGTGGAGAAGTTTAAAGCAGGGTTAGGTTATAAAACTCTGGAGGAGCTGCAGAGATCCACAGCTCAGGTGGGAGAATCTGTCCACAGGACAACTATTATGCCCCATTCACACGATTGGGTTTCCCGGCTGACTTTTTACCGCCACTAAACTTGAGGGAAAAGCCGAGAACCTGCTCGGCAGCTTTTTCCCCCAACACATGGGCGGTTTTCCTGGCAGGGAAACTGCCACGAGAGCTTTGGCCGGGAAAGCCGGCCGTGTGTATGTTCCCCCACAGGCTTTCCCCATAGGAAAACTGCCAGATGGAAAACCGCTGGGAATATTTCTGTTAAAAAACTGCCATGGAGCATACATATTTTCTTTCCACTTCACAATTATGTGCCACTTTTTGTAGGTGTATTACATAAAATCCCAATAAAATACATTTGCGTTTTTGTTTGTAACATAACAAAATGTGGAACATTTTAAGGGGTATGATTACTTTTTTAGGGCACTGTATACCCTCAAAACATCTGATGGGAAGTTTTCTTCTTAAGAAATATGAGTGTCATTACCTGTATGATTTAAAATCTTAAATATTAATTATATTAAAAATTAGGGCTGTGGAAATTAACTATTAATTCATCGATTAATCTTAATTTTTTTTGATCGATCAAAATTATTTTGATTGGTACTCACCTCTCCGCCGGCTTCAAGGAGTTCCGTCGGAGATCCGGTGACGTCACGGAAGGGCTTCTTTGCTGTGCCTTCATATCTGCATGCCGGCGGGACCTCACTATCTGCCACACGCAAGGGCTGTTATACTTCCCTCTATCACTTCCCTCTATCAACCTGGGATTCTACAGCCATCCACTGGGAGTTGTGATAGTTCCCTTCACAGGACATCTACATGCCAACGGACTGATGGTAACCCCTCCTCATCTGGATTCAGCAGTGGTATCGTTGTACACATTTTTATACCAGTATCATACTTGGCTACATGTTTTTATGACTGCTTTTGCTACCGTTTGGTATTACTCGCACCATTTTTACAGTTTATGTAGCTACATCGATTTTATCTCCAGTGCAATATTTATTTTGTTACCTACTTGAAGACTATAAAAGTTTTAATGCTATTCCCATCGAGCGCCGCCTTTGTGTGTGTTTTTGTATCCTGCTATCCATTTTCCAGTTGTTGGTAGCTGCACTGGGAATCAGCCTGCAAGGAGGAGATCAGCTAAAAGTAGTTGGATCTGTATGTGCGTTATAATTACTGTATTAATTGGGGTATAGCGCGCTCCCGCGTATAGCGCGCACCCCTAAAGTTCCCCCGAATTCCTGTGAAAAAAATATTTTTTGCACTTAAAGTTTTGGTGTCTTGCGCGGCGTCCATCGGCGGCCTCGTTGGGTCCGGCGTCCGTCTGCGGCTTCGGGTGTCCTCTTCGTCGGGTCCGGAGTCCTTCTGCGGCGTCCTCCCCGCTCGTTTTCCGCGCCGAGTTTGAATACTGCACCGACATATACAGAGCGCAGTACACTCGTGTATTGTCGGGCAGGCTTGGCTACTCTCGCGCTGACATCCTGTATGTCCAGAACGTGAGCGCGGAAGGAGCCGAGACTGCCCGACTATACCCGAGTGTACTGCGCTCGGTATTTGTCGGCGCAGTATTCAAACCCAGCGCGGGAAAGCGGGTATCGTCGTATATCGCGCACCCACGATTTTGCCCTGATTTTCAGGGCAAAAAAGTGTGCGGTATACGCCGATAAATACGGTAATCAAAATTAGTCGATTAATCGATTAAAAAAAAATCGATTAATCGAATACAAAAATTTTGATCAGTAACAGCCCTGTTAAAAATAAATAAAATGATAAAATAAAACATCACAATAGTTTTTCTTAATTAATTGTTATTTAAAATAACAACTATTTTGGTGTATTTGTCTTTTCTAAAACTCGTCTATGTTATTTTTCTTAGAGGGTTCTAAAATGGAAGTTGTTTCATCAACCTCCCAAATAAATCTCTCTTCCAGAATCCGTTGTTCATCATCTACTTCTCGTTTTTATAGTTGAAAAATTGAGGTCTTTTTTTTCTACTTAATACTTCAATCATTCTTCCATTTATAGTTTTAGCTGACTTGTGTTCTGGAGAATTCATTCCATTCTTCATAGTCTGTTCCTTTCCAATGCAAAGTGAACTTTTGGTTTTGCGAAAAAGAAGTCTAATGCCATGTACACACGATCGAAAATTCCGACAAGAAAACCGTGGATTTTTTTCCCGACTGAATTCTGGCTCAAACTGCATGTTGCATACACACGGTCACACCAAATTCCGACTGTCAAAAACGTGGTGACGTACAACACTACAACGAGCCGAGAAAAATTAAGTTCAATGTGTCAAATTGATTCTGTTTTTTTGCACGTCGGAATTACATACAGACGATCGGAATTTCCGACAAGAACTTATCCCGTCGGAAAAATTGAGAACCAGCTCTCAAATTTTTGCTGTCGGAAATTCCGACAGAAAAAGTCAGAAGGAGCCAGGGATGGACTGGCCATTGGGACTACAGGGAGTTTCCCGGTGGGCCGATGGATCAGTGGGCCGGCTTCAGTGACAGCGGACCGCCTCCCCCCCTCCGCTCCTCTGTCTCTCCCTCCCCTGTGAGTGCTCAGGTGTGCATGCTTGTTTTAAACCCAGCCTGTTCATAGCTCAAGGCTCCCTTTTTGAGACAAATTATATGGGTAAAGACAGGTGTGTGATCCTGTCTGGAGACCGAGGCACTCTATCCAAGAGACTGTACTCCATGTTGGAGGAGTTCTATGTGCATGAGACCAAGAGAGGGTCTGGGTGACTATAAAGGCTGGGACAACTAGGCAAGTCAATGCGACTGAGGGAATCTAAGTTTCAGAGGAGTGAGGGAGCCCCTATCTAGAGGCCAGGAGTGGACCCATTCAGCAAGTCTGAGTAAGTCAGGAGAGCCAGAGAGCTGGGTGCATGGGCATCCACAGGTAGGGGCAAGCGCCCCCCCCCCCCCACCCTGGAATCAGGGATCAGCAAGGTGTCCGCAATAGGCGTGCGCACGGGTTGTGCCCAGGCACGCACACCCTAATCACCTGAGCGCAATGCGCAGACGGTCAGACGATACACTCTCCATGTACCAGCACACGGCTAAGGAAAGAAGATTGCACTGTGGGCGGCAGCCGACAGGGCATTTTAATCGTCCGATTTTAAGACAGCGCTGGTCTCTAGCATCAGGAGTCAGCACACACAAAACCCTTCCTGCTCTCCCAGCTCTGCATATACCACGGAGAAGGGGCGGGTTATCCACCACAGCCCCTCAAGCCTGCAGCTTGCATGAACAGGAGCTTATGCCAGGAGCCTGACCTGCCACTGTGAGTTATTGACGATTCTCTTCTGTGGGGGGAAGAGAGCTCTGTCGGGGGATTGGGTATGCCTACTGGCATAGCACACGCCTGGAATCTGCACCCTGCACATAGCACACGCCTGGAATCTGCACCCTGCACATAGCACACGCCTGGAATCTGCACCCTGCACATAGCACACGCCTGGAATAATGTCTGACGTTTCCCCTTTAAAAATAAATACTTGCGTGTCGCGGCTAAGCCCCTCCCCTATATGACATTGTCAAAAGGAGGCGGAGCATGGGTAACCTTAAAATTATGGCCCCCCCCTGGAAAAAATTCTGCGGTCGCCCATGGCTGGATGATACAGTCGGAGGGACTGGTGTTGCTGCTGAAGAGTACCTGTTGGCTTAGCATTTCCATTTGTTGTTTTGCCTCATGAAGCTGAAACCCCAGCATGGGCAATTGTTGTGCTGTGAACTTTTGGTTACGTTTTCCAATAAAAATTAACTAAGACTTTAAAATCTACAAGTTCGATGTGGCATGAACTTCAAAAACACCGAACACTGGGCTAACCAACCCCTATACCTAGATAGATAGATAGATAGATAGATAGATAGATAGATAGATAGATAGATAGATAGATAGATAGATAGATAGATAGATAGATAGATAGATAGATAGATAGATAGATAGTGTAAGGGGTTAGCTCGGTAGCGGGGTGTGTGACCCCTACACACTGAATTTGTACAGAAAGGCAGTCGAAGACGGTTGAAAACAAAGATTTTGGTTTATTTCTTCCATCTTGCTGGAAACAAGTTCAAGCATCCAAACAGCATAAACAAAATCAAACATAAAATAAACCCTGGCCACTTGGGGCGTCTACCTTCACCACACAGGAACCTATCTATGGAGTCTGGCACAGCCTACTGCTGGGTAGACACTGCTGGTCATACAGCAGAAAAACAATAGTCTCTTTTTGATTTTTATCACACAGAAAAATCAATCACCACCTCACCTCCTCAGAAGACTTTCAGCTACTGCTCTCCTTACTCACAAAGCCTCAGGATGCAGCAATCAGTGGTAATCCTCTGGATTACTTATAGAGGCCTTAATTGCCTCATTCTGAACAGCTGAAGTTTTCCAAAGCCCTTAAACCTTTTCTGGCTACTTCTGCAACCGACGCCTAATAACAATTGGTGTATTGTCTAAACAAGGCAGAAATGTATCTCCTGTCTGTGACGACACCCACAGATTTACCTGACTTCCTGTCACAATAGATAGATAGATAGATAGATAGATAGATAGATAGATAGATAGATAGATAGATAGATAGATAGACAAGCATTGGCTCAAAATATCCTACGTGACCAACTGATCTGTATTGCGGTATAATTTGAAGTCCTAGATAGAAAGTAGAGCCATGCAGCAAGATTGTTTTGTCAGCTTGGCCTTTAAGTGTTTTAAAGAGGCAAATTGTTGTGGCCCTATATTCCCCTTTTGGTGGTGGGCATGTGCGGTGCTACAGGACAGACTCTTATGATATGACCTATTACCTTTAATTACGTTTGAAGATAGGTATTGCTTTCACTGGGAATTACAACTTCTTTCTATCATCGCCACTCTCTTCCTGAAGAAGTCAGAATGGCGAAACGTGTAGAATTGCAAGGGTGATGGGAAATTCCTTTTTGCTTGACGTATGCACACATGTGGTTGTTCCAAACAAAAATTTAGCAGATTTTTGTAAACAAATACATTTCTTGTATTTTTAACAGTCGTTTTGTGTAATGACATGTCCTTGCACCCAAAAAGTCCCATCTTCCTAGCTTTGCTGCCGGTCTCCAAAATTTTTGAGTTTTCACGGAATGAAGAGATTGTTGGAAACCTAACAATTGGGACACTTGTGACAACTGTCTAGGATAAGGGACCAAAAGAAACCTGACTGTCTAAGAAGAGGGACAAAAAAGAAACCTGACAGGGGCCTTTTCTATTCCCAACTGTGTCCAAAACAAAAAATATAATATTGGCTTTACACATTAAAGAACATTGTTGTTAACCACTTCCCGCCCGGCCTATGGCCGATTTACGTCCGGGAAGTGGTTCTGAAATCCTGACAGGACGTCCATGGACTTCCTGCAGGATTTCATGCCGCGCGCGCCCGTGGGGGCGATCGGTGATGCGGGGTGTCAGTCTGACACCCTGCATCTCTGATCTCGGTAAAGAGCCTCGGGCGGAGACTCTTTACCACGTGATCAGCCGTGTCCAATCACGGCTGATCACGATGTAAACAAGAAGAGCCGTTGACGGCTGTTCCTCACTCGCGTCTGACAGACGCGAGTACAGGAGAGCCGATCAGTGGCTCTCCTGACAGGGAGGGTTCGCGCTGATTCGCGCAGCCCCCCCTCGGATCGCCACACTGGACCACCAGGGAAGCCCACCCTGGACCACCAGGGTGGGCCAAAAAAAAAAAAAAAGCATTGAAAAAAATAAATAAAAAAAAATTGCTTTAAAAAAAAAAAAAAAAAGATGCCAATCAGTGCCCACAAATGGGCACTGACTGGCAACATGGGTAGATCAGTGCTGCCCCACAATGACCATCAGTGCCACCCCACAGTGTCCATCAGTGCCACCCCACAGTGCCCATCCATGCCCAGTGCCCACCTATCAGTGCCCATCTGTGCCACCCATAAGTATCCATCAGTGCCACCCATAAGTGCCGCCCATGAGTGCCCATCTGTGCCGCCTATGAGTGCCCAGTGCCGCCCATGAGTGCCCATCAGTGCCGCCCATGAGTGCCCATCAGTGCCGCCTATGTGTGCCCATCAGTGCCGCATACCAGCGCTGCAAATCAGTGCCACCTCATCTGTGCCCGTCAGTACTACCTCATCGATGTCCATCAGTGCCATCTCATCGGTGCCATCAGTGCCGCCATATCAGTGCCCGTAATTGAAAGAGAAAACGTACTTATTTACAAAAAAATTAACAGAAAAAAATAAAAACGTAATTTTTTTTCAACATTTTCAGTCTTTTTTTAGTTGTTGCGCAAAAAAAAAAAAATCGCAGAGGTGATCAAATACCACCAAAAGAAAGCTCTATTTGTGGGGAAAAAAGGACGCCAATTTTGTTTGGGAGCCACGTCACACGACCGCGCAATTGCCATTCAAAATGCGACAGTGCTGAAAGCTGAAAATTGGCTTGGGTGGGAAGGTGCGTAAGTGCCTGGTATGGAAGTGGTTAAAGAACATTGTTGTTAATCAACTGTGCTTTCTGCAAGACTCTGCACTGCCTTGGGTACAACCTATTGGAGAGTGACCCTAATTAGCCTTCTCTGCCCTTTGGCTTTAGGTATATTCGGTTGGTCTGTACATAATGAACTCTGTCCACATACTTTACTGCCTGTTCAAAAGAAAAATGGACTTGTTATGAGGTTACATTTTTGTAGAGATTTACAGGGTAATATAATTGTTCCACCGCTCACCTAGAACTGGAAGCTGGAAAAATAAAATGTAATTTCCCTACTGCAATGCAGAAATGTATCATATGTAAAATACTTTGGCCCGGATTCTCAAAAGAGATACGACGGCGTATCTCCAGATACGCCGTTGTATCTCTGCGTTGTGCCGTCGTATCTATGCGCCTGATTCTTAGAATCAGTTACGCATAGATATCTATTACGCCGCCGGATCGTAACTGCATATTTACGCTGGCCGCTAGGGGCGTGTACGCTGATTTACGCGTCAAAATATGTAAATCAGCTAGATACGCAAATTCACGGACGTACGCCCGGCCGACGCAGTAAAGTTACGCCGGTTACGTTAGGCTTTTCCCGGCGTAAAGTTACCCCTGCTATATGGTGGCGTAAGTGCGGCGCACCAATGTTAAGTATGGCCCTCGTTCCCGCGACAAAATTAGAAATTTTTACGTTGTTTGCATAAGTCGTCCGTGAATGGGGCTGGACGTCATTTGCGTACACGTCGAAACCAATACGTCCTTGCGGCGTACTTTGACGCAAAGCACACTGGGATATTCCACGAACGGCGCATGCGCCGTAAGTGAAAAACGTCAATCACGTCGGGTCATGGATAATTTACATACCACACGCCCACCTCTTCACAATTTGAATTAGGCGGGCTTACGCCGGCCGATTTACGCTACGCCGCCGCAACTTACGGAGCAAGTGCTTTGAGAAAACTGCACTTGCCCGTCTAAGTTGCGGAGGCGTAACGTAAATCAGATACGTTACGCCCGCACAAAGTTACGTGCTCCTACGAGAATCTGGCCCTATATTTATGCCCCATGTTTTGTGTTCTTATTTTTGTTTAGTTTTTTAACCTTTTCACGCTGACATAACGCATATATGGGGCAGCAGGGCAGTGTATGGATATTAAAGTGGTTGTACACCCTTTACAACCACTTTTACCTACAGGTACGCCTAAATTATGGCATACCTGTAGGTGCTGGAAATATCTCCTTAACCTCCACGGTTTAGGAGATATTCACAGTAGAGACGTGCGCCGGTGTCTGCGGCGCGGGCGGATAAGGGTCTGGTATGGATATTGGGGGGAAATTTTATTATTGGCGGCAATGTTTTTATTTTCATTCACCTGTCAGCGGGGAAGCCCATTGACAGCTGATGAGTCATTAGTTGTTAAGAATGCAGAGACCGGCTTCCTGGCCCACTCCTTAACAACCAGCTACCATATATACTCGAGCAGTGGCGGTTCGTCCATAGAGGGCGCTGGAGCGCCGCCCCCTCTGGCTCTCACCGCCACTGAGTCTAATAACATAGATTCATGCATTGCACGAATCTATGTTATTATCACCGCTGCCGCTGTTCTATTCAGATGGTCGGCGCTCATGTCCGGCCATCTGAATAACGGCAGCTGGTTGGCTGTACGGAAGTGCCCATCAGAGCCAACGCCTTTGATAGACTTTTCCGAGTACAGCCCTCGGGTCCCGGAAGCTTATACAAGGAACGCACTAGGGATGCGCTCCTTGTATAAGACTGACAGGCGTCTCAGCCAATCAGGTTGGCCTATTCTGGCTACCGGTAACCTGATTGCCTGAGACGCCTGTCAGTCATCGAGGGCGGTAGAAGACATCGAGGGACGTGGATGGCTGACTCCAGTAAAGGTAAGTGCTGGGAGGGGGGGGAAGGGGCACTTTACAGGGCACAGCGGCGACATCAATGGGCACAGTGGCGACAATAGGCACAGTGGGGACAATTAAAGGGCACAGCGGTGACAATTAAAGGGCACAGCGGTGACAAATAAAGGGCACAGCGGTGACAATTAAAGGGCACAGTGGTGACAATTGATGGCACAGTGGCTGCGTTTGATGGCATGGCACAGTGGCTGCGTTTAATGGCATGGCACAGTGGTGCGAATTGATGGCACAGTGGCTGCGTTTGATGGTATGGCACAGTGGTGACAATTGATGTCACAGTGGCTGCGTTTATTGGCATGGCACAGTGGTGCGAATTGATGGCACAGTGGCTGCGTTTGATGGTATGGCACAGTGGTGACAATTGATGTCACAGTGGCTGCGTTTGATGGCATGGCACAGTGGTGACAATTGATGGCACAGTGGCTGCATTTGATGAGCACAGTGAGGCTGCATTTTTTTTTTTTTTTGCGCCCCCCAAAAATTTTGAGCACCAGCCGCCACTGTACTCGAGTATAAGCCTAGTTTTTCAGCCAAATTTTTTTGTGCTGAAAATGCCCCCCTCGGCTTATAGTCAAGTCTCCCTGCCTCAGGCTTTGTTTCATTGGATGGCCATGACTAGACTGCATGTCACAGCGACGGGAGATCGGATACATGAGGCAGGGAGATGGGCACAGTGAGGCAGGGAAATGGGCACAGTGAGGCATGCAGATGGGCACAGTGAGGCTGAGGCATGCAGATGGGCACAGTGAGGCTGCAAATGGACACATTGAGGCTGCAAATGGGCACGGTGAGGCTGCAAATGGGCACAGTGAAGCTGCAGTTGGACACAGTAAGGCCACAGATGGGCACATCGAGGCTGCAGATGGGCACAGTGAGGCGGAAAATTAGCACAGTGAGGCGGAAAACTGGCACAGTGAGGCTGCAGATTGGCATTGTTGACCCTCTTTTCTACTTACAGAAGCTGCTGCATTCTCACCCTAGGCTTATACTCGAGTCAATACGTTTTCCCATTTTTTTTTGTGGTAAAATTAGGTGCCTTGGCTTATATTCGGGTCGGCTTATACTTGAGTATATACAGTATTCACTATACCCTGATTGGGCAAAGCTTTGCCCAATCAGAGTTTAGAATGCACTGTGCAGCACGCAGTTCATTGTGGGGCAAAAATCCCACCCAGCGCCAACGTACCAAACTACACGAAAAAATTGGACAGGCACAATTTTATGCGACGCAGTGCGCCACAGCGTATGGTAGTGAAAGATGGTGTATTATATTATATAAAAATATACGAAGGTCATATTTGTCATTATCCTGGAACCTCCAATGTTGAGTTGCATACGTCTTCAATAATTATTTGTAGACAATTCTAAGGCCCCATACACACGATAGAATCCATCCGCTGAAAAATCCCAGCAAATGGGTTTCAGCGGATAGATCCTATGGTGTGTACACTCCAGCGGATCTGTTTCCGCGGATATATCTCCCCTGGGATGGATTCCAGCAGATCGGATATTTGCTGACATGCAGAACATATCCATCCGCTGGAATCCATCCCAACGGATGGATCCGCTGGTCTGTATAGACTCACCGGATCCATCCGTCCGAAGGGATCCCCCGCATGCGTCGTAATGATTCGACGCATGCGTGGAATTCCTTCTATGACAGCGTCGCGCACGTCGCCGCGTCATAATCGCAGCGACGGCGCGACACGTCATCGCCAGAGGATTTCGGCGCGGATTTCAATGCGATGGTGTGTACACTCCATCGCATAGAAATCCGTGGAAATCCTCGAGAGGATTTATCCGTGGAAACGGTCCGCTGGACCGTATCCGCGGATAAATCCTCCCGTGTGTATGGGGCCTCAGACAGCACTCCCTAGAGTGTGCACCTCAGCAAATGAATAATCTAACAAAGCATTACTTGGATGCCCAATTCTTGTGCCTTTAAATGGTCTTCGGCCCCAGGATATGAATTCTACAAAACTGTAGTGGCGCTGATGATAATAGGACAGCAGATTGAAAAATGAAAACATCTAAAATGCTGCTGCAAATTGCAAACAAGTCATCAATTATTTAACAACGATGGATCGTAAAGCCCACGCCATAATCACCTTTTATAAACAACGCGTGCACACTGAATCATTGGAAACAAATGAGCCTCATTTTTTTATATTAGATGTGTTGATAGTTTTTATGACCGTTCCATAAGGACCTGTTGTTACTGGAATATATTGATGGTGGAGAACAGCTACCCCTACAGGCAAGGAAGAGGAAACTTTATTGCATTCGGCAATGCAAAAGTTTACGCTCACTGGGGTAGATTCAGTTAGATTCGCGCAGTTTTTACGTAGGCGCAGGGCACTGTTTTTCCCCTGCGCCCCCGCAAATTATCTGCGCTACCCTTGATTCACGGAGCAGTAGCTCCGTAAATTGCGTGAGCGCTCCGGCAAAATGCCCAGCGTAAGCGCGCGCAATTTAAATGATCCCGTAGGGGGCGTGGATCATTTAAATTAGGCGCGTTACCGCGCCGAGCGTAGTGCGCATGCTCCGTCGGGAAACTTTCCCGACGTGCATTGCGGTAAATGACGTCGCAAGGACGTCATTTGCTTCAAAGTGAACGTGAATGGCGTCCAGCGCCATTCACGATTCACTTACGCAAACGACGTAAATTTCAAACTTCGCGACGCGGGAACGACGGGTATACGTAGCATTGGCTGCCCCTGCTAATAGCAGGGGCAGCCTTATGCAAAAACCGACGTACGCAAACGACGTAAACTGCGTACGCAGGGCTCGCGTAGGGTTGTGAATCGGCGTTAGTATGCAATTTGCATACTATACGCTGACCACAACGGGAACGCCACCTAGCGGCCTGCGTAAGAATGCAGCCTAAGATATGACGGCATAAGGAGCCAGTCATTTCTTAGGCTGCAGTCGGCGTAACAAGGTTCCTGAATAAGGAGCATTCGTAACGCCGGCGCAGGTAAGCAATTGCGATGCGTAACTATGGTTACGCAGACGCAATTGCTCTTTGAATCTACCCCACTGTTGAGTAGAACTATAGGCAAAACCTTTTTTTCATTTTGGATAAAGTAAAGGGAGATTTCCCTTCACTTCCTGTCCCAAAACAGGAAATGAGAGGAAATCCCTGCAAATTAAGGGAATTCCTTGGAGAGCCAAGGTTTCCAGAACTATTGGGCTAGATTCAGGTAGCCCTGCGTAACATTGTGCGGGCGTAACATATCTCCGATACGTTACGCCGCCGTAAGATAGGGCGCAAGTTCCGTATTCATAAAGAACTTGCGCCCTAAGTTACGGCGGCGTAACGTATGTGGGCCGGCGTAAGCCTGCCTAATTCAAATGGGGATGATGTGGGCGTGTTTTATTTAAATTATTGTTGACCCCGCGTATTTTACTTTCTTTACGAACGGCGCATGCGCCGTTCGTGAAAGAATCCCAGTGCGCATGCTCGAAATTCCGCCGCAAATCGTCATTGCTTTCGACGTGAACGTAAATTACGTCCAGCCCTATTCGCGAACAACTTACGCAAACGACGTAAAAAATTAAAAATTCGATGCGGGAACGACGTCCATACTTAACATTGCGTACGCCTCATAGAAGCAGGAGCATCGTTATGCCGGAAAAGCCTTACGCAAACGACGTAAAAAATTACGCCGTGCGCACGTACGTTTGTGAATCGGCGTATCTAGGTCATTTGCATATTCTATGCCGAAAACGACGGAAGCGCCACCTAGCGGCCAGCGTAAATATGCACCCTAAGATACGACGGTGTAAGAGACTTACGCAAGTCGGATCTTAGGCTAATTTCGGCGTATCTTGCTTTCTGAATACAGAGAGAAGATACGCCGGCGCCGCTTTGAATTTACACGGCGCATCTATAGATACGCCGGCGTAAATCCTTGCTGAATCTAGCCCTTTGTCTCCATTGGAATATTTCCTCTCTATGACTTTTCTGGGGACAACCCCAATTTTTTTATTTTCTTTTACTTTAATATTCTAAGATAATGGTAAACGGGACAAATAAAGAGGGTGAATCTCCCTAAAGGGGACACAGACTGCAATAAACAAACATTTTAATGCCTCTCCACTCTATCCAAAACTAACAAAAAAAAGTTTTGCCTTTAGTTATACTTTAAAGAGGAGCCCTGAATTGTGTCCCAGAAGATTGTGGGTAAAGGAGAGGGTGCCAAACCTCCGGTTCAGATCGCTGCGGCACATCTGGCTGGAAGTAGGAGAGGGTACCTGTCAAAACCAGGCACCCACTCTCTCCCCCCCCCCCCCCCAAAAAAAAGTGCCAAATGTGGCAGTGGAGAGGGGGAGGGTGTAAACAAGGAAATTCCCTATTTGGGTGGAGCACCGCTTTAAGTATATGAATATACCAACCTCCTAGTTTAGAGTAGACTGCTAGGTAAATTTAGTTTAACTCTTCTGTAAACAGTGGAGCAGGGATTGGTTGCCTAGGGCTGCTCATTGTTTCACAGGCTGCTGTTCTGCTACTCCCCCCAGTCTTCTAGAGTGTTCTGGAAGCCTAGTCGGTGGCAGAGCAGGACAGGCAGCCTGAATATTTATGGGACTCTAACCAATCCCTGGGGAGGTGTGCCCAGAAGGTGGAGGGAGACCCATAAGTAGTCTGAGGCCTGGTAGCAGAGGACAGTGTTCCTGGGTCCGGTGCTGCAGGAGGAGACCAATGTGCAGGGCCCTAAACCAGGGGCAGAGAAAACTAGATAAGCCCCTGCAAAGACATTAAGGTCACAGCTAGGCTTAGCAAGAGGGCGTAACATAACGTGACCAGATTTTTAAAATGAAATCCTGGGGCATATTTTTTCTTTTTAGGGCTGTGCAAATTAACTTTTAATTAATCGATTAATCTTTAATTTTTTTGATCGATCAAAATCTTTTTGATCGATTAAAATTCTTTGATTGGTACTCACCTCTCCGCCGGCTTCTGGGTCTTCAGGGAGTTCCGTCGGAGATCCAGTAACGTCACGGACACCGGCGGGGCTTGCCGTGTCCATCTGAAGGGCTCCTTTGCTGTGCCTTCATATCTGCATGCCGGCGGGGCCTTACTATCTGCCACACGCAAGGGCTGTTACACTTCCCTCTATCAACCTGGGATTCTACAACCATCCACTGGGAGTTGTGATAGTTCCCTTCATGGGACATCTACATGCCGACGGACTGATGTTATCCTCTCCTCATCTGGATTCAGCAGTGGTATCATTGTACACATTTTTATACCAGTATCATACTTAGCTACATGTTTTTATGACTGCTTTTGCTACCGTTTGGTATTACTCGCACCATTTCTACAGTTTATGTAGCTACATCGATTTTATCTCCAGTGCAATATTTATTTGGTTACCTACTTGAAGACTATAAAAGTTTTAATGCTATTCCCATCGAGCGCTGCCTTTGTGTGTTTTTTGTATCCTGCTATCCATTTTTCCAGTGGTTGGTAGCTGCACTGGGAATCAGCCTGCAAGGAGATCAGCTCAAAGTAGTTGGATCTGTATGTGCGTTATAATTAATCTAAATTAGTCGATTAATCGATTAAAAATAAAAACGATTAATCGAACAGAAAATTTTTGATCAGTAACAGCCCTAATTTTTTTATACTAGTAATGGTGGCAATCAGCGACTCAATGCCCGTTGCCGCCACCGCCCGCCTCACAGCCTGTCAAGTCTTACTCTCCGTGCCCCGGCTACTACTGGGTGGGGTGCGGAGGAAGAACACTCCACCAGGGAAGGCAAGGAGATAACCAGGCAGTTGACTGGCCGGGACTTGAGCCAAGGCAGAAGAACATGCCAGCGGCGCTGAATGGGCATGCGCTTGAAACTGAAGAAATATTCCTTCCACTCCAACTACCACATGATCATCAGAAAGGGGCACAGATAATGGAAAAAAATACCCCCCCCCCCCCTACGCTAGTAGGAGCGGGAGAGCGCGCGGGGGGGTGTAATTTTGAATTTTTATTTTGTCTAATTCTGCCCCGACTTTTTTTTTGTTGCCCCAGCCCCTGTTCAAATATAATCCAGGGACAAAACCGGGGACAGACTTGGTCCGGGGACAGTGTCCTCAATCCGGGGACTGTCCCTGGCTACCAGGGATGTCTGGTCACCCTATCGTAACAGCCTAGAGTCAAGCAGTTCTCAAATTGTACAGTCCTACAATTCCGGGGTATCCCAATCTCCTCATCCTTATCCAAGTAACTGTTATAATAAAAACCTGTAGAGCAGTGGATGGTGTCAGTAGAGCAGTGGATGATGTCAGTAGAGCAGTGGATGGTGTCAGTAGGGCAGTGGATGGTGTCAGTAAGGTAGTGGATGGTGTCAGTAGAGCAGTGGATGGTGTCAGTAGAACAGCAGATGGTGCCAGTAGAGCAGCAGACAGTGTCAGTAGAGCAGTGGATGGTGTCAGTAGAGCAGCGGATGGTTTCAGTGGGGCAGAGGATGGTGTCAGTAGAGCAGTGGATGATGTCAGTAGGGCAGCGGATGGTGTCAGTAGAGCAGTGGATGGAGTCAGTAGGGCAGAGATTGATGTCAGTAGTGCAGTGGATAGTGTCATATATTTATTTACTTTTTATTCTTTTATATATATATATATATATATACACATTTTTTTAGGAGCCCCGTCAGGGGCCTTTGTTGAAATATCAGGGGTCTAAACAGGTCAGATCTGTGCCATGCCACATGACACACCCGGTGTGCATGCCTATGGTCAGCAGCTACAAATACTTTTTAATATTAGGACACTTATCCTTCCTGGAATCCAGCGGTGTCTTCACCCGAGCTGATTTTTCAATTGGCTATCGGGTGCTGCCGCAGCCATCTCCTCTAAAGGAAATCGGCAGTGAAGCCATGCAACTTCACAGCCATTCCCTACTGCGCATGCGCCAACGCACGCTGCCCTTTCTAAAAGGGCCGACTGCGGAGAAAGAAGGAAGGGGGCCGAACCTGTCAAAAATAGATATCTGCTCCCCCCCCCCCCCTCAAAAAAAGATGCCAAATGTGGCAGCAGGGGGGGAGGGGTTTTAGGCAGATAAGCGGAGCTCCTCCTTTTGAGTGGAGCTCAACTTGAACTCTGTTAGACCGAAAGTTCAGGGAAGATGAAGGAGAGTCGGGAAGCAGCATTGAAAGGTGTAAACGGCAAGTCCTGGGGCAAGAATTCAAAAAATATATTTTGCTGGGGAATGTTTATTTTATTTTATTTAAAAAAAAAAAATTATAATAAGCATCCTTTACCTGCAGACATTCCTCTTTTCACTTCCTCATTGTTCGTTTTTGCTCAGAAGTTGCTCTATTTCTTCTCTGTTCTGTTCACTTCCTGCTTGTCTGATTGTTACTCACCACCGTGACGGGAGGCTTTACTGCTGTGGTCAGTAACGTGCTCACCCCCTCCTGGGAACTACATCTGTGCGGCAGGACGCTCTATACGTGTTAGAGACTTCAAGGAGGTGTGAATTACTGGGCGTGCCGCAATTCATACTGGGAAATGTAGTTCTTACATGAACGAGCGCCGCAAACCAGGAAGTGAATGAGAGAACAGAAACTAGAATGCCGGAGGTGATATAGATGAAGGAATTTAATAGGTATTTACTCGTTTTTTAACAGAATCATTACACTATTCTGTCTGTCTACCTTGCAGACATTCATTTTAGGCAATTTTTTTTTCCTTTAGTGACCCTTTAAGCTAAAGCAAGTCAAGGGTTCATTTAAACTAGGTTAAGTAAATAATTATTTCAAGCACAAACAAGTTAATCCCTTCATTACCAGGGATAATCTATGCTTTAATTACTGGGGTGATTTGTACCTTCACAAATATGTTATTAGCCTGTTTGTGTTTTTTCTTGCTACAAAGTGTAGTGGTTCTCTCTCTCTCTCTCTCTCTCTCTCTCTCTCTCTCTCTCTCTCTCTCTCTCTCTCTCTCTCTCTCTCTCTCTCTCTCGATATTAGGAGCCAAAGGGGGGCAGATTTTTATGAGAAAGCAAAAGTTTTGTTATATTGTTTTGTCAGCTAATCATTGTAATATGACAGTGATCACTGACTGCATTTTCAGCATGTATTTATAAAAAAAAAAAATAATAATAATAATTGCTGAACTATTTGTCCTGCAATACTGCATGCACATTCATTCTGTGCAAATCCCAGCAAAATCAAATGTTACTAGGCTATTTTCTCTTTGGGTTGGATGTTCTTCATTTATAAGAATAGCTTGAATCAGAAAAATACTGCATTATGACCACTAGATGGAGCTCATAATCATAGAAAAATAAATAGGAAATTATTATTATTATTATAACCGTATATACTCGAGTATAAGCCGACCCGAATATAAGCCGAGGCACCTAATTTTACTACAAAAATATGGGAAAACGTATTGACTCGAGTTAAGGCCTAGGGTGTCCATCTGCATGCCTCACTGTGCCTCACTTTGCCTTACTGTGTCCATGTGCATGCCTCACTTTGTCCATGACTAGACTGACTTTAACATGGGAGTCAGTGTTGTCAGTGTAGTAGACAATATAGTGGTCAGTGTAGTAGACAATATAGTGGTCAGTGTAGTGTAGTGGACAGTATGACAATAGCAATCTGTGTCTATCGAACCTGTGGTCGAATGTGCCTAATTAACTCTAATTAACTCTATTAGTCCGAGATTATTCTACATATAGAGAAAAGATTCAACATTATAGAGACATGAAGACCATTCGACATCAACGACGAAGATTCGACGAAGCAGCGAAAAACATACAAACGTCGAATCTGTCATTGAAGGCTTATAGTGTCTGTGGAAAGTTCTAAGAAGATTCGACAAGCAGCTAAACTGTACGACGCCGCAATCGTACATTTCCGGTCAAATGCTCGGCCCATAGGCTATAGAAGAATTCAAATGTTGGTTGACTAGTAGTAATAATTTATAAATATAATTATTACTAGTGTCATACAACATTAGAATTCTTCTATAGCTTGTAGGCGGAACATTCAACCAGAAATGTACGATTGCGGCGTCGTACAGTTTAGCTGCTCCATCGAATCTTCTTAGAACATTCGAAAGACACCATAAGCCTTCAATGACAGATTCGACCCTAATTAATTCGGACTAATGCATTTTTTTAACGAAACAAAATAAATAAAAACTAATTTCTGGAGTAACTAAATTAATTAATTTTTTCGGATGAAAACGAAATTCCGAAACAAAATATTTCAGTGTACACATTTCTAGTCAGGAACCATGAATCAGACTGAGACAGAAGTGCAGTAAAAATCACACTATTTAATAAAATGGTATAATGGTATAAACAGAGCAAACATAGCCAGAGTTCGGAAACCAGGACAAGTAGTCAGAACAAGCCAGAGAAACAGGAGTCCAGAGATCAGCAAAGTCTGGTGCAGCAAACAGGATCAGGAACCAGAAGGGAAGTCAGCCGAGCAAAAGTCTTTCACAGGAAAACACAGCAGAAAGAGTCTGGATCTGTTGACCAAGGCGAAGGCACAGAAGATCTGATCCAAGGAGTTTAAATAACCAGCTGTTGAGCAGGAAATTAAGACCAGGTGAGTCACTGTGGAAGAGTCTTTGGCAATTAACCGACAGCTGAGCACAAAGCTCTGAGAAGGAAGGGATGAGCCCAGCCCTGACACAGCTTCAACCAAGCTAGAAGCCATCTTGGGAAGACAAACTCCACCCGTTAATTGGCAACTATCGTACGAGAGTCTGGCCAATAGCCATTTTAAAGGATAATTATAGTTTTCATATCTATTATTGATTTTTCTGTTTGCAATTATTTTATGCTAGCTGATTTGCTACCCTATTAGATATCCTAAAACCCCGAAACTTGGTTGTTTTAATTTGCCGTATAGGCATAACTTTAGCTGCACTTCACCTGGTAATTCAACTGCAGCGGATTCACGCATCAGATTAGTCAAACGCAGTTATCTGCCAAATTTTATCCAAGATATCAACAGAAGGGGAAATTCATTATTGTATTCAATCTCAGAGGTATATACTTTATGGTAACAAATAATTTTCGAACTTTAATGCAAAATATAATGTCTGTGTCAACCTTTTAATCAAACTGTGAGGCCACGTACACACCACCGGATCTCCGCTGGAAACGATCCGCCGGATCGTTTCCAGCGGAGATTCCTCCTCCGGATTTGGATCCGATGGCGTGTACACACCATCGGATCCAAATCCGTGCGGAATTCATCCACGGTGACGTGTCGCGCATGCGAGGGAGGGGAGCGGACGGATTGATCCGGTGAGTCTGTACAGACCACCGGATCAATCCGCTGGAGCCGATTCAAGCGGATAGATTTCTTAGCATGCTAAGAAATTTATATCCGCTTGAAATCGATCAGCCCGAGGAATCTCCGCGGATAAATATCCGCTAGGCCGTACAGACGACCGGATTTGTCCGCTGGAACTGATCCGCGGATCAATCCCAGCGGATAGATCCGGTCGTGTGTACAGGGCCTGAGGGGTGTTTGTAAGTGCCTTATTTTTATTTATTTTTTTTATATTCTGCAGTCTATACTTATACTGATCTTATCATGTTATTTAAAGATTTCTGCTTGGAAAAATAACTTAGAATAATGAATTAAGTCAGTTACATATACATTATTATGTTATTAATCCAAACTACGGCAGCCCTTTGCTTGCTTTTATCCGGTGCTTGGGGCACTGTTTCATCCACTGATACAAAAAATGGGACATAATCCCCCCACTGACAGTGGAGAGGCACAATTTCTCCAAATTACTTCAATAAACGGGCACAATTCCTCCCAATGACACCAATGATGGGTTACAACTTCTCCCAATGATGGGGCGCAATTCCTCCCAATGAGACCAATGATGGGACACGATTCCTCCCACTGACACCAATGATGGGGCATAATTTTTACCAATGACACCAACCATGGGGTCCAATGACACCAATGATGAGACCCAATATATTCCAATGACAGCAATGATGGGCACAATTCCTCCCTCTGTCACCAAAGATGGGGCATTGATTTTTTCCCACTGACATCAAGACCATTTCTGCTCCCACTGGCCACAGTCTGGCCCTCATAAAGTCTGAAGGACAGTAAATTGGCCCTTTGTTTAGAAAGTTTAGAGACCCCTGAATCAGTGGGGGCTGGTGCTTAAAATTTTTGGGGGGACCAAACAAACTGAAAAAAAAATCAATTGCCGCCACTGGGCTAGATTCAGAAAGAATTTACGCCGACGTATCTATTGATACGCCGCGTAAATTCAAATCTGCGCCGGCGTATCTTCTTTCTGTATTCAGAAAGCAAGATACGCCGAAATTTGCCTAAGATTCGACTGGCGTAAGTCTCTTACGCCGTCGTATTTTAGTTGCATATTTACGCTGGCCGCTAGGTGGCGCTTCCGTCGATTTACACAAGGAATATGCTAATTAGGTAGATACGCCGATTCACAAACGTACGTACCCCCGGCGCATTTTTTACGTCGTTTACGTTAGGCTTTTTCCGGCGTAAGGTTACTCCTGCTATATGAGGCGTACGCAATGTTAAGTATGGACGTCGTTCCCGCGTCGAATTTTGAAATTTTTACGTCGTTTGCGAATAGGGCTTTGCATAAATTACGTTCACGTCTAAAGCATTGACGATTTGCGGCGTACTTTCGAGCATGCGCACTGGGATTCTTTCACGAACGGCGCATGCGCCATTCATTAGAGACGTCATTTACGCGGGGTCATGTTTTATTTACATAAAACACGCCCACCTCTTGACAATTTGAATTTGGCGCGCTTACGCCGGCAGATTTACGCTACTCCGCCGCAACTTACGAAGCAAGTGCTTTGTGAATACTGCACTTGCCTGTCTAAGTTGCGGATATGATACGCTACCTTCGCACAAACTTGCGTCCCCCTACGTGAATCTAGCCCACTGTGTCCATTAAGCGCCACCATTTTGTCCCCTTTAAATGCAGCCAGTTTGTCCCCCCAAAGCAGCCAGTTTTTGCCCCAATTGCAGCCAGTTTGTGCCCCAATTGCAGCCAGTTTGTGCCCCCAATTGCAGCCAGTTTGTGCCCCCAATTTTACGCCAGTTTGTGCCCCCAATTGCCGCCAGATCATGCCCTCAACCAGGGAACGCACAGCCTGTGTGCCCTCTGGTTAACCATTTGGAAGCCGATTCGGCAATGCATGAAGCTATGTATTGTTGATTGGGTGCAGAGGAGAGAAGGGGCGGCGCTCCTGCTCCCACTATGGACGCACTGCCCTGGATTAAACAATCGATTTAGCCGACTAAATAAATTATTCATGCATTCCCTGACAATTGTTCGATAAGAAGAAGACTTTTATTATACTGCATAGGCACAGATGATGATCCATTTTTCACAAAAAAAAAAAAACAGTAACATAGACACATTTTGCATTAGCCCTGCTTGTGTTTATTGGACGCAGGCCGGGCTGTCACTTACACCAAAACACAGGCCCAGCCTACTGCCATCTCTGTCGTATTCCCTTGTTTTCCTTCACAGCGTCCCATCCTAATTCCATGACATTATTAGCGTCTGGACAGTGTTGGGATCTGGAGATCATCCAATCTTCAGAAGGCTGTAATGAAACACAATTCCCAATGTGACGTTATACAGAAGATTTTTTTTTTGCTATTTTTATGTTTTTGTTAACATATTCATGATCATTACAACCAACTATAAATTACTTTATGGTGTATGTTATTCAAAAGGAACTTTTTTGTACGTTCGCTGAGTTATTTCAATTAGAAGTAGCACTGTAAAAAACCTCTGCCACGTTTTTCACGTTTTACTTACTGATATGCGGCATTTTCGTGGTTAATTTTTTGACATGGGGCTCTTGGTGCAGAAAGTGATTATTAACCCAAAGGTTCCCCTTGCCCTGATCCTAACCTCCGAATTCTAAATTTAACGTGACACTAAACAATGGTTTTAAAAAAAAAATTGGAGGCATCTGAATGAAAGAAAGACATGAGAAGCCAACTGTGATTCTACTTGATTCTACTTGATGGAACCCATAAAAAAGCTAAAACACTAGTTTGGTGAAGTTCACTATAACCTATTACAGTGAGTTCTCCTTGCCCCAGATGACGTCAGTTGTGACGAAACGCGTTTCGCGCCCATCCACATGAGGATGATGCTCGTGAGTACTATTTATACTTTTCATAACATTTTCAGTTTTAAAGGTGGTTTATTAAATTATCAATTCTATGTGGTCTCCTGGTTCTATCATTATAGTCCCAAGTAAGATCTTAGGGCCAGATTCACAGAAGAAATGCGCCGGAGTATCTACTGATACTCTGGCGTATTTTCAAATTTGCAGCGTTGTATCTTTAGTTTGAATCCTCAAACCAAGATACAACGGCTTTTGGCATTGATCCGACAGGCGTACAGCTTCGTACGCCTTCGGATCGTTGGTGTAATACTTTGGCGCCCGCTGGGTGGAGTTTGCGTCGTTTTCCGCGTCGGGTATGCTAATTAGCTGTTTACGGCGATTCACCAAGGTACGCGCGGCCGTCGCATTCTCTTACGTCGTCGCTAGTCAGCTTTTCCCGGCGTATAGTTAAAGCTGCTATTTCGTGGCCTATCTTTAGACTTGCCATGTTAAAGTATGGCCGTCGTTCCCACGTCGAATTTCAAATTTTTTTTTTTTGCGTAAGTCGTCCGTGAATAGGAAAGGACGTAACTCACGTCGACGTTCAAAAAATGACGTCGGTGCGACGTCATTTCGCGCAAAGCACGGCGAGAAAATTCAAAACCGAGCATGCGCAGTACGTTCGGCGCGGGAACGCGCCTAATTTAAATGATACACGCCCCATTTGAATTAGGCGGGCTTGCGCCGGACGGATTTACGGTATGCCGCCGCAAGTTTACAGGCAAGTGCTTTGTGAATCTGCTTGCCCATAAAACTTGCGGCAGTGTAACGTAAATGCATTACGTTACGCCGCCGGAATTCTCTCTGAATCTGGCCCTTAGAGTGAGTGGTATTGTAGATGCCTTGCTGCCATGGAGTCACCTGTTTTTCTGTGATACGGGAGCATTCTGACTTTTTATAACTTGGAAGTCAATCCCATTTGGTAAGAATATTTTAAGTGGGTGGTGAAGGTCAACAGATTCCCATTCTATCTTTCAGCATGCATTTATGTGGATGTGCCTTACTCACTTTCAAAGTGTTTCACTTCTATTTATATTTACTTACAGTTGGAATTATTACATTTGGACTCTATTGATTGGACACTGCACAACTTTTTTTGTTTGTTTGCTTTTATATGTGTGACTTTTATTTTTCATACTTCGATATTTAGCACTACACTTTTTTACATTTTCAGTACAGTGAGTTACTTTGGGAGAGCAAGTGTGTTACTGGCAGAATCACCAGGTGAAAAAATAAAAAATAAAAACCTGAAAAAAGAACACTACATCTAAAGACTCTCAAAGTGATTGTAAATGGATTTGCACAGAGCCGCCCGGATCCTCCTCTTCTCGGGTCCCTGACTGGAGCTCCTGGCCCCTCCCTCCTGTTGGGTGCCCCCACAGCAAGCAGCTTGCTATGGGGGCACCCGAGCCGATTCACAGCTCCCTGTGTCCATTCAGACACAAAGCTGTGGCCCGGCCCCGCCCTTTCTATTCTCATTGGCTGACTGACTTTGATTGATAGCAGTGGGAGCCAATGGCGTAATGCTGCTGACTCAGCCAACGAGACATTCCTACAACGTCGCTGGAATTAGACCTCAGATAAGTATTAGGGGGGCTGAGGGGGGCTGATGCACACAGAATGCTTTTTATCTTAATGCAAAGAACGCATTAAGATAAAAAACCTTCTGACTTTACAACCACTTTAACCACTTCCGGACCGCTGCACGTCGATATATGTCGGTGGTTTGAAGAGGGATATCTTTGTTATGGCAGCAGCTAGCTACCATAACCCAGGTATTCTCCTCCTCCGCCGGCGGTCCGGTTTCCGATAATAGTGGTCTCTGCGGCCGATTCACCGCAAGATAACTTTTATCGGCGGCGGGAGGGGGTCCCCCTCCCGCCGCTCTCCCGTGCCCTCCGCTGCTTACCGGAGCCATCAGCAGTGGCGGTGGCGGTCGGGTCCTGTTGCTGGCTGGGTATGGAGCTGAGTGAGGGGAAGATGCCCCCCACCATCTCCATATCATAGCAGGGCGGAAGCGGCATCAAAATGTCCCTTCTACTCATAGCTCTTAAATAACCATTTTTTTTTTTATCTTTTCAAATGACATTTGGAGGTATGCATTAGGTGTGCACCCCCAAGCTCAAACACACACTACCGATAACTCACAATGTTCATTCAGAAAGGGAAAGGGTCAGTAAATTACATATTTTACGGGCCCATTTCCCCACTTGTCCTAAACCATCCCCGCAGCAACAGCCGAGAGGAGAGGAGGGAAGCCGGAAGCACTGCAGGGGGCGGGGGGAACCAGGGCAGTAGGGGGAATTGTGCTGCACAGTGTGATTAAGGTGTGGGCACACCTGGCACACCCTATGCACATGCCTATGCTGCCCTGTAAAGAGTACCTGTCTCTATATAATTAGCGTTTTTTTTTTTTTGCTTTCAGCCACAGCATAATTCACGAGACAGGAAAACCCGTCAGGCTAAGTCACCAAAGAAGCGTCATTATATTTGTAACACATACGTAGCTGATGTAGTGCTGAGTGTTCCAGCTGAATCACCATTTGTCTGTTTTTTATCAACATTTCAAAATACCATCAATGTTAAATATAGCCGAGCAGAGAAAGAGAAAAAACATGAGAGGCCCGTCTGCCGCGCACTATATAAATCCGGCATTCTTGTCCGTCCGACCATTCATGGTAAAAATATTCCATATTCCTTTTCTACTCAAATTATGACACTGCTGAGAGCATAGTGGTGGCACGTCATTTACAATGCTACACTACTATTTAAAAACTTCAACAGAAGTTATCAGACTTTCTGGCAGATTGCTACTGATGGGATTCTTATTGTGGAAACCCAAAATCTTCTAAAAAATGGTAGATACACACTTGGTGGCCAGAAAAAAGAAACCCCTATTCATTACACCACTGATAATAGCTTGCACATTGTGGCAGTAAATCCACAGGAGTTCTGTAACTAGGGATGAACCAATACCATTTTTTTTCTTTACTCGCCGATACCTGTTACCTATTAATGCCCCCCTACGGTGGTGGTCAAAATGCCACCCATACAGATAGCTAAAAAAGATTGTGGTGTCATGCCTTTGGCTCGTCAAGTGGTGCTGGCCCCTGGAACTATGCAGGAATTATCAAATGGGAAGTCAATCAAGGAACCTCTAGAGCAGCGGCCCCCAACCTTTTTGGCACCAGGGACCGGCTGCGTGGAAAAGAAGTTCACGTGGGGGTTAAGCAGTGGTGCTAGCGCTTCAATCATCACGGCACCATGCTTGATATGGTGTCAGGGTGATTGAAGCACATTATTTCTATTATTACATTGTAGTAATAAATGAAATAGTTCAACTCACCATAATGCAGAATCAGTGGGAGCCCTGAGCGTGTCACTTGCCACTGTCGCCAACCACCAGATGCAGCTTGTGACTTGCCACGTCACATGCCACCAGATGCGGTATGTCAGTTGCCACGCTGCCTGCCACCAGATGTGGACTGTTACTTGCCATGCATAGAGAAAGGACACCATGGGGGTAGGGAAAGTGCTGCTCACCCCTGTAAAAGTTATATATGGAAGGGCTCCCCCGTGGGTTTTTTTTGGCAGCAAAAAAGTGAAAATATATGCAACAAGATGACAATTGTGTATAAAAGTAGAAAGGTATTTAATGAATAGAAAGTGTAAAACAATAAACTCTGGTATGGTTTACAATGGGAAACATATACACAAGGAGTATTGCATCAAATTACAAGACAATAACTAGCATGAATGGCTAATATTGGGGTCAAGTGATGCCTGACGCGTTTCAACCCCTGTAAGGGTCTTCTTTGGAGGAAAAATATGATGCAACAGCTGTAATAAAAAATAAACATAACAGTGAAACAGTAGAGCACATGGTGAAGAGTGCTATTTGAAACAGAATAGACTTTGAATGTATAATTACCAACTCACGGTGTATAGGTTTCAGATGTGTCAAAGCCAGAGTCTAGTTAAGATCCACAGAAGGACCCCTGGTGTCTTGTCTCAACACGGATGGCTCGGACCCCCAAGCGGTCTCACAGTGTGCCATATAGAAAGGCCTACAAGGACCCACAGCAATTAAGTGGGAAAGGTCCAATACACCACCCAGGAGGCCCGGGCCGGGCGGGGGGGTGGGATGAGCCCAAAATGGGCGACTGCCACAGGGTTTGCCTAGTGAGAAGTATAGGTATAAAATAGTTATTGCCATGCTGCCTGCTATCAGATGTGAATTGTCACTTGCCTCGCTGCTGCCACCAGATGAGAAATATAATTTGCCACGCTGCCTGCTACCAAACGTGGATTGTCACTTGCCAGCCTGCCTGCCACCAGATGTGGATTGTCACTTTCCACCAGATATAGATTGCTATTTGCTACTTGCCACCCTGCCTGCCACCGGATTTCAATTGTCACTTGCCACATTGCCTGCCACAAGATGTGAATTGTCACTTGCCCTGCTGCCTGCCACCAGATGTGGATTGTCACCTGCCCCGCTGCCTGCTACAAGATATGTCACCTGCCACGTTGCCTGTCACCAGATGTAGAATGTCACTTGCCATGCTGCTTTCCACAAGATGTGAATTATCACTTGCCACCTTGCCTGTCACCGGATGTCAATTGTCATTTGCCACACTGCCTGCCACAAGATATGGATTGTCACTTGCCATGTCACCTGCCACGTTGCCTGTCACCGGATGTAGAATGTCACTTGCCATGCTGCTTTCCACAAGATGTGAATTATCACTTGCCACGTTGCCTGTCACCGGATGTCAATTGTCATTTGCCACCTTGCCTGTCACCGGATGTCAATTGTCATTTGGCACGCTGCCTGCCACCAGATGTGGACTGTCACTTGCCACGCTGCCTACCACCAGATGTGGATTGTCACTTGCCAGGTCACCTGCCACGTTGCCTGTCACCAGATGCGGAATGTCACTTGCCATGCTGCTTGCCACCAGATGTGAATTGTCACTGCATTGATGGCAGCACTGGTCCATTTAGCACAGGCCTCTGTGCAGTGGTGGGTTCTGAGTGAAGGTAGGAGAGCAGTGATGCGGGGCAGGCGGTAGGAGATGATATCATCTCTGCTTCCCCCGCCCCCCCCGCTAACTTCTCTAATCCACCCGGCTCTCTTTTGCCGCCTGCCCAGGTGTCTCATGCCAGCCGACCAGCTGCAGAGAGACCACGGCCCGGTAGTGGGCTGCGCCCTCATGGTTGATGACCCCTGCTCTAGAGGTTCCACAGAACCCTGGTTGGGAATGACTGCACTAGAGAAGTTATATCCTTTTTAAACAGTGTTGGCTCATGATAAAAAGCACGATATGTGACAAGTTGAACATAGATTTATTTTTTTAACACAGTTGAAAGAACTTGATTTGTCTGGTAAAGAACAAGCAATATTTCTGTGCAAAGAAATACATTTAGAATTTTTGTTTCTTTGATGGAGAGGTGTAATAAAAACCCAGAGGCAGAGCCACTTATAAGTTTGAAAGCAGAACACTAAATTACCTCCCATTATATCGGTGATAAAGATATTTCAGAACTAAAAAAGAAAAAACAACAAAAATGAAATGTTCTCTACTCGAAAAAAGTTTAGGCAAAATGCTTTTACGGATAATTGTAAACTGTTTACAACTTATTTTTCCATTTAGAAATCCCACGTCATTTTTTGCTACGTGTTCCTGCATCGGGATACTTATTTCCATTACAGGTAGTAGAGACGATGTAATTAGTTTCTATTTGTCTTAAAGGACTGAATGTCATCACCGCAGGCTTTGATCTGTGACCACTGACATGGTTACTGGAACTAAGCAGTCTGTTGGAAAACATTTTCTCTACCTGTATTATATTTGTATTGAACTAAACTCCAAAGAGCTAAGTACATAGATGAAACAAATACGGCATATGGAAGTAGTTCTACCGGCCAAATTATTTGTGTTTTTGTTCATTCAATCCTACAGAAATACACAGCTCTGCCACACAGCCATAGGCATGTGCACAGGGTGCGCCGAGTGTGCCTGGGCACACCCCAAACTGTGGCTTGGTAACCCATTGATCACAATCTACCTGTCAATCACAGGCGGGTGAAGGGTAGACGGTGAACTACCCTGTCCAACCCCTGGGGGGAAAAAAATATTAAAGAAATAATAAAAAAAAATACAAATAAAAAACTACTGACACCATCCACTGCCCTACTGACACCAATCTGTGCTCTACTAGCATTGTCCTCGGCCCTGCTGACACTGTCCACTGTGCTACTGACACGTCCACTGCTCTACTAACCAACACCATCCAATGTCCTACTGATACCAGCCTCTGTCCTACTGATAAGTCCACTGCTCTACCGACACCACCCAATGCCCTACTGACACGTCCACTGCTCTACTAACCAACACCATCCAATGTCCTACTGATACCAGCCTCTGTCCTACTGATAAGTCCACTGCTCTACCGACACCACCCAATGCCCTACTGACACTGTATACCTGTAGCACCCTGTAGTTTAGGAAGGGAGATCCTCACAAATTTACTTGTCAGGAGTAGATATCCTGGTTGATTGATAGAGATTTATTGATTTCTCCCTAAGTTTGGCCTTGTTGCACTTTTCTCTTCTACCACTGGGTGGCCGGGTACTTGGTGGTACTAGATACGAGAAGGGCAAGCAAAGGTCAGGTTATGGGTATGTAGCACTACCCCCGGAGGAGCTGCTGGTTGTTTTGGGTGGCACATTTACCTCGTGGCTCTTCCGAATTCCTAGGGGTGCATTTAGTAGAAGTAAAGGAATGTCCGCAATAGGTGCTCTTTGCTGTGCTCTTTATTACCCAGCCGGGTAAAAACAATAAAACTTGTGGTGAGGAAAGTAAAGTTGAAGGAAGAAAGGAGAATAGCAAATTCAGGCGTAATGATAGGGAAACAGTCCTGCTCCCAAACGTAACACTTCTCTATGCCACTCCTGCTTGAGTGGGTTTAGTGTACCCGGACAGACCTCTCTCACTGACCTGGCAGCCGGAGTATCACTCAAACCTTTGTAGGATAAAGTCTCTGCCACAGACCCTCCTTAGTGAACTTGAGGAAAAGTCTCTGCCACAGACCCTCCTTGGTGAACGTCAGAGAGACACCTCTGCCACAGGCCCTCTCTGATTGTAGTTACGGAGGCAATCCTCCTTAGGTGAATTACGCCTGGATCTCCTTCAACTTGTCACCCAGCTACCGACTGAGAGGTGATCAATCCTTCAGTGTGCGGCTACCTTGATCCCCTGTGGTTTGTCGAGGCACTTTGGATCGACAGTCTCTCAATGGCGCTTCTCAGACGGACTCCCCACCGAACAGCAATACCGCTTGGGATCCTCAAAGGTGGGAACCCAGTCGCTCACTGGGTCCCCGGCGCTGCTCAGATGCTCCAGGCCAACGTGGCCCCGGAACCAGGAACACCACGTGGCACTCATGCCTCGGCCAGGTAGGCCATAACACCGGGGCCCCGTCATGTGGCCACCCTAAAGGTGGGTGCCACACTGGATGAAGGAGAATCCAGAACCAATGGCGTCTGCCCCATAAATACCCTCCCCCAGCATGCACAGCGAGGCTCAACCCTCTTGATTGGCTGCTGGGGAAGAGCACCCAAACCTTGACTCCACTGCTGCCATCTACTGCACAGGGGTGGGAAGAACACCCCAGCACAACAGAATGAGCCCACAGCACAGCCAAGCTGAGACAGAGACTCTGTTTTGCACATAACAGTTTGGACCAGAGTTTAACTACATTCTGAAATCCCTCTAAATTTAAACAGCACCGGTCCTTAAAGTAACCAGGCGCTACAGGTATATGTTGTATCTCAGCCAATGGGCAGGGGTTTTCTTTAATCCCTTGGCCTGCGGGACAGCCTATATATTTGGGTGGAGTCGGGTGATCTATGTTCTGTGCCACCTGGACGGTTGTCTGGGTTGATGCATGTTGTATTGCCCGGGATGCTAATGCCCCGTACACACCATCACTTTATGTGATGAAAAAAAACGACACTTTCTGTGAAGTAAAAAATGACGTTTTTGAAACTTCAATTTTCAAAGACGAAGTTGCCTACACACCATCGTTTTTCTCACAATGTTCTAGCAAAGCGAGGTTACGTTCCACCACGTTTTACCATTGAAGCTTGCTTCATAAGTAGCTTCTGGGCATGCGTGGATGAAAAAACGTCTTAGAAAACGACGTTTTTTGCTACACACGGTCAATTTCTGTGAAGTAAAAAGTGCACTTTTGAAAAACGACACATAAAATTGAAGCATGCTTCAATTTTTTTTGGTCGTTTTTTACAAGACATAAAACGACGTTTTCCCCCACACACAGTCAATTAAAGTGACGTTTTTAAAAACGTCATTTTTTTTCATCACATAAAGTGATGGTGTGTACGCGGCATAAGTCGGAGATTGGGCCTATGCCGGGCCCGTCTAAGGGCCTATCCAGAAGCAAGAGAGCAGCTCAGGGTTAGGATTGCAGCTTGGAGTCCAACCAAAAGTGACGGTTCTGCCTGCTGGAGAACCTGTCTTGGTCAGAGGTAGAGGGGAAGCTGTCGCCAGTAAGGGACTGTCCACCTTAGTATCAGGGACCACAGTGAGTAACTCAAACAAGTACTGAAGCAGCATTCTCACCAGACGGGGACTGTGAAGAATCAGAAAACTTCAGTGGGAATCAAGCCAGGAACCCAGCCAGTGGAGGTGACGCTTGCAGAGCAGCCTTGTGTGTCAAGCAAGGGAGGGAACAAGCGGGCCAGCGTGGGTGAAGCTTGAGAGGTATCTAGAGTGCCAAGCTAGGGACCTAGCAGAGAGGCGGTGGTGACGCTTGAGGAAGATACCACCGTGAAGATTGGAGGAGCTCAAGGGATTCAGTGGCAGTGAATCAGGGGGTCTTGTGAGAGACCGGGAGCTCAGTCTATGGAAGAACTACAAGGAGCGATCCCTCCAGGATAACAACCGAGCGGCTTTTAGCCGCATCGGTTGTTATCACCGGAAAGCTGATCGCTCGCTCTTAACAACGGTACCGGGATGATGCCTGCAGCTGCGGGCATCATCCCGGTATAACCCCCGAAAGGCGAGGACGCGAATCTGTGTACGCTCGGCGGCAAGGGGTTAATAAATTCGATGTTTTTACGATAAATTGTGTACAATAGTTCGCCCATAAAGTCCCATAGTACCAGGGGGGTACTTTTCCTTTTGGTTTTCTATAAAGTGTAAAGATCAGTGCTCAATTTCTTTTTTTTGGAAGGAGGGGGATTTTTTCTGACACATAATGCTCATACATTTTTGGGGGTGGGGAGGGGCTTCGTTTGTCATCTTCACCCTGGGCTCTAGATGACATTGTCCTGGTACTGCCCCCTGCAGTGGAGAAAATAAACTGCACCTGCCTCAATACAGCTAAATACAAGGCAAATAATACGATGGGACAGTGGCGGCTGGTGCTCAAACTTTTTGGGGGGGCGCAAACGGAAAAAAAAATTGCAGCCTCACTGTGCCCACCAAATGCAGCCACTGTGCCATCAATTGTCACCACTGTGCCATGCCATCAAACGCAGCCACTGTGCCATTAATTGTCACCACTGTGCCCTGCCATCAAACGCAGCCACTGTGCCATCAATTGTCACCACTGTGCCATGCCATCAAACGCAGCCACTGTGCCATCAATAAAACCATATCTTCTAATATTTATTCAAGAATAGCAGTCTGATGAGGAAGAGAATGCCACATTTGATGTGTAAGAGTTGTCACCCCCTGTATCAGCCTGATACTATCAGGCATTTCATAATTATTATAGTTATGGTGGATTTAGAACGTTCTTAGCTACTTTGTTGTGGAAAATTTAGCTTCATCCATACATTCCTAGTTGTGCCCTTCGTCGCCGCTGTGCCCTGTAAAGTGCCCCTTTTCCCCGCCCGGCACTTACCTTTACTGGAGTCAGCCATCCATGTCCCTCAATTTCTTCTACCGCCCTCGATGACTGACAGGCGTCTCAGCCAATCAGGTTACCGGTAGCCAGAATTGGCCAACCTGATTGGCTGAGACGCCTGTCAGTCTTATCCAAGGAGCGCATCCCTAGTGCGTTCCTTGTATAAGCTTCCGGGACCCGAGGGCTGTACTCGGAAAGCCTATCAGAGCCGTTGGCTCTGATAGGCACTTGAATAACAGCCAACCAGCTGCCGTTATTCAGATGGCCGGACATGAGCGCCGACCATCTGAATAGAACAGCGGCAGCGGCGATAATAACATAGATTCGTGCAATGCATGAATCTATGTTATTAGACTCAGTGGCGGTGAAAGCCAGAGGGGGCGGCGCTCCAGCGCCCTTTATGGACGAACCGCCACTGCGATGGGACAAACTAGGGCTGGAGCAGGGGGTTGAGTTGAGATGAGTTAAGTTGAGTTAAGTCTTAATATAGCGTGGTCTTACACCGAAGGGTCCCGACGGGGCTTAGCGGAGTTTCTGGGGAAAAAAAGACCCAGGGACTAGGAGCTGCAAGAAAGCAGCATAAAAGATGAAATCAGAGAGGCTACACAGGAAAGGCTTGCGTGAAAAGCCAAGTCTTTAATTTCCCGCGAAAGACCAGGATAGCAGGGGCCTCCTGGAGCTCGACGGGGAGGCTATTCCACAGCATGGCACCCTGGTGGGAGAAAGCTCGACCACCACGCCGGATCTTCTTAGGCACCGAGATGTGGAGGAAATCTCTTAGGCCACGTACACATGATCAGTCCAAACCGATGAAAACGGACTGAAGTTCAGTTTCATCGGTCCAAACCAACCGCGTGTACGCCCCATCGGTCAGTTGTCCTTCAGTCCAAAAAAAGAGAACTTGCTTTAAAATCGAACCGATGGACGCCTGACCGATAGGTCAAAACCGATGGTTAGTACGCAAAAGCATTGGTTCAAAACCCGCGCATGCTCAGAATCAAGTCGACGCATGCTTGGAAGCATTGAACTTCGTTTTTTTCAGCACGTCGTGTGTTTTACGTCACCGCGTTCTGACCCGATAGGTTTTGGAAACGATGGTGTGTACACACATCAGACCATCAGTCTGCTTCAGCGGTGAACCGATGAAAACGGTCCGTCGGACCATTCTCATCGGATGGACTGATTGTGTGTACGCGGCCTCACGGTTGATCGAGTGATCTGCCAAGAGCTTGTTCATGAAAATGAGAACAAAGGTAGCTCGGGGCAAGTCCTCTCATAATTTGAGTCTTGTGCTTGGGTACCAAAATCAGCCAACCACAAAGCCAACCATGCCAACCATGGGCCCTATGTGATATAAAACATTTTCTATATGACTAAAACCGATATCTGTCACTGAGACTAAACAGCTTTTTCACTTCAGATGATGATCCCCATATTTCCAGGCACCAGTGATGAAACACTTCCTCTCACAGTGCGGAGGTTTCAGCATCCTCTTCCTTGCCATTAAACAGCACACAATATATAACCTGTTTTAGCAGAGATTTTAAAGCCCCACTTAGGATCATTAGCGGAGTCTTGCTCTATATCACTGTCACCAAAGCTAAGCCTTCAGGATCACCCTAATATAAATTAGTTATGACATACTAAATATGATCGCCTTATGAGAAACATCTGCTGCTCCATTTAATTGGCGTCAGAAGGTGGGAGAACTATTTCCTGTTTGCCAGAATTGTTTCATATCTAAAAGGAACATCTATATTTTTTGTCTTTAACAGTTCCTTGTGCTTGTTTGCCCTAAAATGGTAATTGGGGTTTTCTGAAATGGTCATCACTTGGCAAAAAAAAAAAAAAAAAAGATAAAAAAATAAATCAAATCAGCATTGAATCTCCGGAGGCTGGACGTTTCCAAAATGATCTGAAAATAGAATTAAAACATTTGTTTTGCGGTAAGCGATAGCAAGTGATACACAGCGAATTGCAATTCTTGTGGGATGATGTTTCTGTCTTTGCCAAAAAAAGCTGATCCTTTAGATTACAAATCATTGATTGCTGTCAATAGTTTAACCGCTTCAGCCCCAGGCAGTGCCGGCCCAAGACATTGTGCTGCCTGGGACCAAGAATGAAATGCTGCCCCCCCCCCCCAGAAAAAAAATCACGACAACCAAAAGGCCCCCACATTCATTATTTTATATCATGATAACTAAAGGAGACCCGTCATGGCTCTATACATGTATAAAGGAGTATAAAGAGGACCTGTCATGGCTCTATACATGTATAGGAATATCAAGAGGACCTGTCATGGCTCTATACATGTATATAGGAGTATAAAGAGGACCTGTCATGGCTCTATACATGTATAAAGGAGTATAACGAGGACCTATCATTACTCTATACATGTATAGGAGTATAAAGAGGACCTGTCATGGCTCTATACATGTATATAGAGGACCTGTCATTACTCTTTACATGTAAAGGAATATCAAGAGGACCTGTCATGGCTCTATAAATGTATATAGGACTATAAAGAGTACTTGACATGGCTTTATACATGTATAAAGGAGTATAACGAGGGCCTGTCATGGCTCTATACAGTAGATGTATAAAGAGAACCTGTCATGGCTCTATACATGTATATAGAGGACCTGTAGAGACTCTTTACATGTAAAGGAATATAAAGAGGACCTGCCATGGCTCTATAAATGTATATAGGAGTATAAAGAGGACCTGTCATGGCTCTATACATGTATAAAGGAGTATAAAGAGGACCTGTCATGGCTCTATACATGTATAAAGGAGTATAACGAGGGCCCGTCATGGCTCTATACATGTATAAAAGGACCTGCCATGGCTCTATACATGTATCCAGGAGTATAAAGGGACCTGTCAATTGCCGGCGGCCACAATGTCTTTTGCGCAAACTAATCAATGTACGCTAATTGTGTTTTATTTTTTGGTACCAAAAATATGTAGAAGAATACATATTGGCCTAAACTGAAGAAAATTTTTATTTTTCTAAATTTGGGGGATATGTATTATAGAAAAAAGTTAAAAAATATATATATTTATAGCACAAAAAATAAAAACCGCAGAGGTGATCAAACATCACCAAAAGAAAGCTCTATTTGTGGGGAAAAAAAGGACATCAATTTTATTTGGGTAGCGGAGCTGGTGGAACGGGCTGGCGGGCATCAGTATGCTGCCCCCCTAAAAGTGCTGCCTGGTACCCATGGTACCACCCGGTCCCATCATAGTGCCGGCCCTGGCCCCAGGCCATTTAGCTGGCCAAAGACCAGAGCATTTTTCTGCGATTCGGCACTGCGTCACTTTAACTGACAATTGCGCGGTCGTGCGGCGTGGCTCCCAAACAAAATTGGTGTCCTTTTTTTCCACAAATAGAGATTTCTTTTGGTGGTATTTGATCACCTCTGCGGTTTTTATTTTTTGCGCTATAAACAAAAATAGAGTGACACTTTTAAAAAAAAATCAATATTTTTTACTTTTTTCTATAATAAAAATCCCCAAAAAATCTATTAAAAAAAAATTCACAGTTTAGGCCGATACGTATTCTCCTACATATTTTTGGTAAAAAAAAAACGCAATAAGCGTTTATTGATTGGTTTGCGCAAAAGTTATGGCGTCTCCAAAATAGGGGATAGTTTTATGGCATTTTTATTATTATTATTTTTTTACTAGAAATGGCGGCAATCAGCGATTTTTATCGTGACTGCGACTTTATGGCGGACACATCGGACACTTTTGACAAATTTTTGGGACCATTGTAATTTTTACAGCGAACAGTGCTAAAAATATGCACTGATTACTGTGAAAATGACACTGGCAGTGAAGGGGTTAACCACTAGGTGGTTCTGAAGGGGTTAAGTGTAACCTAGGGAGTGATTCTTACTGTTAGGGGGCGTGGCTACGAGTGACACGTCACTGATCGCTGTTCCCGATGAAAGAGAGGGAAAGAAAACCGCCGCTCCAGACAAATGCACTTCAGCGGTGAGTATGGTTCAAAACCCGATGGGTGCAGGCAATGCACAAAGCATAAATAAGAGGGAGGAGATGATGGACAGCCGCACTCCAATAAAGTGTAAAAAATGGTGCCTTTTATTCCAGTAAAACGAAAACTACAACAGCAAAAAAAAACGCAAGCAGTGGGGTAACAGAGCTGACACGTTTCACATCGATAACCGATGCTTACTCATAGCTCCCGATGAAAGAGAACAGTCGATCATTGACAGTGTCACTAGGTAGAACAGGGAGATGCTTGTTTACACTTGCCTCTCCTCGTTCTGCAGCTCTGTGACCCGATCGCTGGACACCGGCGGATATTGAGTCTGCTGGTCCTGCGGTCACGGAGTTTGCAGCGGGAATTTCAAAGTGACATATATATACGTTACTTTGCCCAGCCGTGCCATTCTGACGTTTATGTGTAGGAGCCGGTCGGGAACCGGTTAAATCATTTCCATGGACAGTTTGCTGCTGAGCAACTGTAATAAAATGTGTCAGTAATAAAAATTGATAGTGTCTGCCCATCCCAAGCATGTACTTTCAGTGGCGTATCCAGGGTAGTGCCATGGACGCCATATGAAGGTGGCGCTCATGAGTGGCTGGGAAGCAAGGCGCTGACTTACCAGGGTCTCTTCTTCCTAGGGCCGGATTAACGTGGGGGCTATTGGAGCTGCAGCTCCAGGCCTCTACCATAATATCGGCCCAATACAGAGATTCTACACACAATTACTGGCCGGTCACCAGCCGCTTCATTGCCTTGCAATCTCGCTAGACAGCTGAATCATAGGCCCAAGACAGTGAGCCGGCCCGTGCTGGTGGCCACTAAGTACATTGCCTTGCAGAGAACACTGCACTGCAAAGCTTCTGTACTAGTGCACTGAGACTGAGCATGCTCCTCCGCTTGACGTCCCGGGCGGCATGACGTCATCCAGAGGCCGGCCTGAGAGGCTGGTGGAAAAGGAGTGTGGGTGGCGCCGCTGCAAGCAAGGAGGAGGAAGCACCGAACGAGTACCAGAACAAGTAAACTCTGGGCCATATTCTCATAGAAGTTACGATGGAGTATCTCAGGATACTCCATCGTAACTCCCTTTTTTGGCCAGTGTATCTATGCGACTGATTCTTAGAATCATTTTCGCATAGATACACTTAAGATCCGCCATCTGTAAGTCACTTACACTGGCGGATCTTAAATGTATTGACGCCGGCCGCCGCTAGTTGGCATTTACGTGAAGGACTCATTTGCGTATGCAAATGATCCTTCTACGCTGATTCCCGAACGAGTTCGCGTCGCGTAACCGTCGCTAACGTCGTTTGCGTAAGCGGAAACTTACTCCTGCTATATGAGGAGTAAGTTTCCGCAAGTCCCACGTAGGCCATGTTACGGATGGCGTCGGGGTCCGCGTCGTGTTTTTTCGTCGGGTACGTCGTTTTACTAAGTCGTTCTTGAATACGACTTTACGTCAATGACGCACACGTCGGGGTCATTGACGTTTTCCGCCGAGAACTAGAGCATGTGCACTGGGCTTTTTGAAGCCCGGCGCATGCGTAGTTCATTAGAATCGGGGGCGCGCTTAATTTGAATACAAGCCGCCCCCTTGGAGATCCGCCAGGCTACGCCGGGGCATTTACACTCCGCCGTCCCAACTTACGGAGCAAGTGTTTGGGGAATACGAGCGGAAATTCCACTCGTGTGAATGGGGCATTACTTTAACCGCTTAACGACCGCCGAATGTATATGTACGTCCACAGAATGGCACGTACAGGCAGGTGGGCGTACATGTACGTCCCTGCCTTTCCGCGGGTCACGGGTCACATGCGGTGGTCGGAAATTGTCGGGGAGCGATCCGGGATGAGGGCGCGGCTATTCGTTTTTAGCCGCCCCCTAGCGATCACTCCCCGGAGCTGAAGAACGGGGAGAGCCGTATGTAAACGTGGCTTCCCCGTGCTTCACTGTGGCGGCTGCATCGATCGTGTCATCCCTTTTATAGGGAGACACAATCGATGACATCAGACCTACAGCCACACCCCCCTACAGTTGTAAACACACACTAGGTGATACATAACTCCTTCAGCGCCCCCTGTGGTTAACTCCCAAACTGCAACTGTCATTTTCACAATAAACAATGCCATTTAAATGCATTTTTTGCTGTGAAAATTACAATGGTCCCAAAAATGTGTCAAAAATTTTCGAAGTGTCCGCCATAATGTCGCAGTCACGAAAAAAATCGCTGATCGCCGCCATTAGTAGTAAAAAAAATAAAAAAATAAAAATGCAATAAAACTATCCCCTATTTTGTAAACGCTATAAATTTTGCGCAAACCAATCGATAAATGCTTATTGCAATTTTTTTTTACCAAAAATAGGTAGAAGAATACGTATCGGCCTAAACTGAGGAAAAAAAAAATGTTATATATGTTTTTGGGAGATATTTATTATAGCAAAAAGTAAAAAATATTGATTTTTTTTCAAAATTGTCGCTCTATTTTTGTTTATAGCGCAAAAAATAAAAACCGCAGAGGTGATCAAATACCACCAAAAGAAAGCTCTATTTGTGGGAAAAAAAGGACGTAAATTTTGTTTGGGAGCCATGTCGCACGACCGCGCAATTGTCTGTTAAAGCGACGCAGTGCCGAATCGCAAAACCTGGCTTGGGCATTTAGCTGCCTAAAGGTCCGGGGCTTAAGTGGTTAAGCCAAGACAGATCTTTTATGCTCTGTGGATTTTTTGCTTTGCGTGTTCTGCATTACAATACAAGCACCAAGGACACCAGAGAGGATGACACTATGAACAAGTTGCAGTAGTAAATAACCAAAAACTGAGAGAAAATCAATCTGAAAAAAACCTCAAAGCATATGAACAATAAAGGAAAAAAGCTCAGGGTTTCTGTTCACAGAGAATAAGACACCCTTTGGCTTTCTTCTCCATTACCAAGTTCAAAGGCTGGGAGAATGTAAAGGAACACAGAAGGTTAAAAGTGAGTTGTGTGGGAGTCTGAAAGCCAAACAAAGATAAACAGCTCAGGCTAAGAGCAGGTCAAGATCGAAGACTTGTTAAAAATGATAAATGTGTTGCATTGAAAAAAAAAAAGGCAAAGGACAATAAAATACAATAAAATACAAAAAAATGAAAGTTGCTTATTACTTTACTAGAGTGCATTTTTTCAGCACGTACACATTATGAGCTATTATTATAACATTTCCCAGAAGTCATTTTATGTTTACATGCTTTCTGTTCCATAGATTCATGGCTTTCTTTACATGCTTTGTGAAGAAATTTGTAAATTCTCGACACCAGGGGTCTCCAAACTGCGGCCCGAGGGCCGGATGTGGCCCTTTGCTAGCCTTTATCCGACCCTGTGGGCAGTATTGCTCCCAATGATATGAGGCACTATTCCTCCCAACCAGGGCCGGTGCAAGGATTTTTGTGAACTCACGCAGCAGTCGTCAATAAATGATTTCCCTCCACAGGTTTTCAGTGAACCGAATCCCCTGTATATGCACTTTGTAGAATGAGGGGGTATAGGCAATGATATTGGTGCTAAGTTAATGGGGCATTGGTGCTAAATGGGGGGGAGGGGGCAATGTGCTAATTTCTAACTTGGGGGAGAGTTGGAACATTGGTGCTAAGTGGGGGAAGGGGGCAATGGTGCTAAGTGGGGGGATGTTTGGGGAGAGAGGGGCTACTTGGGATAAGTGGAGGATATTTGGGATACGTGAGAGGAGAGGAGAAACATTTGGGATATGTGGGAGGACAGGGGGGGACATTTGGGATAAGTGGCGGGACAGGAGGGACATTGAGGATAAGTGAAAGGAGAGGAGGGGCATTGTGGATAAGTGGGGGGGGGGAGAGGAGAGGCATTAGAGATAAGTGGGGGGACATTGGAGGGACATTGGGGTGACAGGAGGAACATTGAGGACATTAAGTGGGGGAGACGTTGATGCTCTGTGTATGTACATCCGTTTCACATACCGCAGTTCACTTGGTCAGGCAGCCGCAGATCCAAATCCCTGGAGATGTCATTTCATTGCATGCAGGGATCGGGGTAGAGCTGGCGCCGCAGCACCAGTGCCAGAGTGGCTGCCACAACGTAGGAGAAATCATCCAATCCAGAGAGGAGGAAGAGAAGAAGACACAGCAAGGCGGAGGTGGGACCTCCGTTAGTCCAATCACTGAATGGAGCCTGGTGGCCGAAGCCCAGAGCACAGCCAGTCACGCAGCGGCAGCCATCACGCAGCAGCAGTTTTCCGCCCTGTTTCCCTATCGGCGCTGGTGCCATAAGGAAAGTTCCCAACTTGCCTTGCGCTAGCGCCGGCCCTGCTCCCAACGACACCAACAATGGGGTTCTAATGGAGCACTATTCCTCCTCCTACTGCCCACCAACACTGGGGCCATGTTTATTCTCACTGATGCTCGGGCCTGGGGCATTTTCTACCCCTATTGGTCAGAATCCGGTCCCCCTGAGGTTTCAAAGACAGTAAACTGGCCATTTGCTTGAAAAGTATGGAGACCCCTGCTCTACACAATAGGCATTGCATTCAGAAAAATGTCAAAATTTTTGCAAAATGCATTGAATTCAACGGGGAAGGCAAAATTTACCACTTGAAGACCAGGCCTTTTTCTGACACTACTCACATACACGTGAAGATCTGTGGCATGCTTTTCATAGTCCCTCTGCTGCCTTGCCAGATGGGACATGTAGTCAGTGATCTAAGTCTTGACATGGCAAAATAGGTTGTATGCAGAGCACACCGCCATTTTACCTGAGCAAATAATCACAGATTATACATCAGACAGGAGGCTCATATCTTATGCATTATCTTTCTTTAATAATGCCCATAGCAGAAATACAGTAAACATTTATTGTAACTTAAAAAATTCAAAGAACTACCCTTCCCAGCAGTCCCTGGGCCAGTGTAGCCCCTCCCAGACCGTAGCCTATATAATGGACTGTCTGAGGTAACCTATTCCTCTTTCTTTCTGCTCATAGCCAGAACTCAGATAAGTACATTACTCTATGTTTATAATTTTTATGTAGGCTTGCTTGTTATTTGGTTATCAGCAGCCTTTTTAATTTGTGTAGATCCTAATGTCACATCTCTTTCCACAGGGTGCTGGGGATCCCCCCACCCCGGCTTTTATTACAGCTACGGAGGTTTTTCCCTCCTCCGCTATTCCCTTCAACTTCCACCTGTATCTGTATATACCCTCTGATCCCCTCAGACCTTCATCTGTGTGTTGTTCTATCAACCTTCTGTCTTATGAAGCACAACTGATATTTCTAAAAATGATAAACGTTTAGTTTTTGCTGTATGCTTTTCCCACTTTGCTATCTGTGCCACCCGTTTTGTAGAGAACGCGGTTTCCTCTGATGTGTACATCTTACAGTCATTGGGCTTCTTTATTTGTTTATTTTACAATATACCGCTGCTTTGCTTCTTTTGTTTCCCCCCGGTGCGCTCTGCACACTGCTCGTTTTCTGACTGGAGGTAGGACGGCGCCATTTTAACATCTCGGCGCCTTTTTTCCTACCTCCCTTCTTCTCCTTCTCCTCAGAGCGTCTCATCTCTGAGGGGGGCGTGGCGGTGAGGATCTCCCTGCACCAATCGCGCTATTGTCGCGAATCGATGGCGCCATTGCTGCGGACCTGTCCTGGGGACCCCATCCTCCGTGTGCTAGGCCGTCTCTCCCCATCGCCGCCACGCCAGGGTGCGGGCGGCTGTATGGTTGGAACTCTGTGTAGATCTCACTGATCTATGCGAATCACGTTAGGCCGTAGTCTCGCGAGACTACGGCCCCGAGCCTCACGTCTAGCTCCCCTTGTGGTGGGGAATATCTCCCCTCATCTAACTTCTGTCACTCACACCTAGCTGGTGGGGAATTCCTCCCCTCCCCTGCTTCTGTCACTCCTTCAACTTCAGTTACATTAAAGCGGATCTCCACTCTAAAGTGGAGTCCCGCTGATCGGCACCCTCCCCCCCTCCGGTGTCACATTTGACACCTTTCAGGGGGGAGGGGGGTGCAGATACCTGTCTACAGACAGGTATCTGCACCCACTTCCGGCCCTACGATGCGGGAAAAAGACGGGTTTTTCCCTTGCTTCCCGTCCGTCCCCCGTTGTATGCTAGGAACACTCGGCTCCCAGCACACTGCGGGAGCCAATCGGCGGGCGCAGCGCGACTCGCGCATGCGCCGTAGGGAACCGGGCAGTGAAGCCGGAGCGCTTCACTTCCTGGTTCCCTCACCCTGGATGGCGGGGGGAGCAGCAGGGTGACGAGCGATCGGCTCGTCATCTGCTGCGATCGGCGCTGGACTCCAGGACAGGTAAGTGTCCTTATATTAAAAGTCAGCAGCTGCAGTATTTGTAGCTGCTGGCTTTTAATATATTTTTTTAGTGGCACATCCGCTTTAAACATCAGTTCTTGTTCTGGGAATTTATTCCCCTGTAGTCTATTCTACATATAATGAATATATTAATACATGTAAATAAATAATACATTTAAATAATTATACGAATGAATAAATTATTGACTTATTAAATAAATATAAATAAATCAATGAACATAAATGTCTATAAATAAATAATTTATACAATCTATATGATTGAATAAATAAATAAATATATAAATATATATAATAAACAAATTTTAAAATATAAACTATTAACTATACTTTATATATAATTGAATAAATAAATACATATATATATATAAATAAATAAACAAATTATAACAATAATTGAATGAATTATAGAAATTACTATACAAGTTATACGGTAGTACATAACTTCCGTATCTTCCTGTGCTGCACGGCTGTGCTGTCCGCAGACAGCTGACTCCTCTCCTGTGGCTGGCGACAGATCCTTTACTCCCTACTGGGGCCACTGAAGTGGTGGACGCAGCCCTGGAAGGCCCTACCTACCTTAGTGCTGCACTGGATCCTGAGCTGGTCGGTAGGTCCGTCCAGACTACCAGGGCATCGGTTGTTCCAACCCACATGCACCCCTATGTCCGGATCTCCCGGCAAGGATATAACGCCCCTGAGTAGGGCATGGCGTCCCGTATGCGCCGTCACATTAATGTGGCCTCCGTCCCCCCGGCAGGGGAAGTAATTAACATGCCCCAGGCAGTACCCTCCCAGGACTGCCGACCCTCTGACTCCCCGGCAGGGGAAGTACATAACATGCCCCAGGCAGTACCTTCCCGGGCCTGCCGACCCACTGCCTTCCCAGACTCCAATCGACCCCCGAGCCTCGGGGAGATGCACATGCAGAGGCAGCGATCCGCTAGATGGACTGAGCCAGACTCCTCGTGGACTCTTCCAGAGTCGTCCGCGGAGTACGAGGCGGCTAACACCTTTGAGTCTGAGGATGAGCAAAGCGCGGTGACGTACAACACGTACGGCGGCACTATAAAGGGGAAGTTCCATTCAGATGGCGCCACCCTTGGGGCTGCTTTTGCTGATTTCGTGTTAGTAAAGGTTTGGTGAGAGACGATTCGCGCCTTTCAGTCTTCATGCTTTTCAGTCTGTTACAGCGTGACAAATGTGCTATCTCCATTACAAACGCTAGTTTTACCAGAACGAGTGCTCCCGTCTCAAACTTGCTTCTGAGCATGCGCATTTTTTTCACGTCGTTAAAGCCTACGTACGATCATTTTTCACGACGTGAAAAACAACAACGTGAAAAACGACGCAAAAATTTTGAGCATGTTCTAAATTTTTAATGCCCATTTTTCACGTCAAGAAAAATGCTTTGGAGCTCACACGTTTTTAATGACCATTTTAAAAAATGCCATTTTTCACGTCATGAAAAACGGTCGTGTGTATGCAGCATTAGAATCACCTTTCCAAACTTGAAAAAAGAAAAACATCCTTGAATTTGTCTTCATCCAGACAGCTTTAAATACCATATAACCTTAGCTGTCTTCTTTTTTAATCTTTGCTAATCTCCTAAAGTCCTCAACAGTTAATTTAGAAAATAATCATTTATTCAAATAGTAATTAATTAACACACTGAACATGAATCTAATCTCCTTCACAAGACTTCACTCTACTGCAGTGACACTGAAATGACCAAAAAATATGATTCCTTATTAATATTATAATACACCCCTTCGGGTCAGTATAAACTTCATGCCCTACAAATTGTCACTCAACATATTGTGCTACCTGTCAAACATTAACTAATGCTTTTACACATTGTCATGGTAAGCCATACCTTCCCATCATAAGCACATTTAGGTTAGTAAAAACCCCTACCACTTTCTTGACAGTGGGTGTGGTTTTCCAAGGTGGGTGTGGCTTTTTGTATAGTCTGATTTTGACTGAGAAAGCACAGAAGGGTCTTTTTTTAAAAGAATCACTGTACGAAGGCCTCAATTTTTACACAGCCATTGCAAGTAAACACGTAATGTGTCTACTATGTGTAGTAACTATGGGCCAGATTCAGGTACATTTACGTTGCTCCGCGGCAGCGTAACGAATCTGATTTACGTTACACCGCCGCAAGTTTACAGCGTAAGTGCCTGATTCACAAAGCTCTTACCTGTAAACTTGCGGCGGTGTAACGTAAATCCGCTCGGCGCAAGCCCGCCTAATTCAAATGAGGCGGGCACCATTTAAATTAGGCGCGTTCCCGCGCCAAACGTACTGCGCATGCTCCGTCGGGAAAATTACCCGATGTGCATTGCGCTAAATGACGTCGCACGGACGTCATTGGTTTGACGTTAACGTAAATGGCGTCCAGCGCCATTCACGGACGACTTACGCAAACGACGTGATTTTTTAAATTTCGACGCGGGAACGACGGCCATACTTAATATTGCCTAGAACACCTAGGAGGCAGCCCTAAATTTACGACACGTATCGCTACGGAAACAACGTAAATTTAGATCGACGGGCATTGCGGACGTTCGTGAATCGCCGTAACTAGTCATTTGCATATTCTACGCCGACCGCAATGGCCTCGCCACCTAGCGGCCGGCCTAGAATTGCATCCTAAGATCCGACGGTGTAAGTCAATTACACCTGTCGGATCTTAGGGCTATCTATGCGTAACTGATTCTATGAATCAGCCGCATAGTTAGGACGGGCGGATCACAGACATACGACGGCGTATCAGGAGATACGCCGTCGTATCTCTTTTGTGAATCTGGCCCAAAGTTTTCAGCTCCATCTAATGGCCATAATATGGTATTTTCCTGAAATACCACAATCAGTAAAATACCACATTATGGCCACTAGATGGAGCTGAGAATCATTGCAAATATACATTTAGACACATTCCGGGGCTTATTCGCAGCAGCAGTATGAATACTAAAGCATTTACACTGCGTTTTTGCTTTATCGATAGACCTTAGTGTCAGTCTGTGGTTGCCCTTTTCTGTTGATGTTTGTCATTATCTATCAGATTATGTCCCTTAAGTATGGTCTGCTCTCTCCATTACGGTCTTATTAGTTACAAAATAACAAAATTCTAAGAACAAAAATGTTATATATTGCAGCCTACCAGTCCTTAGATGTGACTTAATAGTGTTGAAGAAATTAGATGCTTATTTTATAATCATTTATGCCTACTTGCAAAAGATTGCTTAACAAGCTAGTTTAGTTTCTTGAAGTACACGTAACCCATAAAGCTAGTTTTGCTCCTGGCCTCATTGTCTGAGGCCCCATACAGACGAGTGGACTGTCCGCTGAAATCGGTCCGTCGGACCGTTTTCAGCGGACATGTCCGCCCGGAGAGTTCTGTCTGATGGTTGTACACACCATCAGACAGAAATCCGCGAGGACAGACAGCGCGGTGACGTGGCCGCGGCGTCGCGGCGGCGATGACGCGGCGACGTGCGCGACCCTGGAAGGTCAATGCTTCCACGCATGCGTCGAATCACTTCGACGCATGCGAGGGATGGCAGCCGATCGGACATGTCCGGTGAGTCTGTACAGACGACCGAACATGTCCGACGGACATGGTTCCAGCGGACATGTTTCTTAGCATGCTAACCTGTCCGATCCGCCGGACATTTGTCCGGTTGGCCGTACAGACGACCAAACATGTCTGCTGAAACTGGTCAGCGGACCAGTTTCAGCAGACATGTTCAGTCGTGTGTACGAGGCCTGAGAGTAAATTGTCACTGGTTGCAAGATGCCAGGTAGCGCTGGCCCTAGCAACAAATTTAGTTACTAGTTAGTAGGGAGTGGCTGTGTCCTCTATTTCATTCCGGGACACTGTATTGTCCTTGAATGAAGCTGTCTGGGACCCAGGACAGACATGTCAATTGCGGGACAGTCCCGGGCAATCCAGGACACGTGGGCACCCTACATCCCACAGCTGTACGTATACAAAGGGATGGGGATGCTTGTGAAATCATTGACCTAATATGACAATATGGCCATATTACAATACAGCCACGCTGTTTTTAAATTGTGACAGCTGGTGCGGGGAGAGGATCTGCTGCCCACTGTCACAGGGAGGGGGGAGTTGAGAGGGAGAGGAGGCAGGAGATGGAAAATGTCACATGTTCCTCCCTAAATAGGAGTGGAACATGTACCAAAGGTGAACCTAGCCTTTAAGGCCTCATACAGACGAGCGGACCTGTCCATGAAAACGGTCCGCGGACCGTTTTCATCGGACATGTCCGCTCGGAGATTTCGGTCTGATAAAAAAAAGGGGGGTTGCCATCCGGGGCCCTGGGGGCCTTCAGACCCCTGGGGACCCCCGGACCTCTAAAAAAAAAAATGTCCCTTCAATAAAAATTACAATAAAAATATATTAAAAAAATATATATTTTTTATAAAAAATAAATAAAAAAAAGGGGAGTTGTCATCTGGGACCCTGTGGGCCTCTGGGCCTCTGGGCCCCTGGGGACCTCCGGACCCCGAAAAAGGGGGTTGCCATCCAGGCCCCTGCTGGCCCGGGGCCCCCTACAACAGGGCCAGTTGTACTGGCTTATCAGCGGCCATGGTGCCGCCATCTCAGCTACTTGCGGCCTCACAGCCAGTTTCCTACTGAGCGTGAATAGGCTGGCTGCGGAGGGAGCCGAACTTCAGGCTGACTTTGCCGCTGCAAACTCAGCCAGAAGTGGAAGCGGATACCTGTCAAAGCCAGGTACCCGCTCCTCCCTCACTCCCAAAAGGTGCTTAATGTGGCAGCAGAAGGGAAGGGGGCAAACAAGAAGAGCCTCCTTTAACCACTTAAGGACCGCCCGCTGTTGTTTTACATTGGCTGTTTGAAGAGGAATACTGTTGTTATGGCTGCAGATAGCTGCCATAACCCCAGTGTCCTCTTCAAGAGCAGACGGTCCTCTTTCAGATAAAAGTTGTCTCAGTCAGGGCCGATCCTAGGCAGGGTGCACAGGGTGCATTGCACCCAGGCGCCTGCAGAGGTGGGGGCGCCGAAGTGCCATAGTTCTCCCCTTCCTCCTTCTCTCCTTGTTTGTGTCCGTCCAGAACTAGTGTTCTGAGCATAGATGTGTGTCTGTCCAGAACTGATGTGTGAGCATAGGGCAGCCCGTCCAGCCTGGCAGTGCTCAGGGGAGGGGACGCTCCTCTTCCTGACATGAGAGTTCTAGTTTTCAGTGGCTGCTGAGTGCTGATGTGCAGGAATGAATTCCTAACACTGGGAGTCCCCACCAACTCCAGTTGGAATGCCTCCCACTCCCATCTCTATTTCAGGCTGCTTTGAGAGAGAATTGAGGTGAGTCACAGTGTTCAGTGTGCTGTGTGCTGGGGGATGGCATCCCCAGCATCCCTTTACACGTGCTCTGGGCTTCCCCTGCTCTAGATGTTTTATGGCATGATAGATTGCATAGGATACACAGCCCCTGCCCATTCCTGCGCCTAGTCCATCTACAGATGTGATGTATGATGAGATGTAATGGGGAGGAGTTAGTAAAATGACAACGCCCATGTGGGGGCGCCAGAAATATTTCTGCACCCAGGCGCCTGTGACCCTTGGATCGGCCCTGGTCTCAGTGGCATATACAGCTCCTGAATCCCCACAGGCAGCATGCCCAAGTTCATCCCGCTCTGTTCTGCTTCCCTCCACTGCAGTAAGGCTGTTTCCCCTACTGTGTTGTATAATTGCGGTGAGAGAAAATAGTGGTGGTGGGGCAGACTTGTAAAAGCCCTGAGCTGTAAATGAAGGGGACCGTCAGCCAGGGCTACATATGGATTTCATCTATACATTTAGCTGTTTGCTTGGAGTTAAAGCGGAGTTCCACCCAAAAATGGAACTTCTGCTTTTTGGAACCCTCCCCCTCTCCTGTGTCACATTCTGCACCCTTCAGGGGGGAGCAGATACCTGTGTAATCCAGGTATTTTGCTCCGACTTCAGGGCATTGATACCCGAGCCCCCCGCGGGTATCTACGCCACTTCTGGCGCCTTCTCTGCCCCCCCCCCGTCTTTTGGGAGACACGCAGGTCCCAGAAGACAGCAGGGGCCAGTGGGATAGCGCAGCGTGAGTTGCGCATGCGCAGTAGGGAACCAGGAAGTGAAACCGCAAGGCTTCACTTCCTGATTCCCTTACCGAAGATGGCGAAGTTGGCGGCGGCAGCACCCGAGAGCCGAGCGATAGATCAGCTTCGGGTGCCATCCAGGACAGGTAAGTGTCCTTATTTTAAAAGTCAGCAGCTGCAGTATTTGTAGCTGCTGACTTTAAAAGAGATACGCCGATTCACGAACGTACGTGTGCCCTTTTGCAGTAAAGATACGCCGTTTACGAAAGGCGATTCCCGGCGTAAAGTTAGTCGAACAAATAGCTGGCCTAGTCAATGTTAAGTATGGCCGTCGTTCCCGCGTCAAAATTTGAAAAATTTACGTCATTTGCATAAGTCGTCCGTGAATGGGGCTGGACGTTGTGACGGTATCGGTATGATATCCCCGTCAACGTTCCCTTCTTCCCATAACGAAAATCACCCCAATATTCCACGAGGAGGGATATCCCTGGAATCGCCCAGAAAGCCACACATGAGACCAGCTTACTGCTTGAACAACACAGACTTTAATGTTATAACACACACAGCTTATATGTCATTTCCAAAACTGTTACAATGACAAATCTCCGCCCCCCTCACACTGGGGCTTCCATACAGATGACTAGGTAGACACGACGGGGCCGATGCTGAAAACAAATTTTCTTTAGACAATGACATCAATGACGCTGAGCACTAGCTGTACTGAATACATCAACCAGACCGCTCGACCCCGCATATAGAGAGATAATTACCACAATGAAGCAATCAGAATAATTAACACAAGCCACTTAAACCCAGCTCTCCTTCACACAACACAATAGATCAATTAACCTTTAGAAATAGTGAGGGGACATTAGCACGTCAATAACCTGTCAGAGGAATGAATCACATGAAATTCCTTTCTACCTCTACCCATGGCTAGCAGGGAGCAGTAAACTGAGACATATAGGCAAATGTATCACAATGGCCCCCCTTTTGCTCCCTGCTCCGGCAAACCTGGTTGGACCTTCCCTGGTCCAGTAGGGTTGACGGGTTCAGAGCTTTTAGTCCGAGGTTAACTCCGTTTGGCATGACTGACCTCCCTTGGCAACTGCTTCAGACTCAGGTATGTCACCGGGTCGTCAGATCACACGCCGGTCAGTCCCCAAGTCTTTGTGCGATCTGCAAAGTCACCAGAAGTCAGTGTGAAGACAGCGAATGGGTCTGTGCGCCGCCGTCTAGGTGTCCCGCTATGGGAGGGGGCAGGTTATGGCTCTGAAGTGACAATCCCAGGAGATTCATAAAAAGAAAAAGTTATATTTGTTGAAATGCTGTAGCACTGGTGCTCAGAGTCGGGGGGGGGGGGGAATCAGAGCCCCATAAGGTCAGCCACCCCCTGCTCCCTCCGCAGCCGCCGGTTCTCCTCTTTGAGCTTCTCCAGCTCCATCTCCAGTTCATGGAGCCTGGGGGGGTCAGCCCGCTGTGACCTCAGGTGGTTGTTCTCCTCCTCCATGCGGCTTATGCACTCCTCCAGCTCTATGTACTCACGGATCAGATCCTGCTTGCTCATGTCCTGCAGGCTCTCCACGTGGTCCTTCATCATCAGGAACTGGGTGGTGGTGTAAGGGGCCACCGGTGGGCCCTTGGCGAACATCTCGGCCCGCATCTGGGGCGCCCGCTGCGATTCCATCTCCTCCAGTCGCTTCTTCTCCTCCCAGGTCCGCTGGTTATATGACTTCCAGGACCTCTTCTTCTTGGAGGGTAGCTGGCGGTGCCTCTTTCTGCCCAGCTCCCTCCAAGGCCCCTCCGGCTCATGGCTGTCGCCCATGACCAGCTGACAATGGTGTTCCCTGTTGTCCGTAATAACAGATTGTACCATGAGGGCTTCGTAAGGGGTGCCCAATGGTTCTTCCTGACCCAGCTCCTGGGGATCCCAAGCTGAGTCTACACAATGGGCTGCTGCTGGTGGGCGGTACCCAGGTTGAGACCAATTTGACCTGGTGTTGTCATTCATGGGGCAATTCTGCTTGAAGTGACCCAACTGTTTGCACCGGAAGCAGCGTTGTTCGTTGTCCTCCTGGCGTGGGTAGCGAGGGCTATATGTCATCGGTCTGTTAGGCGGTTGGTATCTAGCGGCTGGTGGGTGTGAGGGCGCCGTTGGTTGTGGGGGTTGTACCCGTGGTGTGACCTGGTTTGTCTTGCGAGTATCCGCATATTCATCCGCCAACTTCGCGGCCTCTGGTAGAGTCATGGGCCTGCGATCTCTCACCCAATCCTTGACGTCCGTCTGGATGTGATTGTAAAATTGCTCCAGGAGCATTAGTTGCAAAATGTCCTCTGCGGTGGTGGCCTGGCTGCTGTTAACCCAGTTAGAGGCCGACAGGGACAGCTGGCATGCCCATTCTGCGTAAGAGTCTTCCGTGGTTTTGCGTGAGTCCCTGAACTTCTGTCGGTGGGACTCTGGGGTTACTGCATAACGAGCCAGGAGCGCTTCTTTAACCCTGGCGTAGCTATGGATATCCTGATCTGGCACGGTCCGGAAAGCATCAGAAGCTTTGCCTGACAGTTTGCCTGACAATATTGCAACCCAGTCTCTTCTAGCTATTCGGTGCAGGTTACATTGTCGCTCAAAGTCTGCCAGGTAGTTATCAATCTCACAGTCCTTTTCATCAAAAGCTTTAAAAGCGCTAAACGGAATCTTCCTTGCGTCTGCTGTGCTGTACTCACTGTTCGTAGAAGGTGCGGCTGCTTGTTGGACTGCTGCCAGTTTTAACTGTAGCTCTGCGTCCCTTATTTGTTTATCCTTCTGTAGTTCTGCGTCCCTTATTTGTTTATCCTTCTGTCGCTCTGCGTCTCTTATTTCTTTAGCCTTCTGTAGCTCTGCGTTTACTAACATGTCCATCACTTTCAGCACCACATCCGGCGTTGGGTTCGGGCCGAACCACGCTAGCTTCTCTCTCATTAGCTTGTTGGTTGGTGACTCCTCCTGAATCACTGGTGTCTCCATCTCTTGTACTGCTGGCGTTGCTGCAATCACGTCCTCCTGGTCTAGCTCCATTAATTCTGCTATGATGACCCGCTTGGTTTTGTTGCTAGTGTTACCGGTCCCAAAATATAGATTAAGGGAACCGATGATTGTAGACGTACTGATGTGATGTGATCATCTCGGCGGGTACTACAAAAATACACGAACAGGAAGACATATGACCATGCTTCTTTATGACTAAAATAAGTTTCACTTTTACATAACAATACATACAGTTTTTTTATAGTTACATGTTTATAATCGCTAACATAACAACAGTACAGATTGGACTGAAATACTTTTAAAACATAGCTGCAACAGTGAATACCATTATATTTTAATAAACATACATTTTCCTTCTATTTCTGTGTTATAGACACTTATCTTTATCTCTATGGCACACTTTAGCTGTGTCATAATGAGAGTTACACTGCATTGCTTATAATGTAAATCCTGAAGCAATTCTCTCTTTTGACCACTAGATGGCGCACCTTGCATAAATGTACAAGCAGTGTATAACCTGTCCATGTGGCTATTAATATCATTTTACCATGTGCTTCTAATATATATAACTTTGCATAAATCAGGTTGAAATATACCCATATATAACAGTCTAGTGCTTGCAATAAACAGTACAATAGTCCTAGGGTTTTTCGCTATTTTCACTGCTCTCAACACATGCTGCTTTGAAAGTCTAATTACAGCCAAACTATTGCACAAAATCTACTAAAACTTTCTCCTGCAACTGCTCTAGATGTTTAGGAATCTTTCTAGTACAGTTTAGTAAGAATGAGAATGGTTTAAAGTACATACCTACAAAAATACACGAACAGGAAGACATATGACCATGCTTCTTTATGACTAAAATGAGTTTCACTTAGTCACATGGTGCATGTGGCCTTATATAGACTCTGTTCGGGTACCCTCTCTGCCATCTACTGGTTGTTTTATAGAATAACAGGATATCAAAAAATAACAATAAAAATAAATGAATGTAGGCTATGGGGTGCCTGTTTTGTCTTTCATGTGATACCCCAGCCCGTCACACTCTCCCCTCCTTTAGTTAATGGCTCCTGACATTACACTGAATTGTACTCTGAACTCTATTGAGTGATTTAAGAAACCCAAATAGGTACTTGCTGCCACCACGGAGCTATGTTAACTACCTGGTATGACATGGGAGTAGCTAGCATTGTAGGAGTTTGTACGGTGTGAACCTGACTTGGTCTGTAGGTTGGCTGACCTAGTGTATCATATGTAAAGATCTCTTTAGACTTAGTTTGCCTGGTAGATCTTCTTACAGGAGTTGAGTCTTCTCCATCAACATCATTCTCTATTAGCATATCTTGGCTCACCGGCAAGTCTTGACTTAATGGGTGTAATTCTGCAGTGTCTAGTTCCACCATGTCTGAAGCCCAAACTTGGTCGCCAACTACTGTTCCATCATTTTGTTCTTGTTCAAGATTGGGTGTGGTAGTTGTAGGATAGAACTCTGGAGCAGAAATTCTTAATGGCGGTTTCTGTACGTTTTGAGAGTTTTGTTGAGGCACAACGTGATCATGACTTTCTGTAGTCTCCGGTACATAAGAATAATACCATCTTTCATCATCGGAACCTTCCTTCTCCTGGTTCAGATCCATGCTAGTCTCTTTCCTGTTACTTGATTGTCTTTTGTTCATCGGTACTCTTGGAATGTGTCTTTCAATGGGTAGGTCATTTACTTGTAGTAACAGATTTCTGTGCAGTACTCGAATAGTCTTTTTACCACTTTCAGGCTGAATTTTGTACACAGGCCCATCTTTGATTCTTTCTACCACTTTGTGTACTGATTCTTCCCAGTATGTACAAAGTTTACCAGGACCTCCTCTTTCAGAGAGATTTCGTACTAAGACCCGATCACCCGGTTGGAGAGGTGCTCCTTTTATCTTCTTGTCATAGTACTTCTTCCCTTTGGCAGATGATTTTTGGCTATTCTCGGATGCGATCTTGTAAGCTTCTTGCATTCTGGATGCCCATTTCTGAGTAAATGTTGGTTGACTTTCTGATTCCTTTTCCAAATTTAGATTGAGCATTAGGTCAATCGGCAAACGAGGAGATCTCCCATACAATAGAAAGAATGGCGAGTATCCAGTGGCTTCATGCCTGGTGCAATTGTATGCATGAACCATGTGTGGAAGATGTTCTTTCCAATCTGTCTTTTTCTCTTCCTCTAAGGTACGAAGCATCTGTAACAAAGTACGGTTCAGTCTCTCCACTGGGTTACCCTGTGGATGGTATGGGGTAGTTCTTGAATGAGAAATCCCTGCCAATCGTTGCAATGTCTGAAACAAGTTTTTTCAAATTCTCTTCCTTGATCATGGTGGAGTTTCTCTGGATATCCAAAACGTGGTATGAAATCTTGAAAGATCTTTTCTGCTGCCGTTTTTCCAGATTTGTTCTTAGTTGGATACGCTTGTGCAAAGCGTGTGAAATGGTCTACCATTACGAGTATATACTCATATCCTCCTTTGCTTCTCTCCAAGTGGAGGTAATCAATGGATACTAGCTCCAAGGGTGAACTGGTAGTAATCCCACCCATAGGTGCTCTTTCTGGGATATGTGGACGCTTTTGTTTGATGCAGTTACACGTCTTCAGCACATATTCATCAATGTCTCTTTGCATAAATGGCCAGTAAAACCGTTCACATGCTAGGTGGATTACCTTGTCAGTGCCAATGTGACCCATGTCATCGTGAAGGCTTCTTAAGACCAATGGTTTTAGCTTTTCTGGTAGAACTAGCTGTTTTCGGGTTCCAGAGTGTCGATATAGGATTCCTTCCTCCACTATGAGTTTGTTCCATTCGTGTATCAAACGTCTTGTTTTACTGGTCATACTCTCCTTTTCCTTGTGGTTTGGAGTCCAATTGTTCTCCTTAAGCCAGACCACTTCTCTAATGTTGGTATCGTCTTCTTGTAATGCTCTGATATTCTCCTGAGTCATTGGGCAGATTGTCCGTCCTTTCAGCAATTCTTCTGCCACATCACTTTCTGAGTGAAGAGTCAATGAGGCCACCCATGGTGCCTCTTCTTCGTTGACAGCTTTGCTCCCTTGCCACATAGCTGACACAACCTCGAATGGTACAAGCTCTGTGTACTCACTCAGATTCTCAGTGAGTTCCACCGGAAATCGTGACAGTGTATCCGCGTCAGCATTCTGTTTACCTGGCCTGTACTTGATATCAAAGTGGAAATCGGCCAGCTCACCAACCCAGCGATGACCCACAGCATTCAGTTTGGCGGTACTCAAGACATATGTCAATGGGTTGTTGTCTGTATAGACTGTGAATGTTGGAGCGTAATACAGGTAATCTCTGAATTTGTCACAGATTGCCCACTTGAGAGCTAGAAACTCAAGTTTACCAGAGTGGAGATGGTAATTGCGTTCCGCTGGGGTCAATGTTCTGGAGCCAAATCCAATAACACGAAGGTGTTCTCCTTGTCGTTGGTACAGTACAGCACCTAGGCCTTCATTGGAAGCATCAGTGTGTAAGATGAAGGGTAAGTCAAAATCAGGGTATGCTAGTATTGGTGGATTGGTTAGCATGTCCACCAATCTGACTACCACAGCTTGATGTTTGGGTGTCCATTGGATCAGTGTTTTAGATGGCACTTGTGTTTTATTCCCGTCTCTCTTTGTAGGTTCCCCGCGCCGGTTTTTGGTGATGGATGTAGCAGATTCTTTCTCAGTGTTCTGCAAAAGTTCATACAGTGGTTTAGAAAGTCGAGAGAAATCTTGAATGAAGGACCTGTAGTAGCTCAGGAATCCTAACAAGGTTCTGACTCCTCCAACTGTTTTTGGTTCTTTCCTTTTCAACTGCAATACCGCTTCAAGATCATTTGGGTCAATTTTTATGCCTTCTTCTGACACCATTCGCCCAAGGTATCGAATCTGTCGTTTAAAGAGTTCACACTTCTTTGGTCTAAGTTTGATACCATGCTCGCGCATTCGACTAAGCACTTGCCTAAGATCATCGACATGCTCCTGAAAAGTTTTGGAGTAGCAAAGTACGTCATCCAGATATGGAGAACAACATTTGTCTCTGATGCCCTCTAGTACATTCTCCATGCATCTCTGAAAAGCTGCTGGGGCATTAGTTAATCCGAACGGAATGCGATTCCACTCCAGGAGTCCCCAGGGGGTGCTGAAAGCTGTCAGGTGTCTGGAGTCTTCATGCACAAAGCCTTGATGATACGCACTACCCTGGTCCAGGATTGAGAACCATGTAAATCCTCCTAAGCTATCCAGCAGATCTTGTATTCTAGGTAGTGGATGTCTATCTGGAATAGTCTTCCGGTTTAACTCCCTAAAGTCCACACATAGTCGTAGGCTTCTGTCCTTCTTCCGAACACAAACAACTGGTGACGAGTATGCGGAAGAAGATTTTGTTACCCAACCTTGGTCAAGAAGGTTTTGGACATATTCTTTCACTTCCTGATATAGGGGTTTCGGTATCGAATTGTAGCGTTTCTGGACAGGAGTTTCATCTTTCAGATTTATCTTCAGTTTCAGGTTTGGAATGCTTCCTATGTCTCCCTCATCTCGAGCAAAGACATCTGATTCGTCATATAACATTTGTCTCGCTATCTCCTGTTCTTCTTCTGAGAGATTATCCAAATTGACAGGTGGGTGCCACTTAACAAATTCGTTAGTGGGTAGCTGATTTTCAGTGTCCACTTGATTCAACTGGTTTACATGAAACATTCTTTTCTTCTGGTCAATTCCCTTTTCATCGCCTTTATTTGGAGAAAACGGTAGAATCTCAGCTGCTGGAGAAATGGTACCCAATACTGTTCTGGGCGGAAGGTAGATATCATGTTCAGCACGGTTCAGTATGGGTATCTTCACTAGTTTATAGAAACCGTTTGGTACATCTACCACTGAAGGAAATAATTCAAGTCCTTCTTCAACTGGATATTCTGGAAGTGGTTCAAATGGCATGATTCCTCCTTTCGGCCATGCTCTAATTCTGCATTTGACTTCACCAAGCTCGCCTCCTTTGATCTGGAGTCCTTTCTTCCCCACTTTGACCACACGACTATCGGATATTTCTCCTGGGTCAGTTGCTTGACTGACAGCATTGACAATGTTATTTGCTACACTCTGTCTTACTTTCATGGCTTCACTTAGCAAGATAGTCAGGTTTTGGGTGCTGTTTGATCGGTCACGGTTTTCTCTAATCAATTCTTCGATAACATTAAACCCAAGAAGTGGATTGTCGTTACAGCAGTCGCTCACCAGTATTGGCACATGGATGGCTGAGTTTCCATGTCCACTACTTTCGAATTCCAGGAGGACTTCAATCCATCCAATGAATGGAATGATAGAACCATTTGCAGCTGCAATGGATAAGTTGTCATCACAAAGTAAATCTTGTATGTGTCTAATAGAGACACCGGGTAGAAACTTTTCTAACCAGGCCTTCCCGACAATGCTGACCTGAGCTCCTGTGTCCATCAACATGTCAACCGGAACACCATTCATCCGACAAGACAATAGGCATTTTCCTCCAATTAATTGTGCTATGCGTTGTTTGGAGCATCCATTCTCTTTTGGGGGTGTTCTAGTTGACTGGTGGGTGAATACCCTATTTATCTTAGCATGGGACAGATTATTTGAGGTGGTCACTGGTTGTCCCTTTCCCAGTGACCGTCTGTCGTTTCCCGACTGCCTTCTTTTCTTCAAGCAATCAACTGCTCTGTGTCCTGTCCAACCACAGTAGAAACAATGGTAGCAGTTCTGACTCTCTCGGTTGATGCAATCATCACACCTGGGCTTGCAGTGAGCTGTATCTGGAACTTGAACATTGGTTAGTGGCTTAGTCATTCGGTTTTCAACAACAGGAGTTTGCTTCATAATCTTCTCCAGGTTCTTCGTGAGAGCCGAAACCTGTGTTGTTAGTTCCATTAGTGCAGTGTGATTTGCTCTAGCATCTCCCTCAACTCTCTTTTGCACTGTTTCTTTTTTACTATTCCCTGGTGTCTGTGAAGAATGAACAGTAAGATGTTTATGTTTAGGTGCACTGTTTAAGCGTCTCTGCCTTTCTGTTTCTTCATCAACTGATCTGGTGACCTGTTCTATGACAACGTCATCAGTTACTGTCAAATCAGACACGTAAGGCCGGGTACACACGAACAAACATGTATGGTGAAAGCGGTCCGTCGGACCGTTTTCACCATACATGTCTGCCAGAGGGCTTCTGTACGATGGTTGTACACACCATCGTACAGAAGTCCGCGCGTAAACAATACGCGGGGCGTGTCCGCGGTGTCGCCGCGTCGATGACGCGGTGTCGCCGCGACAATGACGCAGCGACGTGGGCGGCCCGCCTTTAAAATGCTTCCACGCATGCGTCGAAGTCATTCGACGCATGCGAGGGACGGCGGGCGCCTGGACATGTACGGTAGGTCTGTACTGACGACCGTACATGTCCGAGCGGGCAGAATTCCAGCGGACTGTTTTAAAACAAGTCCAGGAATATTTGTCTGCTGGGAAAAGGCCCGGCGGGCAAATGTTTGCTGGAATTCGGCCCGCTCGCGCCCACACACGACCGAACATGTCTGCTGAAACTGGCCCGCGGACCAGTTTCAGCAGACATGTTTGGTCGTGAGTATGGGGCCTAAGGCTTGATATCTCGTCTGACATTAGAATTGTTCTCGTTTAGTCCCTGATACAGTGTATGAAGGAATACGCCTTGTACTAGCTTTTTGTCATAGTTAAACTCTAGCCTATCATGTTGTGATGTAGACAGAATTTTTTGTTTTAACCCTGCTAGCCTGTAAACAAATTGTTGTGCTGTCTCTTTTTCTTGCTGTGCAGCATTGCTAAGTTCCTGAAATAACTCAGTACCACTTCGTTCTCTCATATGTGACCTCAAAAACTTTTTCAATTCAACAACAGTAAGATCCTCTTTGTCAGTCAACATATCTTTAAAATGACCAGGTTTGATTATTCTCAACACTGTGCGTATAATTTCAGATTCAGGGAATTTTTCACTTAGACCCTCGTCAATCTGACGGCACACGCTACTGTAACTCATGTCCGAACCATGATCTGAAATTACACCACCATGCATTTTGAATTCCCTACGTGGCAATAAAGCAACAACATCAGTTAATCTCACCACCTCCGATCCCTGTTCAGTCCTTGCAGTCCCACTACTCATTTCTTTAGCAGTGGTTGCAATGTTCACAGTTGGTGTACTTTCCTTATTGAGTTTTAGTTCATCGATCTTGTCTTGGATGATGAGCAGGTAAGACATGCCTTGATCTTCTAACTTCGCCAGCTGATCACTTCTCATGTAGTCTACAATAAATTCAACGAATTCCATTTCGCTTGCACCAGTCACTGATGGAATGTCCACGTCTCTTTCATCATCCAGCGTAATAGCGAGGCTATACAGCTGTTCTTTACTCAGCAGATGAATTTTTTTCCGGATATCCCACATCAGCGCACGACGAGGGGACGCCATCTCTGTTGCACTCTCACGGCAGACGACACTCGCGACTCTCCTTGTAGCTCTGCAGTCGACTCACACTCGTCTCGCGACCCCTCTCACTGGTACACAACGAATCCAGGACGAGCCCCCAAAATGTTACCGGTCCCAAAATATAGATTAAGGGAACCGATGATTGTAGACGTACTGATGTGATGTGATCATCTCGGCGGGTACTACAAAAATACACGAACAGGAAGACATATGACCATGCTTCTTTATGACTAAAATGAGTTTCACTTTTACATAACAATACATACAGTTTTTTTATAGTTACATGTTTATAATCGCTAACATAACAACAGTACAGATTGGACTGAAATACTTTTAAAACATAGCTGCAACAGTGAATACCATTATATTTTAATAAACATACATTTTCCTTCTATTTCTGTGTTATAGACACTTATCTTTATCTCTATGGCACACTTTAGCTGTGTCATAATGAGAGTTTCACTGCATTGCTTATAATGTAAATCCTGAAGCAATTCTCTCTTTTGACCACTAGATGGCGCACCTTGCATAAATGTACAAGCAGTGTATAACCTGTCCATGTGGCTATTAATATCATTTTACCATGTGCTTCTAATATATATAACTTTGCATAAATCAGGTTGAAATATACCCATATATAACAGTCTAGTGCTTGCAATAAACAGTACAATAGTCCTAGGGTTTTTCGCTATTTTCACTGCTCTCAACACATGCTGCTTTGAAAGTCTAATTACAGCCAAACTATTGCACAAAATCTACTAAAACTTTCTCCTGCAACTGCTCTAGATGTTTAGGAATCTTTCTAGTACAGTTTAGTAAGAATGAGAATGGTTTAAAGTACATACCTACAAAAATACACGAACAGGAAGACATATGACCATGCTTCTTTATGACTAAAATGAGTTTCACTTAGTCACATGGTGCATGTGGCCTTATATAGACTCTGTTCGGGTACCCTCTCTGCCATCTACTGGTTGTTTTATAGAATAACAGGATATCAAAAAATAACAATAAAAATAAATGAATGTAGGCTATGGGGTGCCTGTTTTGTCTTTCATGTGATACCCCAGCCCGTCACACTAGCAATCCTTCCACGAACTTCCAGTAGTTCTTTCAGTGTATTTCTTTTAAGCAGGGTGTAGCAGCCTTCCATTCACTGTTCCCAGTGTCTGCTTGGAATCCGGGTGTAAAGGAGAGTAGAAGGGAAGATCCCGCTGCTGCCAACCAATTTGTGACGGTATCGGTATGATATCCCCGTCAACGTTCCCTTCTTCCATAACGAAAATCACCCCAATATTCCACGAGGAGGGATATCCCTGGAATCGCCCAGAAAGCCACACATGAGACCAGCTTACTGCTTGAACAACACAGACTTTAATGTTATAACACACACAGCTTATATGTCATTTCCAAAACTGTTACAATGACAAATCTCCGCCCCCCTCACACTGGGGCTTCCATACAGATGACTAGGTAGACACGACGGGGCCGATGCTGAAAACACATTTTCTTTAGACAATGACATCAGTGACGCTGAGCACTAGCTGTACTGAATACATCAACCAGACCGATCGACCCCGCATATAGAGAGATAATTACCACAATGAAGCAATCAGAATAATTAACACAAGCCACTTAAACCCAGCTCTCCTTCACACAACACAATAGATCAATTAACCTTTAGAAATAGTGAGGGGACATTAGCACGTCAATAACCTGTCAGAGGAATGAATCACATGAAATTCCTTTCTACCTCTACCCATGGCTAGCAGGGAGCAGTAAACTGAGACATATAGGAAAATGTATCACAGACGTCATTTACGTTCACGTCAAAACCAATACATCCTTGCGGCGAACTTTGGAGCAATGCACACTGGGATATGTCCACGGACGGCGCATGCGCCGTTCGTAAAAAACGTCAATCACTTCGGGTCACGAGTAATTTACATAAAAAAGGCCCCCCTCATCCTCATTTGAATTAGGCGCGCTTAGGCCGGCCCATTTACGCTACGCCGCCGTAACTTAGGAGGCAAGTGCTTTGTGAATACAGCACTTGCCTCTCTGACTTACGACGGCGTAGCGTAAATACGTTACGCTACGCCGCCGGAAAGATGCGCCCGGCTACCTGAATCCAGCTATAAATCTGCTGCACAGCAAAGTTTGGACCAGAGAACATATTTTTTATCAGCATTGAAGACTGCTGAATTTCCACAACATTTTTCTGTTCTTTTCTGACTTCAGGCGATACCCAAACAAAACAAAAGCTTAATAACTTTTATTAATTCCTTTACTGTTAACGTCAGTCATTACAGGTCTTCTTGGCAGAACGGGGGGCTAAAGTCCCCCCCAGGCTTTGATGTGAATCCTAGCAATTAGCCCCCCACCCCTAACCCGATTTAACTGGTTTATCTCTATAACAAGGAGAATGTCTACTAATTATTTAAATTATTTCTGTATAATAGAACATCAAAGTAGATGTGATCAAAGTTTAAACTAATTAGCAAAAACTGCAGGAAGGAAAAAAGTAGTGTGGGGGTTATACATTGGAGGGAACAAACTTGGAAGATTTTTCTAAAAGCGAGTGAGCCCGACCACTATAGAAAACATTGAAATGCAAAATGTTTAAAGTATATCTAGCATATCCTTTCTACAGAAAACGTAGTTATCCTACATTTAATTTAGGGTTGAAAAAGTTTTTATTGTAATTTTAACAGATATCACATTGAACAACATGAGGAGTTACCGTATTTATCGGCGTATACCGCGCACTATTTTGCCCTGAAAATCAGGGCAAAATTGTGGGTGCGCGATATACGCCGATACCCGCTTTCCCGCGCCGAGTTTGAATACTGCGCCGGCATATACCGAGCGCAGTACACTCGTGTATAGTCGGCAATGCTCGGCTACTCTCGCGCTCACGTCCTGGACGTACAGGACGTGAGCGTGAGCGTAGCCGAGCATTGCCGACTATACGCGAGTGTACTGCGCTCGGTATATGCCGGCGCAGTATTCAAATTCGGCGCAGGAAAGCGAGCATCGAGCGGGGAGGACGCCGCAGAAGGACGCCGGACCCGACGAAGAGGACACCCGAAGCCGCAGACGGACGCCGGACCCGACGAGGCCGCCGATGGATGCCGCGCAAGACACCAAAACTGTAAGTACAAAAATCTTTTTTTACAGGAATATCGGGTCCGCTTTAGGGGGTGCGCGCTATAGGCCGGAGCGCGCACTACCCCGATAAATACGGTACATTCCATAAACAGTCACAGATAACAAGATATGGTGAGTCAGCCCAATGGCTATCACCCATAGCTACATTCCCCCATTACACAGTATAGTACTAAAATTGACGACTGTCGCTCAGTCTCTAGATCAATTATGGCCGAGGGACCACGTTGTTCGTCAAGAAAAAAATCCATATATATATGTAGCACTTACCCCCGAAGGAGCTGCTGGTTTGTTTTGGGTGGCATGTTACCTCATGTTTCTCCGCCGTCGAGGGTACTTGATGAGAGTTGTAGTAAATGGAATGTCTTTTCTGTGCTTTTATTACCCAGCCGGGTAAAAACAATAGAACTTGGTGAAGAATGAAGAAATAGTAGAAATGTCGCAGTCACAATAAAAATTGCTGATCGCCGCCATTATTCGAAAAAAATAAATATTAATAAAAATGCCATAAAACTATCCTCTACTTGGTAGACGCTATAAATTTTGCGCAAACCAATCAATACACGCTTATTGCCACGTAAGTGCAAATGTGCTCCGTCGTATCTGTGCGCCGGACCCACAAACTAAGTTACGCCTAAAACTAGGCTTCATCCCGCCGATGTAATTTGCCTACGCCGGCGTAGCGTGGGCGCACATTTAGGCTGGACGCATGTAGCACTCCCATTGTTTAGCTATTCAAATATGCAAATGTGGGAAATACGGCGATTCACAAACGTACGTGCGCCCGACGCAGGCTACGCGATGTGCGCGTAAGTTGTACGTCCGGCACAAAGTTAAGCCCCATAAAGGAGGTGTAACTCAGCAGCAGACATGCAAAGGTCTGCACCAGGGAACTCAAGCCGGCGTATTTTACGTTGTTTACGTTGGACGTGTGTCTGGCTGGGCGTAGGTTACGTTCATGGCGTACGCAGTGATCCGGGGGAATCTTAGGCAGTTGTTTTCCGACTTGGTTGTGAGCATGCGCCGAGGAATGCGTCCACGTCCCGGTGCATGCGCAATTCGTGATACGTATCTGTCTGCCGCTCGGACCATCATTTGCATGGGGTCACGCCTCATTTGCATGGCTCACCCCCACTTCCACCTACGCCGACTTACGCCTTCGAAACCCAGCACAGTTTTGGGAGCAAGGGCTTTGTGAATTCCATGCTTGCCTCTCTGCGCTGCGTCGGTGTAGCGTATTTTATTTGCGCTACGGCGGCGTAATGTGCGCCCGCTCTCTGTGAAACTGGGCCATAGTCTTTAGAGCCGGTTCACACTGCGGCTGGACGACTTCGGGGGCAACTCTGCAAGTCGTCCTAAAGACGACTTCAGCGGCGATTAGCAAAATGACTTCTGTGTAGAAGTCAATGCAAATCGCCCCGAGCCGTCCCCGAAGTCGTACAGGAACCTTTTTCTAAGTCGGAGTGACTTGCTTCGCTCCTATTAGAACGGTTTTATTGCATACAATGGGACGCGACTCGTCAGGCGGCTGAGCTGCCTGACGAGTCGCCCCAGTGTGAACCGCCTCTTACGTACAGCGCATCCAGAAAGTATTCACAGCACTTTTTCCACATTTTGTTATATTACAGCCATATTCCAAAATGAATTAAATTCATTATTTTCTTCAAAATTCTACAAACAATACCTCATAAAGATAACATGAAAGAAGTTGTAACGGTCACCACCGTTTACGACCTTCCATCCCATCCAAGACAGCTTATCGACACTCCACAATCAGGCAAACGAACACGACCGCTAATAATCCCCCCCAGAAACGAGACACACAGCTCTTGTTTGAGGTTCAAAACAGGGAATGAATCTTTATTATCTGCACATGGTAATACATTCCTCTTCAAAATACATCCCTCCCACCCTTGGGAAACAGGGTAGGTTAAATTGTCCAATGACAATGGTGATACAGGTCAGGTGTGTTCAAACTTCTCCTTCAGTAAACAGTCTTAGCAGGGGGGGGGGGGTTGCTGGAGTGATTCCCCCCCTTTCCTCACAGCAAGACGCTTTAACATCCCATAATAGGTATGCAGACTGCCTACCAAGCTCCAATCCACATAGCAGACTTAATTACCACAATAGACAATGGAATGCAATCACACCCCACCCCTTTCATCACAGCAAGCTTACTAGTATACATCAGCCAACACACAATATATATACAATATCTGACCTGCATTAAATGTGACTAGCACAGACCATAGTGGGGTTCTCATTCACCTTGTGCCCCTAAAGTCACTCCTGTTACATGGCTCCCCCCTTGTGGAACACTCTGGCAGACCCGGCTTGATCCTTTTCGGGTCAACTTGGGGATGTCCGGAACTAGGAGGCCGGGATAACGTCTGTTTGCCGGGATAACCCATCAGCATTGCCATTTGGCTTACCAGGTCGGTAGCTGATGGTGAAGGGGAATAATAGAATTCAGTTCTGGAACAGTCACTTGCTTTGCTCTCTCAATGGCTCCCAAAACCTGTTGCTGATGCTCTTGGGACAGATAAGGCACAACCTGGATGCAAATCCCATTTAATCTTTTGACAATTTCAGCCTGTTTGTGCATTTCAATGTTCAAGCCACGGGACATCTCATAATACATGACATAGTGTCGTTGCATCTCTGATTTCTCACTGGCCAACTTGTCACATTCCCATTTTAGACTGTGATATTGTGCCGGATCTACAGTACATGTCGGGGAAGGTAGTCTTACCCGGTTCTCAGCAGCAAGCGGGTTGGTTCCAGCAACGCGGGTCTGGGCACAGGTAGTCACTGTGTGGGCTTCAGCGGGGCACATCGGGGCGTACGCAGAAACAAGGGGGGCCAAATCATTCCCCAGTAGTACATCTGCTGGCAAATCCTTCATCACCCCCACATTCACATGTCCCGAACCAACCCCCCAATCCAGGTGAACCCGGGCAACGGGTAGCCGGAAGACGGTGCCTCCCGCTACTCTTACGGCTACAGTGTCTCCGGTGTGCTGGCTCTCTGGGATGAGTTTCTTCTGTAGCAGGGTCATCGTGGCCCCAGAATCGCGTAGTCCATTGGCTACCTTTCCATTGACCCAGACAGTCTGCCTGTGTTGCTGCCTGTTGTCCTGGTTAGCTGCTTGTATCGGATCTGCCTCGTGCAGAACGCCCCAATGTTCTTCCTCCTCAACGCAGTGGGCCGCAGGCATGGATGTGCGGGGGTTCCCCCTTTCTGGCTGTCTCCATGACTGTGACTGCCTGGGTGGATTCAATGGACAGTCTAGCTTTCTGTGTCCTAGCTGTTTACACCCAAAACACCTGATGGGCTCTGAGTAGTCCTGGGAGTTGAACCTAGGCTTCTGAGGATAAGTGGCCGCTGGAGGTGGTGTTGTAGGACGGTCCGACTGGGGTTTGTAGGCAATAGCCGGTAGGGGTGCCGCTGATCGATAATCCACCCGAGCTGTGGTCTTGACCACAGAGTTGTCCAGTTTGCGGGCATCTGTGTATTCGTCCGCCAGGCGAGCTGCTTCAGACAAGGAGAAAGGGTTTCTGTCCCGGACCCATTCTCTGACTTCCCGGGACAGTTTGTCAAAGAAGTGCTCCAGCAGGAACACCTGCAGCACCTCTTCCCCGGATTCTGCTTGGCATCCATCGACCCAGTGGGATGCTGTGCGGTGTAGGCGGCATGCCCACTCGGTATATGAGTCTCCAGTCTGCTTGCTCGTCTCTCGGAACCGCCTCCGGTATGCCTCCGGTGTGACGGCATACCTGGCCAAAAGTGCTTCTTTAACCAGTCCATAGTTCATAATATCCTTGTCTGGGATGGCCCTGAACGCTTCACTGGCCCGGCTGGACAATTTCCCAGACAAAATGGTAACCCATTCCTCTGTGGGCACCCGGTGTAGGGCACATTGCCGTTCAAAATCAGCAAGGTACCCATCAATCTCCCCTTCAGTTTCAATGAAGTTCTTAAAAGCAGCAAAATGTATCTTTCTCCTTTCAGCTGGTGCTGCTGTGACTTCTGCTGCTGCGGAACCTCTTTGCCGTAGCCAATTTGCATCCACAGCAGCTATAACCCGGTCTATGATCTCCGGTGGAGGGTTAGGACCATAGTGTGCCAGTCTTAGTTTGACAGCCCGATCAAAGCTTGCCTCCTCCAGGGTCCTGTCTGTTACGCTGGGCCTTTCCGTTATGTTGGGTCTTTCCGCTCCATCCATTTGGACAAGTTCTGTGATCATGTCCATCTTTTTACGGTTGCTGGCCGGTCTGCCCCGGCTCTCCAGTAAGTCCTTGAGGGTGGAGCGCTTCAGCCGTGCATACTGAGACTCCATTGTCCTGTGTCCTTGTAGCTGTCCTTTAAGCGATGGAATTATCCCACTGCTGTGCCACCACTGTAACGGTCACCACCGTTTACGACCTTCCATCCCATCCAAGACAGCTTATCGACACTCCACAATCAGGCAAACGAACACGACCGCTAATAATCCCCCCCAGAAACGAGACACACAGCTCTTGTTTGAGGTTCAAAACAGGGAATGAATCTTTATTATCTGCACATGGTAATACATTCCTCTTCAAAATACATCCCTCCCACCCTTGGGAAACAGGGTAGGTTAAATTGTCCAATGACAATGGTGATACAGGTCAGGTGTGTTCAAACTTCTCCTTCAGTAAACAGTCTTAGCAGGGGGGGGGGGGGGGTTGCTGGAGTGATTCCCCCCCTTTCCTCACAGCAAGACGCTTTAACATCCCATAATAGGTATGCAGACTGCCTACCAAGCTCCAATCCACATAGCAGACTTAATTACCACAATAGACAATGGAATGCAATCACACCCCACCCCTTTCATCACAGCAAGCTTACTAGTATACATCAGCCAACACACAATATATATACAATATCTGACCGCATTAAATGTGACTAGCACAGACCATAGTGGGGTTCTCATTCACCTTGTGCCCCTAAAGTCACTCCTGTTACAGAAGTTTGTTTGAAGTCTTTGCAAATTTATTAAAATCAAAAAGCAAAAAAAACAGCGCCTTGAAAAATGTATTCACACCCCTTGAAATTTTCCACATTTTGTCATGTTACAACCAAAAAAACGTAAATGTATTTTATTGGGATTTTATGTGATAGACCAACACAAAGTGGCACGTAATTGTGAAGTGGAAGGAAAATTATAAATGGTTTTCCAATTTTTTTCTAAATACAGTATCTCACAAAGTAAGTACACCTCTCACATTTTTGTAAATATTTTATTCTATCTTTTCATGTGACAACACTGAAGAAATTACACTTTGCTACAATGTTGTGTAGTGAGTGTACAGCTTGTATAACAGTGTAAATTTGCTGTCCCCTCAAAATAACTCAACACACAGCCATTAATGTCTAAACCGCTGGCAACAAAAATGAGTACACCCCCTAAGTGAAAATATCCAACTTGGGCCCAATTAGCCATTTTTCCTCCCCGGTGTCATGTAACTCGTTAGTGTTACAAGGTCTCAGGTTTGGAATGGAGAGCAGGTGTGTTCAATTTGGTGTTATCGCTCTCACTCTCTCATACTGGTCACTGGAAGTTCAATATGGCACCTCATGGAAAAGAACTCTCTGAGGATCTGAAAAAAAATAATTGTTGTTCTAAATAAAGATGGCCTAGGCTATAAGAAGATTGCCAAGTCCCTGAAACTGAGCTGCAGCACAGTGGCCAAGACCCCTCTCTTGCACATACCACCCACCGCCATACACTCCGTACCCCTCTCCTGCACATACCACCCACCGCCATACACTCTGTACCCTTCTCCTGCACATACCACCCACCGCCATACACTCTGTACCCCTCTCCTGCACATACCACCCACCGCCATACACTCTGTACCCCTCTCCTGCACATACCACCCACCGCCATACACTCTGTACCCCTCTCCTGCACATACCACCCACCGCCATACACTCTGTATCCCTCTCCTGCACATACCACCCACCGCTATACACTCTGTACCCCTCTCTGGCACATACCACCCATCGCCATATACTCTGCAGTGTACATTTCCAATTTAACATAACCACATTCTGATACAAGTCATCTCAGACCCTATTTAACCATACCCCATTTAAGCCACACCCAATATTTAGCGCAACTTAAACCACTCCCACTTTTCACCACATTTATTCTACCCTTGATTTCTAGGGCCCAATTTTGATCCTGCACACGTGCCCATTGTTTTCATGATACGCCCCTGCAGCTAATGTTTTATAAAAAGATAAAACCTTAGGAGAAGGTGGTCAATATTCTGACACATGCAGATATGTGTATACAGTTTAGCTTGAGCTACTGAGCTCTATAAACAACAGTGTGAGGAATGACTAAGAGCTCTACCTGCTAGCTGTTAAAGAGAATAAATAGAAGCAATATGCACTTTTTCACATCCACTGACTGAATCTGAGAAATCCAGAGGAGCTCCTATAGGTCCACTGATACAGACAAGGGCCCAGATTCAGATATGAGATACGACGGCGTATCTCCTGATACGCCGTCGTATCTCTGAGTCCGGCCGTCGTATCTATGCGCCTGATTCATAGAATCAGTTACGCATAGATATGCCTAAGATCCGCCAGGTGTAAGTGTCTTGCACCGTCGCATCTTAGGCTGCAATTTCAGGCCGGCCGCTAGGTGGCGCTTCCGTATATTTCTGCGAGGAATATGCAAATTAGGTAGATACGGCGATTCAGAAACGTACGTTCCGCCGGCGCACTTTTTATGTCGTTTACGTTCGGCTTTTTTCGGCGTATAGTTACCCCTGCTATATGAGGCGTAGCTAATGTTAAGTATGGCCGTCGTTCCCGCACCGAGTTTTAAATTTTTACGTCGTTTGCGTAAGTCGATTCACAATTGAGCTTGGCGGAAGTTACGCTCACGTCGCTTTCATTGACAAATAGCGATGTGATTTGGAGCATGCGCACTGGGATTCAGTCGCGGCCGGCGCATGCGCAGTTCGTTCGGCGCGGAGATGCGCTTAAATTAAATTTTACACGCCCCCTACCCGCAGAATTTGAATATTTACGCTACGCTGGCTCAACTTTACAGGCAAGTGCTTTGTGAATACACCACTTGCCTGAAAAACCTGCGGCGGCGTAACGTAAATGAGATACGTTACGCCAGCAGAAAGATCCGCTGATCTTTCTGAATCTGGCCCAAGAACTTTACAGTACCTACAAGAATTATCAAACTGCCAGTCCCAGCCTGCTGAATCAGATGATGTGCCAACATTTATCAAGCCAAGTATAGGCTGGCCAAAAGTTCTAAAACATCCTACTCTGTGACAAAAGTTTCTTCTCTAATAGACAAATTTATTTTAGACTGCTGATTGATTCATTACTAAGCATGCCATCCAGCTCATCACACAGTTATCTACAAGATGTGATCTTCCCAAATATTAACTTTGATATAAAAGGAAAATATCACGTATCTTCATAATTCACTCGTTCGCCCTCGTTCCATTCCAAATGCTGAATTTACATAGATGTCTTGCCAGCTTGGCTCACACATAAGAAGGAAAGCACGCAATACTAGAATGTATTCATCAGAAAACAGTCCCACAGCTTGTTCCAAATTATACCACTTTGAGTGCCATCATATAGCAGTGAGGAATAGATCAAAGCTTACCATGCAAAAACATGGCTAATGCCGCATACACACAACCGTTTTTCAGATTGTAAAAAATGATGTTTTTAATGGTCTTGAAAAAACTTCAATTTTTTCAACCGATCGTTAAAACGGCCTTGCCTACATACGATCGAGAAAAAAATTGCTCTAGCAAAGCGCGGTGACGTACAACACGTACGATGGCACTATAAAGGGGAAGTTCCATTCGGATGGCGCCACCCTTGGGGCTGCTTTTGCTGATTTTGTGTGAGTAAAAGAAGATTTGCGCTTTTCAGCGGTTCTCTTTTACTGACACAAACATTCCCTTTATTCTGGAAAATGACCACTAGCCCCCCCCCCCCTACCCCCCTTCCCCATTGTCCTTGTGGGTTTCTACTGTAAAGTATATCATGCGTATGGAAGAGATGTTGGCTCTAGATAACGACACATTTGACAAGTACAAGGTTCATTGGCTTGTTTGAGTAGACTTCTCCACCTCAGACTCCCAGAAAAATATGCTTTTACCCTTGGACTAATGTTACTCTGACCACTCCTTAAAGGTTAAGCCAACCAGTCTCACTTAAACCTTCCTCTTCTCTCCCCCCCCCAATCTCTTCGGGACCCTTTGTCCTCTGTTCCACCTTTTTTTCCACTTTTTTCATTCATCCCTTTCCTACTCCCCTTTTACAATACTCGAATGTACCAACTTTGGTCTTGGTTCCCAATGCCATAGGTTCTATGTTTGCACTTTTACGTGCCCAAGGCACATACCTTTATTGATATGTTATCCCTGTTTGTATTGTAGGAAAACAAAAAACTGCGCTAATAATACCCAAAGTAGACACACTAAGGCAGCAGCTGGCGTGCGATACACAGATAATATACAAAAAACAGAAAAGCCGAGGCACAAATATTACATAATTCTTGACAAGATTCCTAGAGGGTTGGTGTATTAAAGTCAATATGCATGTATGTGTGGCCCCCATTGAAAACGTCTGTTGATGACGAAACGTGTCTGGGAGGCCATGCAGTGACATCACCAAGCAGAGGAGGAGGGCTCCCTGTATGCCGGCCGGCATTTGTTTGAATTTATGCTGTTTTTAAACCTATGTTTTTTAAAATAAACTTTTTGTGAAACGGAGTCACGCTATGGTACACCTTTCTTTCTTATCTTAAAAACGATCGGATCGGAGTGGTCCTGTATCGAGTGCCTGCTGTTAAAACCTCTCTCATCCCGGGTCCCGAGGAGTTAAAGGCCGCGGCTGGGCTATAGCCAAACGTCTGATTTGCTTGCCCTCTGGTAAGCGGCCACTTATTTTCCGGTGGAGGGTCACCTATTTGCCATATATGTCACTTGGTGGTGTGGGCTTGGGACACTATCTACAGGATTGTATCAAGGAGAACCTTATGATTAAGTGCTACACCTTGCCTTCCTATGGACTGTTTTTTCCAAAAAGAGAGATTTATGGTGTAATATAGATGCATATTGACTTTAATACACCAACCCTCTAGGAATCTTGTCAAGAATTGTGTAATATTTGTGGCGCAGCTTTTCTGTTTTTTGTCTGTTTGTATTGTACTCTTCCTAATTTTGATATAAAATTTATACTGTACCATTTGTAATGATGGATATGAGGATGTACCGTATTTATCGGCGTATATCCCGCACTTTTTTGCCCTGAAAATCAGGGCAAAATCGTGGGTGCGCGATATACGCCGATACCCGCTTTCCCGCGCCGAGTTTTGAATACTGCGCCGACATATAACGAGCGCAGTACACTCGGGTATAGTCGGCCAGTCTCGGCTTCTTCCGCGGGTCACGTCCTGGACGTACAGGACGTGAGAGCGACAGTTGCCGAGCCTGCCCGAGTGTACTGCGCTCGGTATATGCTGGCGCAGTATTCAAAACTCGGCGCGGGAAACGAGCGGGGAGGACGCAAGGACGCCGCAGAAGGACGCCGGACCCGCCGAAGAGGACACCGGACCCGCCGCAGAAGGACACCCGAACCAGCAGAAGGATGCCGAACCCGCCGAAGAGGACACCCGAAGCCGCAGAAGGACCGATGGACACCGCGCAAGACACCAAAACTGTAAGTACAAAAATAACTTTTTTTCCACAGGATTGGGGGTCACTTTGGGGGTGCGCGGTATACGCGGGAGCGCGTTATACCGCGATAAATACGGTACCTCAACTGTTCTTATATTTTATTATGTACAATAAAAAATATATTTATCTCTAAATAAGTGGGTCATTGGCTCTTGTTTGAACTCCAGGTTCCCGTTATACAATCCAATAGAATCCTCCCACATAGGTCATTACACAGATTAGAGGCAGAACACAAAAACAACTCATAGTGTAAAACATTTTATTTAAACTGAAGCCTTTTACATAAAAACATCATTAAACTTACATTTGCAGTTGCTTAACCCGGCACTTAGGAATCCGCTGGGGATGTTAGTGGAGCAGCACTGTGATATTTTTATGATTTCGGATTCCTAAGTGCCGGGTTAGGCACCTGCAAATTTAAGTTTAATGATGTTGTTTTTGTGTTCTGCCTCTAATCTGTATAATGTGCTATATGGGAGGATTCTAATGAGCTTCAAATAATTGCCAAGGACCCATTTAATTAACCACTAAAGGACTGAGCCTCTTTCTGAGATTTGTTGTTTACAAGTTTTTTTTGCTGGAAAATTACTTAGAACCCCCAAACATTATATATTTTTTCCTAACACCCTAGAGAATAAAATATCCAACATGTCAAGCTTCAAAATGGTCGCTCGCTCGTGGAATGGCGACAAACCTTTACCCTTAAAAATCTCCATAGGCGACGTTAAAAAAAATTCTACAGGTTTCATGTTTTGAGTTACAGAGGAGGTTTAGGGCTAGAATTATTGCTCTCGCTCTATCGATCGTGGCGATACCTCACATGTGTAGTTGAACACCATTTTCACTCCATTTTCTCACGGATGTGTTCGCTTCTGCACGCGAGCTCGGCGGGATGGGGCGCATCTAAAAACATAGGGCCAGATTCAGGTACAATTGTGGCGGCACAATGTAACCCGTTTATGTTTCACCGCCGCAAGCTTTCAGTGTAAGTGCCTGATTCACTAAGCACTTACTTGGAAACTTGCGGCGGTGTAACGTAAACCCGTCCGGCGCAAGCCCGCCCAATTCAAATGGGGCGTGTACCATTTAAATTAGGCGCGCTCCAGCGCCGGACGTTCTGCGCATGCTCCGTTCGCAATTTTCCCAACGTGCTTTGCGCGAAATTACGGCGGCCCGACGTGTTTGTGAATCGCGACGTGCGTAACGTACTTACGCCGAAAAAAATAAATTCAAAATCGACGCGGGAACGACGGCCATACTTTAACATGGTGGAGTAATTTTACACCATGTTAATAGCACACTTAACTTTGCGACGGGAAAAAAAGACTTGCGCCGACGTAACGAACGCGAAAACCTTTGTGGATCGCCGTAACTGCTAATTTGCATACCCGACGCTGGAACACGACGCGAACTCCACCCAGCGGCGGCCGAGGTACTGCATCCTAAGATCCGACGGTGTAAGTCAATTACACCTGTCGGATCTTAGGGCTATCTATGCGGAACTGATTCTATGAATCAGCCGCATAGATACGACAAGAGATACGACGGTGTATCAGGAGATACGCCGTCGTATCTATTCTGTGAATCTGGCCCATAAATCTTATTTATTTTAGCTTTTATTTAAAATTTTTACACCGTTCATTTAAAAAAAATGGGTCACATTTTTTCCAATTACAAGGAATGTAAACATCCCTTGTAATAGAAAAAAGCATGATAGGTCCTCTTAAATATGAGACCTGGGGTCAAAAAGACCTCAGATCTCATATTCACACCTAAATGCAATAAAAATAAATAAAAAATGTGTCATATGAAAAAATGAAAAACAAAAATGGCCCCCTAAGAGCTATGGGCAGAAGTGACGTGGTATGGGGACGGGTGGGGACCATCTTCCCCTCATTCGTCTACATACCAAGCAGCAGAGAGGACCCGATCGCCTCCGCCGCTGTCGACGGCTCCGGTAAGCGGTGGAGGGCACCGGAGAGCAAAGGGAGGGGGTAATCCGCCGCAGAGACCACTTTTATGTGAAAGAGGACCACTCACTGAAGGAGAGGATATCTGGGTTATGGTAGCTATCTGCTGCCATAACAATAATATCCCTCTTCAAACTGCCGACGTATATCGGCGTGAGCTGGTCCGTAAGTGGATCTAAACTCTCTCAATCAACTTGAACAATTTTTACTCATTATGCTGCTAGCGTTAGTAAATAGATAGGAGGGCATATTATATTTACTTGGTTTAACCTTTTCTATAACATTTACCTTTGATATCGTCCCGTGGGAGGGATGAAACACGTCATGTGACCGCGGGTGGTGACGTAAAAACCCGGTGACACGCAAGTTGCAGCACACTTCCGGTTCCAGTTTATATGCTTATATTGTTTTATACGAAGTGAGTGGCATACCTTGTCTTATATCATGTTTTAACAAACGGAATTACGCTAAATACTCTTCCCTTTTTTGCCCTTTACTATCCATATGAGCAAATCCCCAACTGCAAATAAGAAGCAAGGCTTCACTTACTGATTCTATTACTGAAGATGCCGATGCCTCCAACACCCTCAAACCTTGTTGAATTTAGTCAATGCCCCTCTGCTCAGATAGGTAGCCTTATATAAGGGAACTGCCTTATTGACTAATGCCTTCCAGGACTCCAAAGTTGGAGTTGAAAAGCACTTCCACAATAGGATAAGCCGCTTTTTTGCATAGTACAACTGTCATGAACGTTCTGCCCGCTTCCGTGGGCGTGTGCCTGCGCGCATTCGCGGGCGTGCGCCTGTGCGCATGCGTGGAACACGGCCGTTGCCCGCATGTGCGCGTGCGCGCACATTGGCGCACGTCATACGCAGCGTCCTGCTGCCTATAAAAGACACTGCCTGAATGGGGCACATTGCGGCTTGATCTGCATGTGTTCCCGTGTTCCTGTTTTTCATCCTGCATTCTGCATTCTGACCCAGTGTATGACCCGGCTTCCTGACTCTGCTACCTTCTCCAGCCCTGACCCCGGCTTGTCGACTCTGCTTGTCTCC